>NC_082600.1:43610937-43913967 GCF_030936135.1 Gavia stellata
CTGAGAACCCAGCCAACTACCCAATACTTTTGAGGCTTGAAAAAGAGAAGCCACACAAGCTGTGAGGAATAGCTTTGTATTCAAAGGAATTAACCCTCCAGATCTGAGACATGCAACTTTTTTGTCAAAAATCAAGCTACAGGTGTTTAAAAACAGAGACTATAGCTGCTGCAAGGCCTGACTGAGGAAAAAAGGCTCACCCATACATATTTCAACAAGTTTTTTTTTTATACGGTTTAAGACTGCAGAGTCTCAACTGAAGAAATGCCTCAGGAATTTATACTATCTGATCTCCCCTCTTATGGCACTCCAGCTCAGATCATCCATCAATGTCATTAACAAGTCACAGGAGTTGCTGAACAATGGTCTGACTTATCCCATCCCACGCAATGCAACACATCATCTGCTCCAGAGAACACTCAGACAATGTGCCCAAACATGCACTGGAGCAGTACAGACAGAACATTTCTGCCTAGGACCAGTTTAGTCCCTGAAGTCTGGCATAACTACTGATTGCACGAAGTATTTCAGCTTAGATCTGGGTTCCTCAAATCCTCCCTTCTACTGCCCGTTTTTCTGCTCAACAGGAAGAACAAACAAAAGCAGCCAAGCTTACCTGTGACCTGGCTCTCAGACTAAGAGGAATTGCATAGACCTACCTAAAACAGCGCTGGCAGTAGAGGTCCCCATCGCACCCGTGGCAGCGCAAAGTGGCATCTTCGTTGCAGATACAGCACCAGGGTAACTCATCCTCATCACTGTCACCTGCCCTGGCAAGAGCTGTGGTGGTTGGAGTCTGGCTCTAATTCACAAAGAAAACAGAAACACAGAATTCAAACCCCAGCAGAGACAATAGAGGACTTCCATTGTAATGCATGATGGCCACAACAACATGTCACATGGTCCATAGTTCACTTTCTGTTGATCCTAAGTCTGTGAGGTGAATTTGCATTGCCAAGAGATCAAGGATAGGTTCTATACATACCTAGATTGTTAAAATAAAAACCCAAGGTACTCCCTATCATTTGCTCATGAATCTATGTTGCTCGGAAGGTAAACAGGTATTGACCCTCATTTAGTGTCTACAGCAATATACACCAACATTGTCCATACTGTGTTACGAGCGTGAAGCCCAGATCTTCTGGCAGGCACCACAGCAATAGCAAGTGACTGACAATCCCTGCTGCAAAGGTAAGTGATCATCAGTTTTGCTGAAAGCAGTTATGTGGGAAGGGAAAGCACTGGGGAGGTGGGGGGTTGTTTTCTCCCTGTTATAGAAAGAAAACTGGGGACAAAGGAAGCGATTTGCCAAAAGGCCCCTACTATTGATTTGTAGCTGAGGTTGGGCCAAAAAGATCTTCTGAAATCATAATCTAAAATCTATCCATAAGGCCATCTATTGCCTCCTTCTGCTTTACAGAGAACTCTTGTGGAACTGAACAGCCATACATGCACTAGGACACAGTGCCTGCACACTGGCAAAGGCAGCTTCCTAACACAACAACAACAAGATGGCACTATCTTTTACATCAGTAATCCCAGATGCACAAGGTGGCATACCTATGAGATGGATGTTTTCAATAATGCTTACAATTAAATAATTTCTTCTACTGGGGACAGGCCTGTCAGGTCTCTGTGAGTCACAGGTCCATTTAATTCTTGTAATACACATTAGAGAAGGTGTATGTATTTCCATAATAGGCTGGAATCTGTTCTGAGCATGCGGTATCTTGTTACTAATTCCTTCCTCTGACGTTATATGAGAACACAGACAGTCAATTACTGTCTAGAGGTTCTATTCTGCACATGGTGAAAGCACTGGCAAACCTCCCACTCACCCTGGTTCAGGCTGTATAGTACTATACCGTGGCCTTCTTGGTCTAATTATATTGGTGAGTTAAAAATCCCTTCTCTAATATCCATCTTGCAAGGTCTCTGCTAACTCCTCTGGGTTTAGAGGACACCATCCCATTCAGCAGAAAATCAGCCTGAAAGGAATTGTATTCCAGGGAGCAATTCCTTTTAAAAGTACAAGGATGACTCACAGCTGTACTCAGGGCTGGTCAGCCTTGCAGAAGCCACTCAGCTTGTCTGCTCTGGAGAAGCTGGTTGGTTTTTTTTTTTCTGCATCAAGCCTAGGATACAGCAAACTTTTGCTGCAGAACTGTACTCTCCCGAGACCCTGGAACATGTCATTTCAAGAGATCCTGACCAACTCACTGACCTTTTGCTTTGCTTTCTTATGCAGGTTCTGTTGCGAGGGTTCTGGTTGGGTGGTCTGATCTGGAGGAATGTTGAATCCACTTGCTTCATCCAGGGCTGCTTCCTCTGTGAGCTGGTAACAGCAGAAAGCAAGAAGCCTCTTGTTTCAAACACAGTTGGGAGCCTCATTCCAGGCTCTAAACCTCCTGCCCTTCTCCTTGCTCTCATGCAGTAACAGGAGATGACAAGTCTGAATACATCTGGTGTTATCCAGACAGATGTGAGCTTGCTCTGTCTGCGCTCTGAACACTGTGTGTACATTGTGAACAGCCAGCATAGCAGCAGGGGCCTTCAGCTAACACACTCTGCTTTGCAGTGCAGCTATCAGCAGACCCTCAACATCATGCTAATCACGCGCACGTGGTCTGTAATCAGGCAGAAACAGACAGAAAGCTCATGTCTGCCTGCAAGATAATTCATAGACATTTTAGAGAGAAATCTAGGCATAAGCTGCGCTAAACAGCACACATCTCATCATCCATGTTCTAGCTGGGTGGGGGAAAAGATGAAACAAGCAGTAAGGAAGTACCAGCAGAGTGGGATTGGTGAGGAGACACACACCACAAGAGACACTAAGCATGAATGAGAAAGACAATGTGACAGACTACAAGTAATGTTGCCAATCGCCTGTAGCTGAATGGCCCATGGAAGCTAGCACTGGAAAAGCACTAGGAGGGGAAGGAATGAAACTCTGCCCAGGAACAGAAACACATCCTTTGCACGCTCAACAGGTCAACATACACACTTGGGAATAATTGAGAGGAAGATAAACGAGGCCACAGCTGCCACTTCTGACCTGTTTTAGCACTCTGCAAATGGCTTCCTCCTCAGCCACTTCCTCATCACTGTCAGGGAGTTTATAGGTTTCCAGTGTAACTGCAGGAGTAAGAGACAGGAGACTGTAACCCACACCTGCCTCAAACCTTGTGCCCACTTACGTGTCAGAGACAATCCTTTGTGGTATGAGCTGGTTTTGGCACAGACAGATCCTTTTCAGATGGGGACTCCTCAAAAAGGGCTTTACTGTTTGTTTTTAATATTGGAAGAGGGAAGGAAAAAATCCCCACCAAAAATAGAGCTTTGCTTTTAAAAGCTTTGTTAACCTCACCAGAGCATGCTAGAATTATCTCAAAGAAGGGTGCAAGACAAAACTGTCTGACCTTACAGCTCCAGCCTTTTCCCTCAACTAAGAACTTTCATACTGATTTCTTGATGAACCAACCTGTACAACTTTACAGGACAGAACCAAATCTCAGTCTGTTTCTTGCAGAACAGAGGAATTAAATGGATAAACGCCTCTCAGAAAACAAAATTACTCTGTCACAGGAACTTGGTTCCTCTCTTGACACTGTATTCTTGTCTGTGACCCACCTTTCTCTGGGTCCTCGCCTCTGAGCACTGCTAGTCTCTTGGCAACTTGTAGGATCTTTTCCTGCCTAGTGTTCTCTTCCCGCAGCTCAGCAGCAGCTTCTGCCAGAAGTTTATTCTTCTCTTCCTCTAGCTGTTTTGGGTCCAGATTTGCAGGGCAAACACAATCTTCACTTTCCCGATTGAGATCATTCAAACTTTGGCTACTAACAGCTGCAAATAGACACACAGAACATGCTGGTGACTCAGCAGCAATGTTCCTTGGGCACAGACAACATGACTAAAGCAATGGTATGAGAGCAGCTTGCTGCTCTCCATTAATCTTGGTAATAATGGGAGAAGGCATGCCACAGTAGGATCCGCACTGCACATGAAGAGAAGAAAGTGAGCTAATCTGTGGTTTACAGTGAGATTACAGAGAAAGCACTGCAGCTAGTAAGATAATGGTATCCCAGATTCTGATGTTTTGTAACAGAGCACAGGTGTGTTAGGAGTAGCAACAGCTCCTCCCCAGGGAAGGGTCACCTTAGAGAAACAGAGAGGAGCAATCTGAATAATGCAACCCTGAGAAGAAGGAACCATCTCCCAGGCAAAGACAACAAGACCCAGTATGGAGCCAGATGGCTGCTCTTGGTCCGTTTGGGAGTCATAAGGAGGAGATAAGGACAAAGTGGACACCCAACTCACCTGTAAGCTAGATAGGGAGGCACATATTCCCTTCTCACTACAGCACACACATTATTAGACAGAAACAGGTCTTTGGAAGCCAAAATAGATACCTTGAGGCTGGACTCTTGGTCTGTAATGCTCGTCAATGGCAACTTCCTCAGACAGTTGAGTTAACAGGTCATCTGTCTGCTGGACCAGACTTCTGGTATCAGGAGGTTGGTGTACCTAAGAAACAAGGAGGGCATGGGAAAAGGCAAATGGGAGGAAAGCAGCATACTCAGTCAGAGGAAAAGTTTGGTAACCAAGATCACCCTAGGTGGGAGCAGCATAAAAAGATGCATCCACTGATCTTAAGAGTCTCAGCTTACGGTTATCTGGTATAAGACTTTCAGGGCTTCATTCTCAGAGGTGCAGAATGCGCACAACTCTAAAAGCAGTCAATCAAACACGGCAAAGTGGTGCTGAATATATAGGAGTCCATGCTGCTGGATCCCAATCCCAGCTCTGCCACTACCTCCAATGTAAATAAAGTGCCATTCTCAACAGTGTCAGCCAGCAGCCCGCTGAAGCCTATGATAACAGCTGGGTGTGCAGCACTGCTGAAAAAGGAGCATGAGGAAACAATTTCTCGGGGACAAGATCATTCATATAGGCTTTGAAGGCATATATCCAACGCATTCCCCTGCAGTCTCAGACTAACCACTCTGTGCTTCCATTTCTGGAATAATTAATAGGATTTTGCCCAGCTGGGATGCAGTAACAAGTACAAGATACAATTAGAAGGTAGGGCTGGTAAGCCCCAAACCCAGACAAACAGCTCTGAAAAAATATCAGACCACTTAGGTATACAAATGGGTTGAGAGGGAAAAACTTAGCATCTATTGTTAAAATAAATACAGGAACTATATTTGACATAAAGGAACATACTGCATTCAAACTGAAGCAGTGAACTGGTAAAGGCTGGCCATTTGCTCCTGGAGTAATGACAGAAACAGGAAACGGAGATTTCTGAAGGGAGCCACTGGACACAAAAAAGCTGAAGAGGGAAGAACAGCCACCATGCTGGGACACCAGTTACTGTGTCAGCTCAGAACACATTGCTGGCTAAAGAGCTGAGAGAGCTTACAGGTCTGGGAGCCTGGGAAGGAGGATCTCTCCCCTGCAGGACAGCCAACCGGTCCTCCATTTCCTGTGTGGATGGAACAGGTCCCCAGCAGTCCTCCTTCAGGGCAGCCAGCCTGGCTTCGATCTCAGCCTGAGTAGGGATGGACTCTGCAATTCAGAACAACCCAAGGGAGGAGATTAATCTGTTACTGAAAACAAAAGGCTTCAAATTTTTTTTTTCTTAAAATTGTATTCCTTTCTGGAATCCAACTCTGAACACCTGAGCAAAAACCTCTCTCAGCCCCTGACGTAAATGAGGGGTCATACTGAAGTGACTCAGAGACTACCCTAATGCTAACTGCTATCCTTTTCTTCCAAGTCCTTGTCTCCTTGACAGTTTATCTCCTAGCCATAAGGCGAGTATTAGGGTAATGTCATTCGGCAATCAGCTGACTCGGGATACTAGGGACAGACAGAGAAATAAGTGTCATTTAGGCAGTACAGTCCATTGCTTCCACATCTCTTAATGTAATCCTAAGGCACATCAGACTGATACCCTCCCCTGCCACATAACAGAACAAGAGGCAATGGCCTCAAGTTGCATCAGGGGAGGTTTAGATTGGATATTAGGAAAAATTTCTTCACTGAAAGAGTTATCAAGCATTGGAACAGGCTTCCCAGGAAAGTAGTTGAGTCACCATCCTTGGAGGTATTTACAAGATGTGTAGATGTGGCACTTGGGGACATGGTTTAGTGGGGGACTTGGTAGCATTAGGTTTACGGTTGGACTTGATGATCTTAAAGGTCTTTTCCAACCTAAATGATTCTATGATAATCAGGTAACCACTCTGCAGTGTGTCCTTTCCCTTTTAGAGATCACATATAATTTTTTAAATAGTTTATTCTCCCATAAGCACCACAAGGCTGTCCCGGAACCTGATGGCTGTGGACTGGGATGACAGTCCCTTTTCTCCTCTGTGAGACAAGGCTGGCCAGAACATAATCTCACAGAGACTGGTACTGCTGTTCCCTGGGTCAGCAACCCACAGGAAACCTTCTGCAAAGTAGTTTGGGCAAAGACCACTCCTATTGGGCTTGACACAAACTTTTACCCCAAACAATGGCAAATGAGCAAGTGATTTTAGAGGTAAGATACTGCCCCCAAACTGTGAAGCAGTTTCAAGGGAAACCCCAAGAAGCAAAAAGAAACTGGAACATAAATTTAAAATCATTTTAGAATCTGATCATTGTGGCAGCAGGATGTGGATTCTCTGTCCAATTTTAACCCTTCAATTCCCTAAAAAGGCAGGTTCTGAACGCCCAGCACTTCTCTCTCCCTCCAGGTTCCATGTTTCCCAAGTAGCAGTGTTCCCACCCAAGGTATCTCCGGTATCCCCCAAAACTCACTTGGTCTCCTTTCCTCCCTGAGCCTCTCCAGTCTCTCTGCAATAGCTCTATCCTCTTTTGAGAGCCCCTGGTATCTGGAGCCTGCTTGACCTGGGGATTTTGCAGCTGCCTTCTGTTGTTCTTTCAGCTGGTTTTGCTTAGCCTCAAAAGCTGCTACACGCCTGTGACAAAGATGGAAAAAGACATGACAATTGAGAACAGAGGTTTAAACCCTGAGATATGAAAACATCCGCTGTGAACCCAGCAGGCTATTTGAAGAATGTCGGTGTAGAACAGAACAGAAACCACTCCTTCCTGTACCAGGCTCTCCCATATCAGCACAATGAGGTACTCCCAAGAGTAAGGAAAACCTTAGCTCACAGGAGCAGCACACCTGGCACCGTTTCCAAGGAGACAAGGAACATTTCACCACCAGGTTCCTGTTTGCAAGCCAACCCGGATCAGTCACAGATAAAGGCTGGCAGGTGGCTGTTCAGGAGTCTATTCAAAAGAGCACACACCTCACTCCCCCAAACAAATAAACAAAAAACCCAAACAACAAAACAAAAGCCCCATCCTTAATCTAATTCTGAACAAGCAAATACCCACATCACAACCCCCACTTTTGCTGGTCTCTATAGGGGACAAGGAGTGAGGGCCTGAAAGGCTACTCTGCAGCAGAAACAACTGTCTGATTGGCAAATGCAACTCACTTTTTGTAGTTTTCTGGTGGCGACCATTTTGCTGAACTGCTTTGAGATCCCTCTCTGGAAGACAAAAACAACGATTTCTCTGAACTCAAGGTACTGGCACTGCTTCAGTCATCTAGGTTCTCAACTCAAAAGGAATCAGTATACATTTCTCGACCTCCTGGTACAGCCCCTTTCATAACCTCATTAATAGGGACAGCAATCAGCTTATGGAAGGGATTAAGATAATATAGCTGCCTGGGACAGCAGGGGACTTCTTTTCTAGTTCTTTGGTCCTTTGTTCTGCATCTGGACAAAATGTGATTTAATATGGTCACCAGTGACCCAAAGAGGGAGGAGCTGAAATACCGTTGCCTCCCACAGCCTGCACCTTCCCACTCAGAGAGCAGATAGAGCGTAGTTAGGTAAGACTCCCAGTGCAATTAGCTTCCATGCAGCAGAACACTCTGAAAGGAGCTGTGGCACGCAACAAGCACAGAATTATATAATGCACAAGCTAAACAAAACGTTACAAGAATTATTATATAACCACCAGTATCATAATGACATCTTCTAGGACGCTTGAACACTGCACAACACAAACACATCTTGTGTAACTATCTTCTCCTTTGCTGTATTCAGGCTGAGCTGCTAAACTACACACTTATGTAAGGCAGTTCGCATATTTTATTCATTCTTAGAAGTCACAGCTACAAACACATCTGCGCTGTGCTAAGGCCTGTATAGTAACAAATGAATGCAACACTGTCAGACCACTTTCCAGTTCTAAGGTTTCAGTTCTGAAAGCTATTTGCATGAAGAACAACAATATATGCAGCTTACAGAGCTGCAGCCTACATGCATTATCTACCTGCTATCCAGTCAGGAAGGATATTTTTCAGCTGTAACTCTATAGTACTGACATTAAACAGATGAGAAAAAAACCCAAAAGAAACATGGAGAAAGGCTGCCCTGTTTTCTTAATGGCTTTGGAGTTGTAAATGGAAATCAGAAAATTTCAAAACTGAAAGACTGAATACTGTATTTTCACTCTCAATAGCTCACACTGTTTTCATAAGCCAGTGCTTCTGAAATGAAGACTTCTGCTAATGAGAGGCTATTCTCCTTTAGACACCTGCAGAGCCAGGAAATTCCCCACTTGCTGGTGAAAATTCCTTGCTATAGGAGAGAAGTGAGGAACAGAGATAAGAGAAATGCAAGGGAAGGAAGAGGACACAGAGAATTGGCTGAGAGAGGGTTTCTGGTGTACACTTATGCTCGTGTTACTTGTTCATGTGTATAACCCATACTGCTACTGAATTACTTTTTTTTTTTTATGTTCAACAGGCAATCTACAGGTTATGTTTGCAAATATTTTTTTTTCTTTTTAAAGCAAACCGATTTTATGCCTTAAAATTTTAAGTCTAAAATTTTAAGCTACACACAGCAGAGACCCCTCAACAATGAGGATTTGTGTCACTGTTTGCCCACAAAGGTAGTTACACTTTGAACATCTTATTGTCAGGCCGTTCAACTACTACACATCTGAAAAGTCTGTCAGTGCTTTCAAACGGGCTTAGATTTCTGGGCAATAACACAGCGGGGCTTAACCTGGTCCCATCTAGCTAAGGTATCCACAGGCATTCAGTGTCCATTCATGAAGATTTAAACCTGGTTCTTTCAGACTACTCTGTCACCACAGAGAACAGCCTCACAAATCCTAATTCCTATTTTTGGACTGCACAGCTCATGTAACGGCAGTTCAGTTACGGCCTGGCTTGAAACTCCAGGGTACAGGCAGTGTGCACACACAAGCGCAAGGCATAGCTCTCACACAGAAATCTGCAACACAACATTGGGATGCAAAATGAAGAAACAAAGCAGGACATTGTCTTTGGGTGAAGAAACACTCCTGTCTTACCCAGTTAGTTTTCCGTGACACTGCTTGCACACCTTCTGCTGAGTGCTTCCACAGCGGGGAACAACAGCACTGAAGCTAAGGCAGCCTGAGCAGAATGACCGTCCACAGTTTTTGCACCCACACTGCAGAGATACAAGAGAGGGGCAGGACAGAGTCTCAGCACCTAGTCACCATGCACACCCCATTGCTCTGGCTGGCCATATGCAGGAACAATGCCCGTGCCAAGGTGCACTAAAAATAACGGTGGGGTTAGGCTGATTTTTAAAAGGACTGTACCACTAGCTGCTGCTGAAGATATGGAGACTTTCAAGAGCCTTTAAGCACATAACTCCTGCTAGAAGCAGAGACACCATTTCATCCCATAGTATAACAGAGCGTGTATGTGGGGAACTCCCTGAGACAATGACCGAATATTGGATTAGAGGAATGACATCTAATGACGATTTTTTTTTCCTTTTTTTTTTTTTTTCAGTGACCGCACATATTTAAAGACATAGGCACCAGGAGAGCTCAGTAAGCAAGCAAGCAACGCTACGAAGCTGGCCGGGAAGCGTGCCCCGGCGCCGGGAAAGGCGAACTTCCCGCTTCCCGCTCAGGCCCTCGCACTGCGGGGGAAGCGCCCGCAGGACCGGCCGGGCTCCGCCTCGCAGCCGCTCCCGACCCCCCTCAGCCGGACTTGCCTCTTTCTTGAAGACAGAGAACTTGGACGCACACCCGTAGCACCGTCTATCCATGGCGCTACCGGAGACGCGGCCGCCGCCCGGGCCCTGCCCGGCGCTCAGGCACGGCGCTGCGCCCCCGCTATGCCAAGCTCCATAGTTCCCCCTCCACACCCCGGATCTTTCTTTAACTGCCGGCGGAGGCAAAGCGCGGCACCGAGCCGACGCTATCCGTAACGGGAAGGGCGAGACACCGGCCCCCCGCCCCTCACACACCGAGCCGGTGCCGCACGGCACCACGCCCCGCCACGGCGCACGGCCCGACGGGAGTTGTAGTCCTTCGAGCCGCCCTCCTCGCCTCCAGCCGCCAGGCGGCACTCCGCGGATAAACTACACTGCCCAGAGCTCCGCGCCGCGCCCGGCGCCGGGCCTGCCGGGAGCGACCTGTCGCCGTTGGGGACCTGAAAACATCCGGCTCTGCCGCGCGATGCATTGTGGTACCTGTAGTCTGGTGCCGCTGCCCCGGCCAGGGAAGACTCCATTTCCCGGCAGGCAGCGCGCCGGGCGAGCGGGCCGGGGAGCGCGGCGGCGGGGCTGAGGTGATGGTCAGCTTCTGGCGGTCGACTGGTGGGCCCCGTACGCCCTGCGGTGGGTCGGGGAGGAGGGGGGCCCCGCAGCGCCTCTCCCCTGCGCCCCTCGTCGCTAGGAGGGCACCCAGGGCGGCCGGCCCGCCGCCACGGTGTGGGCGCCGCCTCAGCCTCCCAGCCCCTCGGGCCCCTTGCCCCGGCCTAGCTCGCTTTCTGGGATGTTCGCTGTTCCCACAGTAGAGAAAGGCATTGCCACTTCTGAGGTGGGAGAGGGAGGACCGGCGGGCTGGGTGCTTCGTTGGTTTCTTGTTAGGTAGTTAAGCAATTGCTTACAGCAGTTTCACAGAATCACTAAGGTTGGAAAAGAGCTGTAAGATCATCAAGTCCAACCATTAACCCAACACCACCATGCCCACTAAACCATGTCCTGCAGTGCCACGTCCACACATTCCTTGAACACCTCTGGTGATGGTGACTCCACCGCTTCCCTGGGCAGCCTGTTCCAGTACTTCACCACTCTCTCAGTAAAGAAATTTTTCCTAATATCCAGCCTAAACCTCCCTTGGCGCAACTTGAGGCCATTTCCTCTTGTCCTGTCGCTAGTCACTTGGGAGAAGAGACCAGCACCCACCTCTCCGCAACCCCCTTTCAGTATGGCATCGCTGCGCCAGACACAGTTAGTAGGATGTTGCATTTTTGCCCATTAGCTGTCATTTTGTCATAAGACAAAAAGTGTATTCTCTAATGCTGACAGGGTTGCACCCAAGTTACTCTGTTTTTGTGTCTTAAACCTATAGTGAGATCCTGGTCCAGAAGAGCATGAAATCAGCTGAACTGTAAAACTCCAGTTATCCCCAGCCAATACTTCTGCCAGTGTTTGTTTGCGTGCCTTCAGAAGGCAACGTTCTACAGTGTTTGCAAAAAAAAAAGTCACTGAGTGTAGTTCTAGGTTCCCATGAGTCATCTTGTTAATTGTGTGGGTTTGCAATTACATTTTGCATTTTTCCAGCTTAATAGATAAGTAAGTCCACACTGTAAAGATCTACATAATTAAATTAGGAAACTGACTGATGTATTCAAGCAAGTAAGACTCATTAGTATCTGAACAAAGCTAAATGCAAAGGAAAAAGATTGGAAAGGAAAAGAGGAAAGCCCCTCTCATGCTTTCAGGTCTTTTTAATGGTAAAGAACATTAGCAAGACAACTGTATAAAACTTGGAAGCTAAACTTTGCACCCGTCCAGCAATTGTATTGGAGACCACCTGGAAATTCCAGGTACTGTAAGCATAAAGCAGGGAATTGTGATAAATATAAAACAGAATTGACTCAAATAAAAGACTTCATTTGATGTTGTCTTTGCTATCGAGCTGGTCAATGGGAAAAGAGAAAGAGAAAATTTCAATCTGAATGTTACGGATTGAGAGGTGTAATTTGGAGTGCCGCTCTTCAACACAAAACACGAGCAGCGACCCAAAGAACCTTCCGAACCGGAGAGCACCACCCACAGAGGCCCACGGGAGGGAGCAAGACAGTTAAAGAAATTGAACTTACCTGTTTAGAAACGCTTCGGCTGAACTTGCCGGGTGGAACTGGGAGTCGTGAGCAGGGCCGGGGAAGACCACCCTCGGGTGGCTGGAGAAGAGGAAGGAGGCACGTTCCCGTTCCCGTTCTCCTGCTGGTGTCCACCAGAGGGGGCCCGGCCCCCGCAGTTCTTCAGCTCCGGCACCAGAAGGCCATTTGGCAGCTGAACAGCAGCAGCTTTTCTCTATTTTTTTTTTTTCTCTTGCCTGCAGATATTTCCCATGATAAAGGGAACTCCGTTTATTAAAATCCTATGTGACGACTTAGGCCATGAGGTTTTCAGTTTCTGTTTGAAGTGTAGGAGAGATTAAATGATCTTGGGTTCATCTGTCTTCTCCTTACCAAACTCAGTTCTCTGTCCTACGTAGTTACAGCTGCAAATGCTGTGTCCTTCTCTAACTTGCTGTGAAACTGTGCCCCAGTGTATTACACTTGGCCTTGATAATCTTGGGGCTTGATTACTATAATGGAACACATCTAGAAGTAAAACTTCTGGTCTGCAAAAGTTCAAATTAATTCAAAATGTGGCCATCTGCTTACTAAGTCTCCCAGGCTGTAATGTTTCTCCTTGCAGTTCAGTGGGATAAAAAGGGCAGATTATCACCACAGTGAAACTGAAAACTGAGTTTCAGTACTCTCTTGCTGTTTCAGTAGGCTCATTTTCTTCTTCTAAATGAGGAACCAACTGTACTACCAGCATGCCAAAAGCTGTCCTTATTTTCTGTCAGGCATTGGGGTTCTAGTCATGCAAGCAAGCGTCATCTCAACCACAGTTATTTACTTATGTAAGGGAAATATGTTTTAAATTAAACACAAAAAAAGACCTATGAGTAGTACATTTTTTATGTGCTTCTGTAGTGCTTTATTCAAGGCTGTTTTTCTCCTACAGCAGTAATTGACAGATCTCTGTTCTGCTTCTTACAGATTACAAAAGCGTACCACTCGAAAGCCCTGATTTGCCTCCCAGATAGGAACCTGGGCAGCCCCAAAGCAGGTAAGATTGGAACAACATGGACACAAACAGTCCTGTCTCTTCCACGTACACAGGTTTATGGAAGTGGGTCTCTCTTAGCAGAGATCTGGTTTTGTACACAATTCATGTAATACCTGTTTGTGTCATGAGTTATGTACATATATGGGAATACATACATATATTTGTCACTGATAGATACCTCTGTTTTTTAAGGTTAAATCCTTACATGCTGGATTTCAAAGGTGTGTTAAGTGTGTTAACTTTTGGCTATAGTGTCCATTCTGTCTACTGGCTACTCACTCTTAATTCATATATCTCGGAATATAAATGTTAATAGCAAGCTTATAAATAATTTTTATTTATGGGCAATGCCTGTTGTGAGAGGATTATTGTCCATCGGCTCCAAGTCCCCTTACACTGTGCAGCTGGATGCACCTAAGCTCTTAGCAGCGTTTGTGAATGCTACAGCTTCTCCATTTAAGATTTGCAACTAACTCGGGGTGAAAATGAGCAGTGGTCATTGTAAGAAGGATGCCATTCATCAGGATGTTTTGTATCTTGCATTTTCCTGTTTGGTCAGCCACAGATTTATACATGAGTAATATAACTGAAGTGGAGACTGCTGGCAGGAGATTTTAGCAATAATTAAAGGAAAGCTGAAGGTTTTGATATCTGCAGAGGGTCAGGAGGTGGTTTGGAACATGTGTGGAAGCTCCAGCTAATGTGCATATCCCTTAAAGAAAGTGGTTAACAAGGACCCTTAACAGAAAACATGAAAAGCAGAACCTTTATATCTCAGACTGAAAAGCCTTTCCTATGAGAGAACTTATTAATCACATTATATTTCAGCCTGTCTGTACATTCAGGAATGCATTTTTACATCATTACTGTTGAATTCATGTTTTCAAAACAAATGAGACTGGAGTCTTTAGCCAGGCTCTGTGCCCTTAGGGCTTATAACTTGCCTGCAGGAAGGACTTGCTTACAAATAAAGCACCCTGATCAAGTCATATTGCCACATCCCATATTTCTAGGGGCAAGTTGCAAGGCTAATATTCCTATATGCAGCACATTGCTGCTTCAACATGTGGTTCATGCTCCTTTACCAAATATGGGTGAACATCTAAAACATTGGACCGATGTAAAGCCCCACATCAGGCCATGGGAAGGGAATCTAAAGTGATACTCAAGTTACAAAGCTGTTCAGCACTGTATATTTAAAATAGGGACCCATTCAACTTTGTATACAGTAACAGTTGTCACAGGGTTATTACTTTTGCACCTCCATTACAGATCCTTAAAAAAAGCCCAAAACCAAAAGTCAGAATAATTCAAAATTTTCTTGGCTGCCTTCCTAGCACCAGGAAAGCAAAATGGCATTTTCTACATGCTCTTTTTCACAAAGACATAATTGCAGCAAGAACTTTTATTATTTATTACATTTTGGCATCTTCTAGTTTGGCACTGGCATTTAGTTCTGAGTACATCAAGTCAAGGCAAAGTGTTAGCTGTCTACAGTGGTGACTTCCTTTCTCGTCTTCAGACCTCTTCTCAGAGGTGGAAGATTTCTCTCTACAGACAAGGTACTTCACACCTAATATGTTTTCCAAAGTTACTGGCTCCATTTACATTCAGCAGACTTTGCATTAGGTTTTCAGGCCTCATTTTTAAAAAAATATTTATGTAATGCCCCATGGACAATTTCAATACCTGACTCAGGCCACAGCAAAGTGGCAACAACAGGCATTTCAGTCAGTCCATCCCCTCTCCCTCACTGCTTGTTCCTGCCACTCTTAATTGTTTCTTTAGTTAAATCTGTTCCCTGACCTGGTTCATCTCACAGAGAAGAGAATTCTTTGAGCTGAGATGCTGTACAAACATCCTAGTTTGCACCTTCAGTGTAAAGTGGTGATTTCCAGGCTAAGCCAAGGTGCTTGTACGAACTGTGTAAGTGAGCTTGGCTTCAAAGCATAAACAAACACGTGTCTGAAGGTTTTTCTGTATACATACTGGAATGCACATTAGGGTTGGGTAATAACACTCGTCAGAATACAGGTGAAAGTTGGTATATAGCCATATTCTGAAATTTTTATGGACACAGTTTCTAACACTAGAAGTTCTTGAAAATCTGCTTACATAGTTTCAGTTCTGCTATTGTATTTCACCATGCAACACCAGCAATGGGAATACTATAACAAAAACCTTACAGCCTCAGACAGAAGCATCCCATGGGCAGGAACATTTTTGTCCATAATTTACCATGCAAATTACACCACTGTAGACGTAAGACTAAGATCACGCTTCAAGCTTGTTAACAGTATCAGGGAGCTATATTTTTTGCTAATATTCATGGCATCTTAACTTTTACCTGTGGCTAGCTGGTCTCTTACTTTCATTCTGTGTTTTCCAACTCCCATCTGTATAGTACTACCTACCAAATGTGTAACTCATCACGAATCCAGGCAACTCCCAAACTATATCACTGTGAAATTCAACCAGCACAAAGTTCCCAGTGGAAGTAAAGTTTGCAACCTTCTCTGTCCCACAATAAGGGCCAACTGCAGGTGATGTAGGTCGGCTTCCATCATGTATGAGCAAGTAGTCATAGATGCATCTGTCACTGTCTTCCAGCTCAAAGGATAACATTTTGAGAGATATCTGAAGAAAATACAACCAAAGCACTTTGCTTCCAAGTTGTATCCTTTTTTCTTACCCCTTGTATGTAGCAAGCACAAATAGTCTAAATTCCTTACATGCAGGCGCCGTTTTTTATTCCGTGTTTGCACCACATCCTGATTCCCATATTGTAATGCAAATTAGTAGCAAATTATTTGCTTAGTTCATCAGCATTTGGATTGGAAGGAGAAGCAAGGGACAAGATTGATCTTGTACACTTTAAATTCTTTTCTCTAGAGAAATATAAAAACAGCACCTGTGCAATGTTTCGGTTTTCTAGTGGGAACCTTACCTAGGGATTATTCTTAACAAAGCCTACTGGTACAAGATAAATTTGTAAGAGTTCACATGCATGTGTAAAGGTTTTCCCTTGCTGAACACCTCAGAAACCAAGATCCAGCGCAAGTTTTTAAACTGGATTTTTGTGTTCAGATTTTTACTCTGAGATGCCTGCTCAAAAAGTGACATTACAGCTGTAATGGCAAAAAAAGATTCCATTGGAGAACACTGATGAAACCCACAAATGAATTCATCTGTGCCTTACCTTGTATCCTACTGGAGAACTAATGACCCAGAAGCATGCTTGGTTTTTGGGGTATTTATTGGGGTAGTTTGGAGAGGTGATGACTCCATTTGAGTCTGTGAAAGTATCTCCACAATTCACTGAGGAGTAAAGGAGAAAACCAGAGAAAGGCATATTAACAAGAGCATTTTGGCAGTAGAAGTGAGCTTGCTTACTGTATATTCTTTCTTCAAGCCAAGAAAAAATTTGCTACCATGAAAATCTACTGCTGAAATGTTTTATTTCTTTGCTTAGTATTTGTATCAGCAGCTGTACTGAAGGAACTAAAAACATGGCTGCTAAATAACCTTTGGAAGACAGGAAACAGCTGCATCTGAAGCTATATCTGTCTTTACAATTGAGCATTACCATATTAGCATACCATTCGAATAGTACTAACTTACTGCGCTTTTAGAAAAGAAATACCTCAAGTATTTGAGATTGCATTATCAAGCTAGATCTTATCAAGCTAGATCTAATGCTATCTAGATATGACTCCATCAAGACTAATGCAAAGAGTAAGAATGACACATTTCTAAGACTTCTTCAATTTATGCTTTAAAAACATTTGCATTTTGAGCTGAAATAAAGCAATAACAAGTTATTTCTAACTGAAAGCATGTTGCAGCACAAAGGAATTTTATCCAGCAGTCCATAATGCCTTTGTATGTTTGTAAAACAGACACTCCTCAAGTGACTACAGTAAGCACTGTGTTTCACATGACATAACAAAAGCCTTTAATTCAGAAAGTGTAAGTTACCCAAGGTTAGCACCTCTCCTGTTGCATAAAATACCACAAAACTTTGAATAACATATTGCCCATATACTGGCTTTATATCTTGGTTGAGATTTCTTGTTGACTTCTGCAGTCCTTGTGCTTTTTGGCTTCACTGTTCCTATTACAGTCGTTGCATTGTTTTTATTTAAAGAAATTGTTCTAAAGGTGGGAAGAAGCCTAGCAGAGGCTCTCAGAAGAATGTGAGTGGGTTCTCAGGATTACTAACATGAGACCCATGCAACATCCCACTTTCTGTTTCCTGCTAACCTTCTGCCCCATCATTGCCTAGCCTTCTGCATTAGCAATTGCTATGGATTTGTAAAGAATAACACAGAAAAAACCTACTCTGGAGTACATGTTTGAAATTTTCAGTTCTTCCATACAAATACTATTAATGCTGTTCTCCAAGCTCTGTAAAGGAGTGTTCATACCCCTGTTGTAGGAGGCTCTGAATCCTGTGGCTGCAATGCTCTCATCACTTGCAAACTCTACCAGCATTGTTGATCCAGACGTCACTAAGGAGGGCAGTGGCCCCTTCCCACAGTATTTGTCCAGCAAGACAGGGGAATTCTTGCTGTTTCCATTGTAAATTTTTATATAGTCAGAAGAACAGTCTGAGGAGGGTTGGAGATCAAAAGCCTCAAACTGCAGGAAAATCTTGAGAAACAAGAAAACAGATGTTGCGTTTAATGCTATACACAGGGAAGGATTCAAACCACCTAATTGTTACGAAGTGAACTAGGACTTCGTATTCATTTTACTATCCATGTATCACTGAAATTTTACTTTCTGTATAAAAAAAGCATAGAATTTCACCTAGCTATCCTGTTACTGAGCCCAGTGATTGATGCTTGACTATTGCTTGTCTTTGAAAAGCCATCCAATCTTAACTGGATAAAAATCAAGTTAAATAATGCATCTGATAGTCTTAATAAGTCTTATGAAAATTTTTGAGACTGTCTTTTCATTCACTGTGTAACAAAATAAATGTCTTGGTCCATGAAAATTACTCCCAGAGGGTAGTCATAATAATGAAATAATGCTGTGTAGCTTTGACACTGTGGTTCAAACCTTTTTTCTCCTAATAAAAATTACCTTACTTCGACGGATGCGGATCAACCACAGGCAGTTGCTATTGTTCGGGTATGGGGATGGGTAATTGACAGAGGAGAATGAGCCTTTGGATTTGGGCAACACAGAGCTACAGCAATCTGAAGGGAAGAACCAAACAGTGTTGAAGAGAA
The DNA here is from genome assembly GCF_030936135.1 of Gavia stellata. Lineage (NCBI taxonomy): Eukaryota > Metazoa > Chordata > Aves > Gaviiformes > Gaviidae > Gavia > Gavia stellata. The sequence goes on from NC_082600.1 coordinate 43,629,398, forward strand.
TGAAAACTGCACAAAAATCTTCCAGAAATGCCTGACAAGTCTCTCCAACTATTTGCATCAGTCAAACTTGTAAAAGAGAAATTAATTATAATGCTTACAATTGTGTTAATGTTCCTAGCGTAAAAGTTATTCAAAACCTGCAAGTGAAATAAAGCTAGTTAAGGTACTTACCTGCTTCAGCTACTCATGTATTTTTAAAGACAGTAGGGCTTCTCTCACGTATTTTAGTTTATTAAAAAAGGCCTGGATCTTTCATGAACTTCCTTAACCTCAATCACAGGAGTAGTTTCAATGACATCAGTACATCAATTCCCATCAGCAAATGTGCTTGTATTCATAAGTGTATGCAAAAATCAAGCTGGAAAACTAGATTCTGTCAAAGCACAGAGGGATAGTCACTGGGAGAAAACAGTAACAGACAGCACTGAAGTCAAGCTACAGACCTAGTGACTGTCACTGGGAGAAAACAGAGAGCACTGAAGTAAAGCTACAGGCCTAGTGACTGTCACTGGGAGAAAACAATAACAGAGAGCACTGAAGTCAAGCTACAGACCTAGTGACTGGTATACAAAGTCTGATCTCATGTCTTTCATCTTTCCACATGTAGTCTTCATCTATTGCACTATGTGTAACTCCCCAAATTACAAAATACGAATATATGACATCTGAACATATGAACTTGACATTTTTCTCTTGCTCTCTACTTCCCCTGAACCAGACCTTCTGTTCATTTTTTTTAGCCCCTGAGTTTTGTCCCTTTCTGTTTTTTTTAAATTTAGCCCTTTTCTTCCAAAACATACAGGTCTAATTATGAAATTACATCATAATGGTCTTTAAGTGTGATTCATTCCCAGCCCCACTATCAAGAATAAATATAATTAAATACTTGTTATCACTATCTTTGAGACCATGACAGACAGTTAAATTGTACACTTGTCTTATCTGAACTTAAGAATTTGGGAGGAACCATTCTCAGCAATGATTTCTGTACCTAACTATCCAACAGAAGGAATGCTGTTTCCCACTAATTACTGATGTTTATTTAACTAAGTTCTAACACAATTCAGAGCAGAATTTGGTACACTAATATTTAGGCCACGTTAATGTTTCTTGCTGTTTTGGTGGAGACTAATTGAATAACATCTCAGAAAAGTCAAATACCATATAAATCAATTAGCCTATGTACTGGGACTCGAGGCAAAAACCATGCATTGCAGAAGCAAGTCTGGTGTTTTACCTGTGTTTTGTTTTACCTGCGTTTTGTGCATCTCAGCTGAAAAGTTCCTGCTACAGAGGAATGCTAGGTATTTCTAGACCTTAAGATACCACAGTGATGAGTTAAGAAATGGATGGGGCAAGGAAGTAGATAACTATACAAGAAGCCTGCGGAATTCCCCTCAAAGAGTTGTTCTGATCAGCCTAAGTGGCACCCATAGTTACAGCCCAGCAGTCATTTTCTAATCGAAAGAAATCACAAACCAGTTGGCACTGCTGATGCACATGACTCTAAGCTATAAGCATGGCTGAGGATAGCTTACATACTTTGCAACCTTCATAGCTTTCCTGAAATGAGAAGTTGACAGAGGTAGCAACCATGATTTCTCTGATGGGTTTTGCTTATGTCAAAGAGCAGGGACTAGGTGAGGATAATTCAGACTGACAGTGAATTATTGAAAGTAAATTGTCCTTTCCAAGAAGGCAGCAGCTTGGCACAGGGACAGGTCTGTTTCCACACACATACCAGCCCTCTTGTAGGGTGAGGGAGAGATGTATTGAAAGGACTGTGTGCCGAGTTCCTTTCAGGGATGTCCAACAGTGCCTACAGACATCACCTGTATAAGTATTCGCACACCTTTTATCTACAGCACTTACTGCACTTGTAGAGTTTGTTGATTTTAGCTACATCCAAGTTACTCAGCCCTTCTCTCTGCCCAATGGGTATAGAGGGGTCAGGAACTGGTACAATAGTTGGTTTCCCTGGAGTCCTGGAGAAATCATAGCTGTAGAAATAAGGAAATCACATTTCTAGATCACTTCTCTTACACAGTGAAGTTCTCTAACTGCATAATCATATTCATGTACCACATGCACAGAATTTCAATGGAAAAGGGCAAGAAGCTCCTCAGAGACCAGTTTGTCTTCCCTGAAGAGGACCAGCATGGTAGCCATTTTGCGTGCAGCAGCTGAAAGCAGGAAGCAAGAAAAAGCTGCACTGTCCTGCGTGAGGAGAGCTTTTGCCAATGTCCTGGCAAAATGAACTGAATCCCACCTTTATGGTTCCAGAGGTGGAGGAGCAGGAGTAGTTCTGTCTTAGTTACTAATTCTTTATTTGCTATCTGCAATTTCCCGCTTCCTGCTAGACAAGTTTTATTTCATGGTTTTGTTCAGAAGTTGTTACTTGCTAGTGGAAATAAAGGAGAAGGTACATGATACAAGCTTGTACTTTATAAACTAAAATGCAATGTTAGACAGTGTTCCCAGATGAATATGAGGCAGCACACAACATCTTAATGATACAAAGAAATTCCATTATTCTTCTCTCTGTACATAAATATTGTTGTCTATGATCAGCTGTTATTACATTAACGAAATCATTTAGACTTCAGAACTGTTTTACATCAGTGACTCAGTAGAGTTAGACTTTGGACCATAGCCATGTCAAAGGCCTCCAGCAAGAGACAGGAGTACAGTGAAAGAAAACATTGTCTTAATTTTTTCTTCTATTCATATTAACTCTGTTTTTCAGGAATCCTGCTGACAAAGGAAGTATGCTCACCCTTAATTACTTCCATTCACTCAATTTTAAGTGAACAGCAAAAGTAATTCCCTGCACAGAGCAATTCCTTCTTCCTAGATCTGAGCAGAAGGTCTGAAAGCTGTTTGCTCCTTTGACAAGGCATCTCAGAAAACAACTTACGCCCCGTAGTGCATCACTGAAGAGTAGTCATAGGGAAGGCCCAGATTTTTGGAATTCACTTTTCCAAAGTTCCCTTGTTCCCCTGTAAGGTAGGAAACCAACATTTCAGCCAGAACAATTATTGCTGCTCTAATAGTACACTGCCTGCTGTCATAATCCTAAGAGTAACTTAGGATACAAATACTAGTTCTCATACTATCTTGGATCTATCAAAACCACCAGAGCCTTTTGAAGCCCATGGGAACACTTTTTAACTCAGTCTAGTAGGTTTCAGAATATAAACCAAATCAAATAAGTCAAAGTTTTGATATAATCAATGAATCCATTCCACTCTTCAAGTAAAGGTATTCATCTGTCCATCTTCATTAGGGTGTCTCCAAGAATGTTTCAGTGCATTATCTTGATCATTATAAGCATCCAACCCATGTCCCCAAAGCTGCATCCATATCTTGAGGGGGAAATCTGGAGGACCACCTAGATCAAAAATTCAGTGGTATGTGTGGGTGACCGCCAACCTGTCTTGCTGAGTCCTTCCACCAAAGGGTTATAAGACCACAAAAGAAATGGATACAGTTTGCCTGTTACTTGCACCAGGGGACATGTTATCAGCCATGTTCTGGCTTTGCCTCTGGTCAAACCCATCAGCAGTGACTACAGGGAAGTGATATGACTCACATGAAGCAAGGGCACTCAGTAAGATCAGCTGGAAACATTCTGCCTGAATATAGCTGCTGATATAGCCCCTCTCCTCTTAGCTGCTGAGCATCTCATCACTTTTCATTTGTTTAGCCTTAAAAAGCCCATATGAGGTAAGAAAGTGTTACACTGATACAGGACTGGGGCCCAGAGACACAGACTGGAATTCATGTCACCTAGCTTTATTCCCCCAAGTCAGGCACTGAAGCTATTCACCAAGGCTCCCAGGATAGTCAGAGGAGAGGAAGAGAAAGAGACACACAGTTGGAGGGAGTTTCATCTGAAGGCACCTATTTCTCTCCATTGACCGGAGAGCATGAATACAAATTGCACCCTGGGTCTCTTGTCCATGGCAAGACAGGCAAGCAAGCAATGTCAGGGCAGGGAGCTGAATGCAGTCAGCCTGGCCTTGAGGCTAATGCCCTAACCACTGAGCACTCCTTTCCAGTTCAACATCTGTACCTTCATTATTGTAACTAGTGGTTTGTAAACCACAAACCATCTGGACAAGAGTTCAGCATTGGATGCATGTCAGAAAAATCTCTAGAGTCTGCACAACTTGGCTGGCAGACTTGCAATCAGAGCCAGTCTCTTCCAGTAATATCCTTCAACACTGGTCCCAATGAGGGCTAGGAAATGGAAAGAGACACTTCAAAATCCTGAATTATAGAAAGTTTGGGGATAAACATGACTTTGGAGCTTTTCATAGCTCAAAAACTCAGTTAAGGCTCAAAATTATTCTCAACAGCATTGGCTTTCCTGACTCTGTTAGGTTTTTATCTCAGTTCCTCTTATCTGCTATACTGACTTCAGAAAGAATTATCAGCAAGTGCACAGCTTCTTTTGAGGTGATGAACAGAGAACACAGTTCAAATGCACTGAAACATTTGAGCATATGTCTACTGTTTGGCACATCAGTGCTTTGTTGAACTGATTTGCTAAAAAAGAAAAAGTAACAGCAGCCTGGCTGGACAGAGGCACTGCCAGAAAACTAGTATCTGCCTCATCACATGCCAGAGAGATTTGGCTGTCCAGACCTGCACACATGTCGGGGCTTAACCCATCTTTTCCACTCTAAAAAAATCTACCTCTGACAAAATCTAAGTGTAATGACTCAGAAGAGCTGAAAAGGCAGCTTTGGCTGAAGACTCTGAATACAGGTTTTTTTTCCCCAAAAGTTTGGGAAAAACAAGCTGAGTTTCAAGTACCTAAGTGGACAGCAACCAATCAGGCTGCATTTTGTCAAAACAAAGAAGTAGAATGGCTTCCAAGGTGAATTGCTGGGTGAAAACAAAATTCAGCAAGCATCCACAGTACTTCAGTCCTGGCAAGAGAAAAACAGCTTGGTGGGAGAGCTGGAAAGCTGCAAAAGGTCTTGAGGTTTGGTTCTGCACCACTGAGGTCAGGGGGAGCTCTGCCATCAGCACTGTTAACAGCAGCATGTTTTTACAGATGTACACTAACAGTCCTCATGAACATAGCTGTCTGTCTTAATTTCCTTTTCCCTGCATATCTTTGCATTTTTTTCCCTACAGTGCTTGTGCTGCATGCGCTCTGCATTCTAAATCCCTTGTCATGCCAGTCTTCTCAGCCTCCACTCCTGGTGAATGCTGATAAAACACTGAAGATATGCCCCATCTCCTTTGGCATAGTCTTGTCTTCTTCACCTCTTCCCCCTCTCTTATCCTTTCATGATACTGTGCCTGAATCAGAGCTTGGTTACATCTGTATCCTTTAGGAATGATGACATCTGAACCTGTGGACTTCCCCCTGCAAAACTAGTGTAAGATTTTATCTGTGTCTAGTATATTTGGTATAACTTCATGTTTTCAACTCCTCTCTCCTAGCACATCTTTTGCTAGTATTTCAAAACTGGCACACCCTTGTTGTACAATGGCAAACAATTTATAGCAAAATTGCACCTTAACACTAGAGCTGAAACCTCAGTGAAGAACAGGACAAATAGAATTTACTTAGGATATCATGGGAATAGCCACAAAAAGTTTGGAGAACAGTGTGTTAGGAATTTGCAATAAAAACAATCAAGTTCCATCTGGAGAAAAAGATAGATATATTTTCAGCTGTGCATGACACTGAAGAGTTGAATATCTTATTTGTTGAAGAGACTTATTAGAATTTGGTATTCAATTGTCCTGCCTCATTTACTATTATTTTCTATAATGAGCTAAGTACACTATTACCTTTTTACAATTGTTGTGGGTTGTCCAACTCTCTCATAGCTGTCAGACAAATGATTCCTTGCATCCTTTCTTCCGCTACTTTCCTTATATGTACCACTTTCTCCCTTTCCCTGGGACCTCCTACCATTCTCTCTACTCTCCCCTCCCCAGAGCCTGGAGCTCCGTATATGCTCCCGTGTTCCCAGCACACAGATCAAGGGCACATGCCCAAACTATTCATCCTGCGTTCCTTTCCCTAAATAACATTCACTTGTTTTCCCCCTACAGATTTGCCAGTCCTGATTGCTCCCCATAGCTCCTTCTTTTCATGGCAGTGTATATTATTCTCTCCTCAAGGAGGAAATAATTGCAGTCCCTCCTATCACATCATGCCAGGTCCCAGAATTTTGCACATGCTGGTGGTTGCATGTGCTTCCATTCTCTCCGCATTGAGTCCCTTGTTCACCTACATTTTAGGCTACGTGCATTTTACCCACTGCCAGTGCCAAGATGCCTCCCTACGGCCTTGCCTATTTCCATATCTTCCCCTGAAATGGAGTTGCTGTGCAATTCCCCACCATGATCTCTGAATATCATGTTTCTCCCTGCCTCAGCTAAAAGTCCCATAGTCTTGCCTCCTGGCCAAGTCTTTGCTACAACATTTTGCATTCCTGATGACCTTGGTATTTTGGATATAAGGTGAGTCTGGGCTCAAGATAGCAAACAAAATAAGAACATAGAGCTACTTTTAGGCTGCCTCTGCCTTGGAGGACGACACTAACATAGGTGTAGCCACACAAACTCCCCTAGTACAAACACTGAACAAGAAGTTCCATCACACTGAATGCGCTACTGCTGCAATTCAGCCAGCACTAATCATGATTCTTATTTGCATTGCTGTTCACTGAAGAAACATTCTCCTTTATCTGAAAGTATATATTTTCTCTTATGATTTAGTGGACATACCTGCCACAATGTGTTCCCACATGATCTTGACAAACCTGTCCCGATCACTCCGTGCCTGTTCATGGATGAAACCCAGTGCATGGTTCATTTCATGCTGAATTGCTCCTTTATCCATGCAACCATTTTTCACCAGGCCTACTGCTTGACGTCCTCCAATTTTTCCAAAGTAAGACCAGCAGCTAAGAATAGGCAATCAATAACCAAAATGATCACATTCAGCAAATACAAAGAAATAAATGTACTGATTTTGCCACCAAGGGCCTCTGGATTTACAGCCACAGAAAGGCACATGCAAATAGTCCCTGGCATGAGATACCCAGGCTTCCAAAAGCTGCCAAACTACACAGGGGGAGAAATAAAGCCTTTGTGATGAGTATGGCAAATTTTAAAACATTAAAACTAAGATGAAGCAGTTTAAGTAGTTAAGCAAAGAACCTGAAACAATTATACTTTAAATTTTTACAATTAAGGAAAATGCCTCATTTTGAATTATACCCCATTATCTTTCAGTCCACACACACATTTATTCCTGCAACCTATTAACTGATGTAACTACCAGTATATCTAAAGAAAAATGAAAAATTGCACCTGCTCTCTGACTCGACTCCTAGGATAAAAAAGGGCTATTACTTAAATCCAGATCAAAACAGAAAAGAAGCTGAAAGACCTTTTGAATAATTCCACTCCCAGGAGACAGGGAACTTACCTCTGCCCACGTTCAACATACACATAGTCTGTTTCTGTAGTGCGATTTACAAACTGTACACAGGTCAGCGTGGAGATCTCTTGCAGAGCATCAGCAATCCAAGACCTCTCTGTCACTGCTAGAAAGAGAAAGCGGCCAGGAGAAATCTTCCTTGGTTAATCAGAACCAAGGTGCATTGATGGGGTGCATTCCTTTAAAATTTCACAGCACTCGTTAGCTTTTTATCATACAAGTATAATTAAAAAAGGGCACAAAACCTTCAGAGATCTTCAAGTTGATTGGACTTTTAAGGGGAGATGTAAGAATTCTAGCTGGCGCTTATGCATATTCTATAGGAGACAGCTGAGGGAAAGCAAGACTGGCATTGTTTCTTCCTTTAGATAGAACGGGAAAAAATGAAACGGTTTCAGATACAAATAATTGGATTCAGGTATCCCAAATGAGCCATCTGACTGTAGCTAAGCACCAAAATCCTATTTTGTTTATCAGACATAACAAATGCCTGCCACACTCCCCTTGGAATCACTTGAGACAGCCAGCATTCAGAGGCTCTGAAGATCACAGTTTTTCTATTCAGGTACCAAATAAAGATTGGATTGTTTATCTACTTCTGAACATTTTGGCCTAATTTGGCTTCCTCAGTTATGAATCATCTACAACTGATTTGTATCTCAATTTCCTCATCTTTAAAGTTTGGAGAGAGGGAGGTAGATGGAGTAACCCTCACCTAACCACAAGAGTGTACGCTGCAGTTTTGGCAGCACATGGGCAGAGGAGCAGCCTAGATAATGCAAAGACTGGGCTTTCCTCAGCTCAAATGGTAACACAGATCCGCTTTCCCCATGAACGAGAATCAGGCACAGGCTGTATTTCACTTCCATGCCATTTTCGCTCAAGGTAAGATCTTTTAAGAAGGGTCTCTATGGAAGCCTCAGACTAGAGAAGCTTCAGCAGGGGAGAGATGGAAGACCTGCACAGCCCATATGAAGTCTTCTGGAACAAAATGTTCTAGATTAAGGCATCAGTCCTGCAGCCTTTTGCACAGGACAGAGCTATTGACTGACTAGAGGGAAATAATAAGGGAAAAATACCTCCAAGGATTTTTCCTCCATTTTTGCCTCTACAAGATTTCTAGTGCAGGAATATTTGAGAGATTTGAAAGAAACTTATAGTGTTCAAAAAAGTGCTCCTAGTGGTAATTTTGACAAAAATACATTCATAATGTGACCAAGTTATATTTCTTCTTCTGTACTTGCTAAATATTACAGTGCATTGTAGCTAGCAGGAATGAGCTAATATTTGTAAGTGAAGTTAATTAGCTGGTATTTATATAAGAACTACTGCCCAAGTAACCATGTATTTTAGTGTCTGTAACTGAAATGTTTGGAGTCTTAGCCAAACTACCATAGGGCTAACAGATTAGCAAGAGAGACATGTCAATAAATTCTCATTCGGACAAAGATTGCTTTTGGTGCACGCCACAGAAACATAAAATAACAGAGACTATAGGGACCAGAAGATCAATGCTAACTTTACAGCATCCATTTGCATACACTCACAGAAATCAGAAGAGATGTTAACTGGAACCTTGACTAGTCCATCTTGTGACTTGGGCCATAAACAACTCTCACAGTTAATTGCACTGCGTCGTCCTCTTCTCAAGAGGATGTCTCCTTCGTACACAGCTATTTCACTACCTGGCAGATGAAGAAAATAAAGAACATACAAGGCACTGAGAAGGCAAATAGATGTGCAAAAGGGAGATGAGAGGTATACACTAAACAAGCTTTTGCACTTCTGGAAATGTTCGTTTCCCAATAATGTGAAAAAGGATCAGTAAATTAAGACTGAGTGGATCTAGCATTCACAATATGCTAAGACTGGTTAGGTCTGCCTTGCTTCATGGATGGAAAAGATTAATATTAATATAGATGTCATAGTGCAGCTGTAATCAAAGTCGTGACTAAATATATTTTAGCTTAAGAAGCTTCAGGAGCCTTCAGAGTGGAAGGCTAAGTATTACAAGTCATTGTTCTCTTCATTAGAGCTTGTGGAATTAAAGAAAACTCATAACTGACCTCTGTGAAAATGGGATTAATCATACAAAAGAAATCACTATTTTTATCATAAATACTGAATGCATGCAAGCTATTAATTTCCAGGTTAACTGTTAATTTGACATAAGACATTGTCACATGCTCCTCAGTTCTGACTCCAAAATACCTGGAATACATTTCTCACAGACAAGAGCTATTGGTTATTATGCCAAAAACATACGATAGTCTTGCGTACAGCAGACAGGGAAGAGCCTTCTATCACACAGGAAAGAAATCAAAGTGAAAAGTATTCTGATTTGCTGATGCTACATATGGAAAAGAACATTCCATGTAACAATTGCTCAGTAAGTCTTCTTAATTTCTTTATCATGACAGCATAAATAATCACACTGAATGTGACTTTAAAACACATCTGAATTCTGTGAATTGTTTTCCACTGGTGCTGGAAAATATTTTCAAAGAGAAAAATATACCAAATAATGAGAATGAGGTATAGAGAAGCAGCCCCATCAAAATCTACAGTTATTTATATAATAATTACAATCAAACTCACCTAAGTCATTGCTTCTTGTAGCTATCTGCAAAAAAAGACCCAACACATATCTTTTAATACATGCTTATCTCCATAGCAGAAAACTTCTATCATGTAGAATCACAGCAGCAAAAGTTTGTAACTAATTTGAAGACAGTCAGAGCAACTCAGCAGCAGCAATGTAAATTCTAAACATCTGAGAGCAGGAACACACCTGGACAGGTTTACTTAGTGCAAAGCTATAGAGAAATGCTAAATGAGTTGGCAGAAGAAAGTACTTCATCTTCAAGTTTCTGAGATGATCTTCTCTGCTCTGCAGCTCAGTTCTCAAAGCTGTGGGTAGTTTACTTGGGGCAAGTTTTATGGGAAAGCTGCTGCTCTTGTTAACAAGTGTAACAAAATTAGATAACAAGAAGTATTTTCAAAAAACAAACAAGCTGCAGGACCTCTCAAGAGAATTTCCAGGCTCTCATTTATCTTCAGAAAACAGAGGAAGTGGAGCAATAGGAAAGAAAATCCAGCAACCTTAAAGTGACTCATCTTTAATCCTAAGAACCCATGAGCTGCTGCAGGTCCCCTCACTGCTGGCCAAGGGACAGGATATCCGGTAGCAGTACGTTTACAGCAAAACTCAATGTGAAGGGACGCTTTGATCCATCCACACTTGACTACCTGTCCTGGAAACAAATTAGCTTGCTGCCAGGAGCCACCCCGCTCCACAGAGCCCATCTGTCAGCCTGCCTGCTCTGTGCACAGCTCTCAGCCAGGCCTTGCTGGCCAGGAGCACTGGAAATCTGTTGGAGTCAGATGAATCTGATTGTTGGTTGAAATTATTTTTGCAACAACATATCTTGCAATATAATCATCACTGGCAGTGATTGTGTGTCTTTCTGGAGTCTACAAATAAATAAACCCACCAGCTCCCAGAGTTTTGGCTTCCCGCCTTCTGGGAAGCCCTCCTTCCTTTGATGGCCATGAATAGAGAGAAGCCTAGAAAGGCAGGCTGAATCCTAGAAAACCCACACTGTAAGAATAAGCCACACAATGGTAGTATTCATGTTGAAGCCACATGAACACCACCATAGGCAGGCAGATGTTGCTTTCTCCTCCCAGCTTCAGCCCCTGCACAAATATCTAGGTGCTATAGAAAATCCTAAGGAATTGCTGCATCAGATCTTTAATAAACAAGCAAAAAAACCTTTGGAATTGTCTGCAAAGGCAAAATTCAGATAGAAGTATGGGCTGGTCCTTTGTTTTTAAGGAGTACTTTGCAAGGAAAATTTTAGCTGATATTATGTAAAGCTTTGCTACTAGTATTTTCATTTTACCCTACTAATAGTTTGTTCCTAAACTTTCTAAAACATTCCACATTTCTGTGGCTTCCACAATTCATCAGTTATAATTTCCATGTAGATTACACTGCAATTACAACGTGCAGACACAAAGGACCCCTTTTTCTTTGGCTGATAAGAGGATGAAGTTCAGAAGTCCTCATTAGTTTGTTACATTGATAACCAGAGGTCTTCCTATACAGTTCCGAGCAACCTCCGTGTCTATTCAAGATCAGTTTCAAAAGAGATACAGAGGGAGTCACAGGAATACATTTTTGCTGCTACACATCACAAAATGGCAGGGGAGAAAGCAGAAGTTATTAGACAATAAATGCAAGAGAACAAGACCAGATCGCTGTGCAGAGCCTGGAGCTGGGTCACTCCAGGCATGCAGCAAGGAGGGACAAAGGGCCCTTTGAAGTTCTGCCATGCAGGTTTGCATATCCATTCCATAGAAGGCTGTAATACCTTACTGACTCCAGCTGCAGACCACAGACCAGAGTAACCCTTAAGTCAGGAGATGTCTCCCACGGTTTAATTCATTTTCCTGACTGCCAGAAAGAATTGGGTATTTTTCAAGGCTAATTAATAGACCAAAGTCTACTATCACCTGATAACATGTTATCACAAGTTGTCTTGTAGATGCAAATTTCCTTTTTGATGCTGCTTGTCTGCTTTGATATTCTAGCAGAATAACGTTCAGGTCTCAGTCTCATTATCTGTCCAAATAATTTGATTACACAGCTGTAACTTGCATTCTTTCTCCTGTACACCTTTTCTTACATTGTCTTTTGACATTTCTCATTCTTAGCCACACTGTCCTTGATCTACCAGACATCACTGCTGTTTTATAGTAATTTTAATATGATGTTTACCACATTCTTAGTGATGCTTACTTAGTTTCACCTTCATTCCACAGCAGAGAATGAGTGCTTCTTTCACCATGTAATCCAAGTCTCTCTTGGCATAATATTAAATGACAAAGTTAGAAAAACCAAACCCATTGGTGTTTAAGTATAGGTTTTTTCCTAGCTCTGTATCAGCAATAGGTATCATCAGAAGCAACAGGAACAGTAAGTCCAATGATCTTTACATAACAAGAAAGTACAGAGGGCACTTTCCCTGGCTAAAGCATTAGAGTATATGAACCTCAAGGGAAACAAAATTCAGGAGATGGAAAGGCCACATTGCTGTCCAAGAACCCAGTGGAATATCACTATAATGCTCAGTTTCTCAGCTGTTTGCACCAAAGCTTATGCACACAATTGCTGGTGAACAAGCAGTTGGCATAACTAAGCTGTATATTCTCCTTAAGAAGCTTATCACTCTTCAGGAGGCTTTATGGTATCTCTATACATTTAAACAGCTCAAATGTTCATACTACATTAAGAGTCCTAATTTCTTATTTAAGTCACAATCATAGCAAGTATTGCCCTTACTAGATGACAATTCTTTTTAAACCTGTTTTGTGTGATGCTGCACTTGGACAGAAATCAGATTCTGCTGAAGAGCATTTTTAAATAACTTTGTATCCATTAAATGAAACTATTATAATATAACATGCTGAAAAGAGTTAAATAATAAAAACATCCACAAAACTTCCTTTGTCTTTAAAATGATGTTATTGAACAGTTATCTGTTTACAGATACTGTGTCCTTCAGGATGCTAGGATTAGTGAAAGCATGCATTCATGCCTCATTATTTACTGACTGGGAGAAGAAAATGAGCTTTCCTGCTTTTCAGTTGCCAGTCAGTTAATCAGTTTAGAATAATTAAATCACTGTCCTTGATCAAGTGCAATAAAAATGTTTTGGCTTTTATAGAAAAGGTCACAATCATGAAACTAAGATTTTGTAAATCTGCTCCCTGGTGCCTAGACCTTACTTTGTCCCAGTTACCAGCCAGGAAAAGGTTATATAAAAAGTTACTATCGAGCATAGTATATGCTTGATACATTAAACACTTGAATGCTCGTTTTAAGTTAATTAGTCAATTTCAGTGTTGGTTAGAGTATCTTATGCCATAGCATATATTGACATATTTTCACATTTTAGGTACATTTTTATTTAAATGAAAGATTTATTCTTTAAAAGAAAAACTCTAGTGTAAATACTGAGATGTGTTGAAATTAGTTTGAAACCAATGTATGTTTGGACTCTGTTCCTCCTAAACCACTCCTGCAGCAGTGTGATCTCTGCTATTTTACCACCATTTATCTTTTACCTTTCCAGTGCCAGAATAATACTATAATATTAGAGAGGCATACATCCAAAGACTCCACACTGGAGATAACTACAGGTGTCAGTGAGCCTTAACCTGAGATGATGGCTAGAGACAAGAATCAGCTGAAACTTTTACAGCTAATTTGGTTTTATCTGGTTTGCAGTAGCTATAGGCTGAAGAAATCTTTACTATAGTTTTGAAATTGATGCCTGGGGAAAGTTGGGTTCCTAGAGACAAGCTACAAAGGTTGGTTTCAGTATCTGAGTACCTAAGTACCCAAGGGCAGAGCCAGATGGGACTGGCTGGCCTATAGCTTCCCTGGTTCTGATAAAATCTGACCTGAAACCAGTGCCCAACTGCAAACATCACCCTAATGCTTTGTTTTATTCACAAGTTGTCCAGGCACATAACAGAAGTCCTGATCTAATGCTGCTCTCTAGTGGTTTGCCATTTGTGCAAGTGGGACATTTCCAGAAAGTCAGGAGCTCTCCATCACCACTCGCAGCCTGTTCACTCCTTTGATCCCTGTCTGCACAGTACCAAACCGTAGCTGCTTCCTGCAGAAAACACTTGCAAGCACGAAGAGTCTATCCTGTAATCCATGCTGAGAAGTGCTGCATAAGTTTTAGCCCAAACCGTCTCAAAACTTTTAGTATCTGCAGCTTGTTACTTCACTATTCACCTTCTCTAGATACTTATGGATTACACATACAGATGCCACAACAGACTTCTGAGATGCTCTGATAGCCCATTAGGAAAATAAGCCATTTAGCTACACCATTTTTCTTAAAAGACTTTTAAATCTTAACATTTATTTTATTGATAAGTCCTCCTAAAAGCTTTTTGGAAAGCTTATACTGCAGAACCCAAATACTCTTATGGCTCTACCCTAGCTCCACTTTGACTTCCCAACATAGATCATTGCCCCATTCCCCAGTTTGCCTTGAAAAAGAACCAAGGCCAATGGGGAGCAGCAAGAAAAGGACTGCTCCACAACAGGGGCTCCCTAGGAACTGCAAATACAGCACAGTTTCATAGTACCTCAGCACAGCAGGGGTGGGCAGATAGCAGAGCCTGTTGAATCACATCCAGAAAGTGAAGGCAGAGACAAGATGTAGGATACAACATAGGTCCAAGCTCCAGCAAGGAGACCAAGACCTGACTGGAAACATACACTCCTACAACACAGCCTAAACAGGGAGTAAAGGCTAAGGCCAGAGCTTAAATGGAGCCCCTGGGCCAATGGACAGAGGCCACGGGTGGAGACCCCAGGTGAGGCCAGTCAGGAGCCATTAAGGTCTGTTGGCACCCTCCATCCCTAAAAGCTACAGCATGTTGCAACAGCCTTCCTTACTCCCTATACCCCAATGTGGACTGTCCAGTGAACACAACTGCAGTTTAGATAACTCTATCCACTTGACCACCTACTGATCATCACTGCCTTCTTCAGAGACCTCTAGGAGATTGTATTTCAGGCTCTGTGAAAGCTATGTTGACTCAGACCCAACATATGATATTTATCCCTGAGTCTAGAACTTCCATTTTTATTACATATTTCTTCCAACCCTGGGTATGGAAGAAATATGATCACTCATCCTAGATCCTTTTTAAAGTTTGATTGCACTTTCCTGTAGCTCTGGCACTGCAGTGATTTAAGCGGCACTTACCGAGCTCACTCAGCAGCTGAGCAGCTTCATACGTGAGCTGCCTCTGAACTCCTGAGTGAGCGTCATCTCCTCCTAGCAAGATGTTACTGTTCATTGCACTGATTTGTGCTGAAACCCCTTCTTCCGAGCAATGGTACTTTCTCTGACACATTCTTCCTGAACCTGAGATTTCCTCAGATTCAACCCCTGTAAGGAATGAGCTGACCAAGAAATTCCCTGTCCTGGTCCTGTCAACCTAAGGAATGCGCAGCTTTTCCGAAGTAACCTTATCTTCCCTGAGAGCCTCTTTTATATCTTGCTTAGCTACTTGGAATAAGTAGCTTTGATAGACTTCCAATTTAAAAAAAAAATAATTATCTTTTTACCTGCTATATGTTTCCACTTGTCAGAATTTACACTGCTCTTTATTTTCACCATTCAGATATGACTTCCACTCTTTATTTCTACTGCTCCCCACATCTAAGCACGATTGTTGTCTTTTTACAATGTCTAGTACACATTTTATTTCTGTCTCAGATAACATTATTTTCTTGCCTTTTCCAAGTTTTTTTCCTTTTTACCTAAATTTTTTGCTTTTAGGGAGTTACACTTTTTAAAGTGTCATCTTACAACCATGCATTTTTCAGCTCTTTCTGTGCAACCAGAACATTGACTTTATACAAACATGCAAACATATATACATGTACATAGGAATTTCCACAGTGGCTTTCAGGGAAAGAAACCTGAATCCTTGCTAAGAAACGAAACTGGTTCCATACACAAGAGACTACTTTCAGATGAAATTTCTTAATAGATAAACATCAGGCAACCAGGCAGGAATAAACATTTCCTTTGTAAATCTGTCAGGATGAAGCTTCAGAAATAGAATATGTTCAATTTCTCTGCATGTTTGTAGGGACAGTGCATGTCTTGGGAATATACACTGCTAGGCTAAAAAATGACATGAAAAATGTACAAGCAGGTAATAATGCCCAGTACTTTCTTAGCCTGTCTCATTCAAAGTATTTTGAAAATATATTGAAGTACGGTACTGAAAAATGGGATGTTTAGCTGCATTTCATGAATAAAGAAATTCAGATGCTGACTCATGAAAAAGCTTATCCAGGATCTCTCAGCAGCAGAATGAGAACTAGAAGCCAGGAGTCCTGTGTCCTCCCTCCTTATGGGGATTGCTACACTTTCCTGACAAGTAATATTTGGCAAAGGAACAGAGCCTCCAGTCTTCAAGTGTTCTCTTGCTAGTGCTTACAAAGCAGTTGGGTGCAATTATCTCTGTTCTAGACAAGAAATTAAGGTCAGGTTTTCAAAGCTGATTGCTAAAAAGAAGCACCTTCATCCACATTTAGGATTTGAAACAGGTGTGCTAGTTCTCAAAAGTGCTTAATACCGGCTGCTTTCACAGAGTTCAGGGATCCAGCTGTGAAAAAGCAGTATTGAAGGAGCTGTCTAGCTGTGCACAGGGGAAGCTTTGTTAGAGCCAGTGTTTCTGTGTTTAATCTCTTTATACTTGCTGATGAAGTACTTTGCCTTGAATCCTAAGGACTGCAGGTAGCAGTTGCTGTGGTACTGGATAACATGTAGTTAACAGCAAGGACTGGGTCTTTTGCACAGGATTTTCCCATGTGATAGGACAGGGTTGTGCCAGCATTGTAAGTGACTAAATAATTGTCATTTTTAGTAGTGAAAATTCTGAGAGTCAGAATGTAGTATATGCAGTGAGGTCTGTCAACACAAAACAAGAACAGTGTATGCTTGATGGTATAAGTGTGCATGAGTAAAAGACTACAAGGACCCTTCAAGACCACTTAGTCCAGCTTCTGCTGGTCCAGGTATTCATGTCATAGGTTAGGTTTTTTTTAACTTAAAATTTTCTCCCTTTCCCCCATTGCACATGTGCTTTTGTTAGAATACTGTTCTGAAAGTAGATTTTGTGAATCATACAGGTACTAATAATGGTTTATTGAGAGTTCACGGGAGAAGCTGCAGTCCAAGGAAACATTGCTAATGACCCAAACTATCCTTTGATATAAAGATTTGTGATGAAGATGGATTGTAACAGGAAGCTCAGCCTGGGGTTAGGTGAGTAGCATATCATTACTATTAAAATAGCTGTATTCTGGTCACCATTGCTGACTTTCAGAGCACATTTACCTGAGGGTATACAACTCTACAATCCTACAGCTCTAAGGTGTTCTGTTCTGAAGTGAGAAAAAAAGTTGAAGGTACTTAGCTGTGAAAGACAGTGTTGAAGAAAGCAGCCCAGGTCGTCTTAGGCAAAATTTTTGGCTTTTCAGTTAGAAAATATCAGCTTGTAAGGCCTTTTCTGTGGTCTCTAAGTACCTCTTTCACCTCCCATGGAAAAATTAAGCTGCTTACATGGAGCTGAGATGCTCAGGACAGAGAAGAATAGGTGTAAACGGTCAAAAAGCAAAGTGATCTACGCTCAGCAGGGGCGATGGGTATTTTCAGGTGTGCTGGAGGAATGGGGCAGCATGGAGACAGAAGACAGTTCATTCGCCCCATGGGAAAATGATGATGCTCTTTGCAAAAGCAAAGAGGAGAAATTTGGGAACTAGTATAACCTCATTATCCTTCCTCAGTTTTGGGATACGTATGCTTTCGACAGCTTAAGACCTGACATCACGTGTTTAAAAAATGTGCTAGGAGAGGTTTAATGAAAATAAATATTTGAGTTCCTAATTTTATATCTCATCTGAAATGTGGAGTTTCCAGCCAAAAAGTACTTCAAACACGAAGCTGTGAGTATCAGCTGGTTATATTTCACAGGAGAAAAAAGCAATAAATTTAGAAATTGGCACAGTTTCTTCTATTTATCTTGACTATCTGAAAAATGCTTTTACACAGGTATTTTCCAGGTTTTTGTTTGCTTTTTAAACCTAATGGGCTTACAGCACGTACGGGTGATACACATGTTATAACCTTAATTCTGGAGACTCTCAAGAGTTAGATACGTAGCAGTTTGACTGAATTTGGCTTATTGCTGGGATTTGACATTAGCAGCAATTCAAAGGTTAGAGTTGCATTATCTCAGATATCTCCAAACTGGCATTTTTCAACTGCACATTGTTGGTGAGCCATTCAAGAGGAGTTTCCATGCTGGGGCCATGTCATGCAAGCAGCCCTATAGCCTTTGCTGGTAGAGCAAATAATCTCCAGCTGCATTCTGGAGTTATACTGGATTCAACCTGCATGTCTACTGCTACCCGATTCCTAATAGGTTGGTGGGATTCTCGGAGAGGCATTGCTCTCTCCAGTGTGTTATTCATGCCTAGAGTTCCTCTGCTTTGCCTCTGTGATGTTTATGAACAGTGGCTAATTTCTAGGCTCTTCTTTAGCAGCGGAATAGATGAAGTAGGGGGAAAAAAAATTTTAAAAGGCAAATCTTGAGAATCTACTGTGATATCGGCCAGCACTAAGATACCAAAGTCAGGCATTTTAGATCCCAACATTCTGCAGGGGAAAAAAAATCCCACAGTTTTTCAGTTGGTCACTGCCTTTCATCTGGAGACTGAAAAGGGGCTGAAACAGCTATGTAAGGGTATATGGCTGTCTCCATCAGCTGAAGAACTGGATACCCCATGAACAGTCAAATTAAAGCAGGGAAGGGAGGAAGAGAGAAAGAAGGTGACAGTGCTTTGGGAAGGCTGTCTGCCAGAAGTGGGATTACCACGGCATCTTTACAGTTCTGCTATGCAAAGTTAGGGGAGAACTGAGACCTTACACCTTAAGCATTTTGCTTTTTAAATAGTTCATATATTTTTCAACAGTTACTAGTATCCATATAACTTGCCTGTGCTTTTATCTTCGCGGCAATGCTTATATCCTGACTCCATGTTAGCTCTACAGCAGCTAAGCCCAGCTCACCCTTTTTCGTTCTAGAGCTACAATTACCCAGACACAGCCCATTAGTGGAGAATAATATGAAGGGTATGAAGGAGACAAAAGTTCCCTTTCTTGGCAGTGATGGTCCTACCACATTTCACTAGGATTAGAAATAAGACTAATTGTACATGCTAATCACCATATGCATGCATAAAAGCATAAGTGCATGCATAAATGCAGAAGCACAGAGTTTTGCATACGGGCACTGTCTCTTGCAAGCACGTAAGCATACAAACATTAACAAATATTTGCTCTGCAAGGGATTTTTAAGAGTGTATAAGATCTGTAACAGGAATTTAAACAGTCTGTGCAAAATACTTCTGTGTGTTTCTGTGGTGAGGATAAGGTAGGAATCTCCTTCCTCCATAGCCCCTAATCCACTGCTGTGAGTTGGGTCTGAGGTGGAACTGGATTCCTGTCAAAACGGTGTCATCAGCTCTGAAGCATTGTTGTTGCCCACTTTGTGTGCAACTTCAGTTAAATATTCATAAAGGTAAGAAGGCACATCCTTTGACTGATGTGCTGCCAGGCATTTTTTTATATGTGTGCCCCTGTCATTCCTGTTCATGCAGTATCCCCAGTGCATGGTTTAATTCATGGTGAATTATTCCCTCTTTCATACAGCTTTTGCTCAAAGTAATTATCTGGGAGCCTCTGCTCTTACTAAAGTGAGACCAGCACCTAGAGAATGAAAGTAAGTCCTCCAGAGTTCATTTATTAACCAAAGACTGGAGCTGACTCCAAACTTAATCTATAAAAAGGGAGTCAGTCACCTATGGCAGCTAGCAATATCTGTGTTGACCATAAACTGCAAAAGCTACACATGGATTGCAGATTACACCAAATAAGGGAACTCATATCCCTGTTCCTTGTTTAGTACTAGTCATTCTGGGATTACAAATAATTGATTTGAAGTGTTCAATACCCTCTGGGACTAGATACTACTCCTGGTGCTGACATCTGCCCTAGTCTGACTTAACAGGTAGCTTAACACAGACCTGATTCTGTGGAAGCTGTCTGGGTTTTTATTAGAAAATTTTTGCCTAGCGATTGGACTTTCCCATCAATATTAATGTGTATTGTCAGCTGCTCTCAGTGGAAACTTGTTTTGAGCAGAAGCTGTTGAATGTAGGTAGTATTTAAAGCTACACAAAGCATGCCTGTGTGAGAAGTGAAGCATCTCTGCCAGTTACTGTATCAACACAGTGACATTGACATTTCTCTTTTCACTGTAGATTGCCAGGTAGTCGGTCTCTGCCTGTTTCAGTTCAACCGTTCAACAACACTGTCACTATTCCAGAGGTTGTGTTGGAACATTTATATGGCTCTAATCCAGAGCAGTGGATGCTTTGTGGATCAGCGGTCAGGTTGGAAAGAAGATCTGGGAGAGGCAGTAAGAGGGCACTATGTCATGACAGGGGCATGTGGCTAAAGCTGCAGTGGACAAGCAGATCTGGAATTAGTTTACAGCCCCAAGTATACCTGTAGAGCTTAGAAGAGTTCACAGAGTGCCCAGCAGAGAAACAAGCCACTCCTGTTAATCTCTCCTCTCTAGGAGTACTAATTTTCACACTACTTTTTGATCAATAAATTAGTTATGGGATCAGTGCACTGGAACCTACCTGTCATTAGGAGAAATACTTATGTAGTCCTTTCCTGTAGTACAGTCTAAAAACCAGATACAAGTCAAGACGTCATACTGTGGGATGGCCCCACCAAGCCTACTGCCTTTTTCCTAATGACCGTGAGAAGAATCCACTGAGAACACTGCTAACACCAAATGAATCTCCTCTTTTGGTAGCAGGTACTTTAGGACATCAGTCTACTGTTGCAACACAATTTGCACAAAGCCCTGTGACTGCACTTAATCAAGATGCACATTTGCAAATGTTGACAAGCACCTTGAATGTAGTGGTAATCATCTATGTGGGTAAGGCTCTCTATTGGGATGCAATTCAACCTAGCAGAACTGGGCTGTAAGACAAAATCCTTGGAATCTCAGGGTGCAGACCCTTGATGCAGAAGGAGCTACAGAGCTGGTTACAGAAGCAGCAAAGCTCCACCAGCAGTATATGGAAGCCACAGCTAACATCCCAAGTTATCTGTTGCAGCCCCTCATGGTGTTATTTCCCTCTGGTTCTCACTACTAACAGCAAGTAGAGGGAATGACACTCCAGTTAGTAATTTAGAAATGTCCAGTATTGTTTAGCTGTTCAGTTGTGCACAGGCATCCCTGCAGGGGCCTGAGACTCAGCATTTGAGGGGAGGAACTCTTACCAATGAAAGGGCACCAGGGAGAGCCTGAGGAATGTCAGTGTATCATCCTTCACTTCTTAACTGCTAGAAAGGTGGGTATGTTAGGAAGGCGTGTTGGTTGGGCAGTAGCGCCTGCTCAAGCTACACTGTAGGGATGGTTCCAGGGTCCAGATGCTACATGTGAGAGCAGCCATGATGAACTCCTGGAGTGAATATCAAGAACACTATTTGTAGGGAAGGCCAAAAAATGAAGGAGAAAATCACCTTTCCACATATTTACCACTGCAGTATATGGCCAAGAGATAAACTGGGAGAAGGTTGTCTTTAGGAGGTCTCCAAAGGTTCCTGATAGACATGTGCAGAGGGGTATGAGTGATCTGAAGTACTGGATACTTCAGGTCTTACCTACCTTTAACCTACCACTGGCTGGATTGAATGGCCTTGTTCTCCTTTACTGTGTCCACTATCTCTGTTTCAACAACTGGAAAAGAGAGGATTTTTGCCTCCTCTTTTATTCTCTGTCTCATGGGATAGATTACTCACCTTTTCCCATCTGCAACTGTGGGACAATTTAATTTAAAGGGATGTGCATGTGTGGGCAGTGGTGGCAAGATGGGAGAAAGAAGAGTGTTTCACAGGAACAATAGGGGAAGGGAAAATTCCACCTGCTCCAAAAGCACCTCAGAAACTCAGCAGAACGTTAATCAGGCCAATATTTAATTAAGCCTTAACACTGTAAGGTACAATTTATGCTGGGATAAAGGTCTATCTCCGTTCATTGCCACTAATACTCTTTCTGGACCGCAGATCCTGAGCATGGAGGCTGTTAGTTGATTTCTCATCCCTGTTGTTATCAATGTTGAGAGGAAATTTTACTGTAGGGAGGGGAGATCACAAAATGGATGATAAATTCATTAGAGGATTTTGGCCAGAAGCACTGGTTAAAGGAAACAGCATAACTTTGCAAGCATTATCATATCAATGTCTCCTTTCTGTACAATAATTTACTGCCTGTGTAGGTGGGGAAAAAAAAATACTTAAAATGAAAAGGTCAAAAATACCCTGAAAAGAGAGACACTCCCATATGAATTCCATTGTTCATGATAGGGATGAAGTATTATCTAGAGCCTTGTTCTGGCATCCTGAGAACAAATCACTGGTGATTCCAAATGTCAGCAGAACCTACTAGCAGAGCTTTGCTGCTGTACAGTTCAGAGTCTTTGGCATGAGTTCAAAGTAAAAATGAATGTGGAAGTATCTGAAGTCTGGGAAGCCCATATGTGAACCCAGTTACGTATCCTGGCATTTTGGCAGAGACAGTTTTCTATTGCAAGACTTTGAAGCCTACATAAAAAAATAAATTGCCTTCGTGCTCTATAACTAAAGGCATATGAAATACAGCAGCTTTGTTTAAGTGAACCCAAAAGTTCAAACCCACTTATTTTCACTTTTTTTCCCCTCATTAAAATTATCAAAACCTGCTTTCATTGCCAAATACATGGCTTTTTATGAAATGCAGTTTCCGGTTGCTTTTAAGGCTGGTGAATCTCTGTAGATTTTTCAGTTAATCTCATCTGAGTTTTAATTTTGGAACCATATAAGCATAGATGCTTTCCGAGTTTATTTGGTATAAAATGCTTTCAAATCTTGTCAGTTTATTTTTCTCAGTGATGCAAAGCTAAACATATATTATATGAACAAACTGACTACTTTTATTAAATTCTAAAATTAAACTAGAATAAGATATTCTTCATTCTCAAAGAAGGCAAATTTTAATAAAAAAGAGCAAAAATATGAACTTTGGACAAAATAAAATTCTTGACCAGTTTGAGAATTAAACACATGGGGTATCTAATATATTGCTATCAAACTGAAGCAAAATACTAGCCCTATGGAAATTAGCGGGAATTTTGTATGACTTCAGTGAATGAAAGGATTTTATTCCCTGAATGCTCCTATAACTATTATCTAATGAGCAGGAGGGGCAACTATTGTAGTTATGCTTCTATAACGGCTATTTTTACTTTGTCATTTATGCCACCCGTCCAGGTGGTAGCATTTTCCACCAAGTGTGTACTGTGTTTGCAGGGATGTGCTTGATATAAGATGCACGGCAGGTGAAAAATCAGTCTCTAAGCATCCTTGGTTGCCAACAATATGCTCGCTCTTATACAACCCATTTTGTAAAAATCTCTCTAGAAGATGCCATCATCTGTTGGTGGAAATGCCTTGGCCGTATAATCTAAGCATCATGAAATACTGCCTGCCATAGTGTAATGGAAAATCATTCTTCCCTGCTGCTCTGAGAACAAGCAGACCACGGTCATAGTTCAGTGTCTCCTCATATCATCTTGTTATATTTATTTTCTTGTCATGGAACAGTTTGTGAAAGTCTCTGTCACAGGCATTAAACAGCTAGCCTCATTTAACAACGCTCTTTCAAAGAACTGTAAAGAAACACAACAAAGAGCCAAAAATAATGACAGAATAAGCCAAGCTGATATTTGGAGTTCAGGTTTTTACACAATTGAGCAAAAAACATTTGCATTCAGAGAAGTGGGCAGACTGATTACAGTACAGCTCTAGAAGGTAATGGGTAAGTGTTGTATCCCTGTGCAGAAGGATCTTTAATAAAGACATTTGAAATGGATTTTATATAAGAACTTTCTCCCCCAATAAGGGGGGGAAAAAACCAGACTAAAGCTGAATTACCGTTTGCAATCCCAAGCAGCGATATGTACCGAGTTCTTTTCATATATCTACTTGATAGCTAGATGATTTCAGCTTAGTAAGAGAGTTGATATATTTTTCTTTCTATTACTGCCATTTTTCAGTATTGTATAAATCACATCTTTATAGTCTTGCTTAGGGCTCCCCTGTAAGAATGCTACTTCTATATTTAACATGCCCAAGCCTGTTAGTAATGTAACACTGAATGAGGGGGAAAAGGGGAGTTTAAAACATTATGAAAGCAAAGGTCAATCACAAGTAGTTTTCCAGCTTATTTTTAACACTTATGGTAAGAAAGAAGAATGTAGTATTACAGTCATCACTAGTAAAAACTAGTTACAAGAGACAGATCTGTCAGTGGCTTTGTTATTTTGCTCTCCTATCATAGGGAAGCTCACAGTGACCTGAAGCCGAGATGCAGAATAGGAGAATAGAGGTCTATTGAGTTCTGAAGGTTTGCCAGCGGCATAGTCTACTACACTGTTCTGCAAATACCTTTTAAACTTTCTTGGTACTTCACAGTGGAACTGCCACACTGTCTCTTCATGTATGCATGAGGTGTGACTATAAGCAAAAAACCTGGAGAAACAATGAACTGTAGACCAAAAATGACAGATCTCTCAAGCTGTGCAATATCCATGACAAGAATAGCTTTTGAGAACTAAAATAATTTATTCTTAATGGTTGTTATTTGTAAGGTGGGAAGAAGTTTACTATTTTAATGAACATCTCTCAGTGTCTGGTCTTTATATTTTGCCTTTCAGCTCAGATGGTGAAAACAGCTAGTTAAATCTGTGTTCCCCTTGCCAACTTTTCATTCTGTTCTCAGTGAGGCTTAAGACATGCAGATACACCAGGGACATACACCAGGGCTGTATAGTCTCCATCCTCCCTATTATCAAATGATGCAGCATCAGTGTTAGTCATGAGTAAGTTTTAACGCACAACCTTACCGTTATTATGGAGTATTTTATTAAACAGAGCTGTTGAAAAGACATTGGTAGAAAAATATTTTCTTATTTTTAGTTTTCAAATGCTCTCAAATCTTGCTGTCACTTGCCTTAATTTGTGCAGCAGTACTGTTGTTAAGTATCCATTTTTAATAGTCTATGGTCACCAAATCTGCTTTAAACATGAGGATTGTAATAGATTGTTTAGAAACATCAAAATCTCTCCCATTCCATCTGCAAGACCCAGAAGTCATATGCACGAAGCTAGGCAATAATATATCAAATACAGCTATAACTAATTTCAGAAACTATTAATAAATCTCTTATTGTTACCATCCCCTAAACAGGCATTCAAGAATATGCTGGTCACTTGGCTACACTTGATTCTATTCCCCTTCTTGATACCTCTCATCTTTCCTGATAAAAAAGACTTCCCTCTGCCCAGGGGGAACCTTGGCTTATCTTTATTGCATGCAACAGCGAGCCATTCTTTTGCTTTTAAACATCCCCATACACATTGCACCTATCACTAAAATGCCACGTGAAAACACCAAAATCCTCACATAGGAAAAACCCCTATCGCATGTGAGCTTTTGGCATTCCAAATTCTTCAGCTCGAGTGCCACAGGGAGAGGGCAGGTAGAGAGAGACCTGTGGACCTCTGAGCGGTCCTTTCTACAGCTGTGAATCGTGGCCTTCAATGACACAGCCCAATCACAAGATTGTCTATGCTTTTCTTGTTATACCATTAGGATTTACTGATGTTTTAAAATGAATAGGGACAAGTATTTAAAAGGAGTCAGTTCCTAAATTAGGCTGTTACCAGTTCAGGACATCGGAGACTCAGTGATGCTCCTTGCTCTGCCACAAATGTTTTCTGTGGCATCTGATACCTCATTCAGATTCCAATGTATGGTGATGTTTAGGCAACTGACTGCTATGGATATGTAACTTCCCTTGGTTTAGTGACCTGTACACCTTCAGAAATCTGAACTTCACTCTCAGAGACAGTTTTACGAATTCTCTGCTAGAGTTGGAGCGTTCTCCAATATCCAGCTACCCAATGCAGCAAGTACCTCCCCACCTTCCAGGGATGTTGTAAGGGTGAAGTTAGGAAAGAAAGAACCAAATGCTGCTGTACTGACAGCTATATAAGCCTATAAAATATACAAATTCAGGGTAGCTATCTCAATACACAAGCCCTTCATGAAGACGAAGCACGAGGAAAGGATACTGCTTACATTTTTGCAAAGTTGTGGCTAATTTGTTTGCTGGGTGTTCTTGGGATGCTTGATAAGGCCAGTGGCCAATTTATTTTCTCAAGGTAAGGGAGAATTTCTTGATGCAGAATAGAGAGGTCTGGGGGAGTTGTAACGGCTAATTTAGCTGTAAATGCTGATTAGTCATTACTAATCAGCAGCTTCATTGTCTGGAAATAATTTCCTTTCTACCAGGACCCTTTAGCACATGAGCCAACTACTGCCACCATATCATGACTACCTGTTACAATGAATTATTACTGTTTATTGTTTTCCCATCATATATCACATGATGCTTGCATTTCTTTTATGCTGCATTATCCTTTTTAACAGCAGGCAATGTGAAGGCTGTTCAAACTTCACACAGGGCAAGGGCAAGTGACATAGGAAAGTAGGGCTGAAAAGAGCATGGAGGTAAACAGGAGTGACAAGACAGGGCAATTCTGCTTTATGATGCCAGTCACCTGCACTCAGGTGGCTAGCATGGAAAGGTGAAATAGAACTCTGCAGCAGTCTGATTTGGTATCAGTTATCTCTATTTTAACGCTTCAATCTACCTTTACATGGTGGATTGCTTTACATGCTTTACAATGATCATTAATTATCTCAATATGTTAAAATGCATCTAAGGGAAAGTGCAATCATTGTAGAGGTGAGATTTGGAATCTGGGTTGTTGATCAGACTCTTATCTCCGAGCCAGTGTGTCTGGTCATCAGCATAGGCAAAAAGTGCTGAAATCTCACCTCCTGAAGTCAGCACACGTGACAGGGAGATGCCATTACGTTATGCTGTACCTGAGGAGTGTGCTTTCTATTCTACACAGCAAAAATTATGCCCGAATATCACTCTCACACGCACTCACCCCTACACAAAGAATGATAACTTTTATGAAACTGTATTTCTTTTTCTTGTAAAAAGCTGTTTAGGAATGTACTGTGACCAAATCTGAAGGTCAAAATATTTTTTCACTGGTTTCAACACCTTGAAGGAAATTATAAGTGAACCATGCTTCAGTCATTTAAGATGTTTGAGATCCTCAGCCTTCACTGAAAATTCTGGCTAGGTAAATCTCCTACAGTGGTCCGTGCTTCAGGAAGGCTGGGAAGGAAATTTCTGCATTATAAAGACATCACTTTTAATTTACAAACAGTAGAGTTTAGCTATGGAAACATCTACACTAGCCTTTTTGCTTTGATAAAGACACACTTCTGAGGTGAATTTTAAGGTGAGCAGGCTTGGAGTGCATTAATTGGATTAAATCCTTTTGGATGAAACTAAATTGGAAAACTTATTCCAGGTGCACAGTTGTTACAGTCATTAATGGGCATTCAGTCTAAACTATTACAGCTTGTTCAACGCAGTCATCCCCTGAAATATTCATAATAAGGACCTAGTGTCCTCAGCACAAACTGTTTCACTGAACAAAGTCATAACCTGTGAGCTGCTGGTGTGTACGAAGCCTGTGTTGTTTAATTTTTTGTTAGGGAATATTTTTGGTAGCTGCTGAAATAGTTTCAGTAATAAAGGACTTTCTGTGCCTAGCATAAAGTAAACAACTTATTATTTCCCATTCTCCCCCCCCCCCCCCCCCCCCCGATTTGTCTATCATCCAAAATATTCTGGTTTTTCAGCTGGAACATTCTTTGAATGTCCTACACTCATTGCAAACATGACAACCTAATGTTAACTTGTTTAAAAGGTTGCACATATTGCGGTCCGCCGTGAGACGAGCCACCTCCTGTCCCAGCCGCTGCCTCTCGATGCCCCGTCGATGCTCTTAGCTGAGTGTCCCGCAGGGCCTGAAGGATCTTTTTATATGTATGGTTACCTTCCAGTGAACTTTATACCTTGCAGTTGTTTCACCATCTTAATTTAGCCTCATGTCCACACGTGTTATTTTTAAAGAATGATCAACTTTACACAAAATGGAAGAGTCCACTGTTAAACAGCTTCTCACACGTACCAAAACAACTCCACGTATATAAATGTGTTCTTATTTGGAACAATATCTCACATGCCAATTCTTAGGAAAATGTTTACCAGTTCTCAAATGAGCTCAGGGAAACTCAGGTATTTATAGGGCAACTTAAGCACTAGTATTTTTGACTTAGGGTGCTCGGTCATCAAAGACTGAGGCTGGCGAGAATGAACACAGATGGCAAGATACCCCCTGAAAAAGATTATGAAACTGCTGATCATGATAGACTACTTCTAGGTTATTTTGGTGTTTAAATCTCACAGCTGATGGCTGGTGTGGATTAACTACTCTGTAATGGTGCATTTTCTGTAGCATGTAAGTGATGGAACGAGAGGAAATGGCCTCAAGTTGCACCAGGGGAGGTTTAGGCTGGGTATTAGGAAAAAATTATTTACTGAGAGAGTGGTGAAGTACTGGAACAGGCTGCCCAGGAGGTGGTGGAGTCACCATCACTGGAGGGGTTCAAGGAACGTGTCAACGAGGCACTGTGGGACATGGTTTAGTGGGCATGGTGGTGTTGGGTTGATGGTT
Source organism: Gavia stellata (assembly GCF_030936135.1). Taxonomy (NCBI): domain Eukaryota; kingdom Metazoa; phylum Chordata; class Aves; order Gaviiformes; family Gaviidae; genus Gavia; species Gavia stellata. The sequence continues at coordinate 43,658,282 of NC_082600.1, forward strand.
GGACTTGATGATCTTATAGGTCTTTTCCAACCTTAGTGATTCTGTGATTTTTAGGGGCTTAGGAACTTCCTGAGAAATCATGTTATGTTCATCTGAAATTTTGATTTTTAAATGTAGAAAGTGCATTATTTTGAACTTCACTAGAATGATTCATTTTACCTTGATGAGGGAAAAGATAGTTTACTCTTTAACCCTTTATAATTTAGGCAATAGTCTTTTATTGGGAATTGGGCTATAATTTACATGTTAAACTCAACACAAACATGATATGAACTTCTTTCTACTCACCATCTGACTAGAACATAAATATGGACTTCTATTATGCACTTAAAAACTAAAACAATCTAATTCAACTAATACTGTTGACAAGATTATTTGATATAAATTTTGTCATATCGTGTGTTGAGGAGAGGATTTATATTTTGGTTATGTCATTACAGTTAGTATTTTATATATAATACATAGGATAATAGCTCACACAGGTAGTAGGTGTGCTTATATATGCACACACATATATATGTGCATGTCTGTAGAAATTAGTGTGGTCTGTGAAACTTTCCCTGAATTCCCTGGCTTCAACTACTGGTCTTCTGAGGAGATTCACAGGCTTGAAGTGAAGTATGCGTGTATGTGCAGAAGAAATTGTAAATTCTGCTAGGAGAATCTGTGCCAGGAAAGGGTTGCAGGATACTTCATCTGAGAGGGGATCCAGAAAATAATTTAAGGCATGGCCGTGTTGTGAGAAGGAAAGGAAAAGGGTCTCTTAGTTGTCAGTCCATATGGGGTGAGGGTAATACTTTGGTGTCTTTCAAGAGTTTCCTATTTAACTGAAAAATGAATACTAGTCTTAGGGTACCACTCTACTCTCCAAGGAGGTTCTGCAGAGATAGAAAAGACAGTATGAAACAAAAAAAAATTAACAGCTTTTCCTCCACTGTGCACTGAGAGAAGGCATTTCTAGCTTTTAAGCTAGCACATTTTTCCTTTTGTATTTTCTGACTAAATAGGGTCCACTGTACTGAAGAATGATTTAGAAGACATACATGGCTGCCAAGGGCATATTCTTTAGAGAAGAAATTGCAAAGTTTCTCAGTCAAGGGGTAAAAAAAAGTAACAAAAGCAATCTTTCCTCTTTTGGATTCAACCACTCATCAAGTTGTAGTTATGTTCTCTACGTAACATATAAACTCAATATTCACCTGTGGAATACTACTAAATCAGAGAAAACTGAACTCTCATCACCATCATTTACTTAATGTTATCTCCCAGTTCCAGGAATCATTACTTCAAACCACCCTTCTTTTTGTCTTGCTTCGTCTGGCTTTCCTCATTGCATTAAACCATTTGTTAGCAGTTAACACCCTTCTATCCACATGCGTGACTGTGCCTGATACTTTTAAAGCAATACATGAGAAAGGAGACTTTACGTGCCAAAGACTATATCCAGACTCTTTCATGTACAACCCTCAGGCGAGGTGGGCCGAGTCCCACCCGCAGGCTGGAGACATGCTACATTGGCCGAGGATAACGTGAGAGAGCCCCCATCTCCCCTAGTAACTTAGCACTTGACTGGCAGCGGCCAGACGACTGCAAGCACAGGGCAAGGCCAACGCCTGGAGAACAGACTCCTCGTCTTGGCCAAACTTGTTTGACTATGGCCGGGTCATCTCCCTTTGCTGCATTCCCATGAGGTATACCATGGAAATCTGAGGCGGTGAATACGTTACAATTTGTAAAGCACTTGAACATCGAATGTCAGGAAGCGTTTTTACTACAGCGTGGCTGGCGGGGTTTCTCAGCGAAGGCTGCCCGGAGGCTTGGCTTCGTTGGAACTTCTCGGCCCTGAGTCTCTCGGAGCTTTACTGAAAGCCCCACGCAAGCTCCCGCGGCCGCCTCCCCCGGCAAGACGAGGCCTCGGCGCTCGGATTTACCGCGGAGAGAGAGAAAGAGAGAGTGAGACACCGCCTGCCCCCGCCGCCAGCGCCCCCCGCCAAAATGGCGGCCCCTGACCCCCGCGCTTCCTCTTCCGGCCGGGGTTGCCATGGCGCTGCCCCCCCTCGGCCCACCCTCCCCCCTCCCGCCGGCGTGTGTTTACATCGGGCAGGAGGAGACGGAGCCCCAGCGCCGGGGGAGACGGGGACGCAGCCGACGGTGACGGCCGCCCGTCCTCCATCCCCGCCGGGCGGTGCTCCGGGAGACGCGGCATGAAGGTGATGCTGGCGGCTGCCAGCGGGGCGAGGCGGGGGTCGGCTGGGCCGCGGCGGCTCCCGGTGGCGGGGGACGAGGGGTAGGGGCCGGGCCCGGGCCCGAGGCTGTAACCAGCGGTGGGAGGTGGTGGCAGCTCGCTCTCCTAACGAAGTACAACTTCCAGAAGCTTCTAACTTCGTGGGGGATGTGGTGCCGCTTCTTGGAAACGTCTCCCGAGAAAGATTTCCCCCCCGTCTCTCCATTAAACCCCGGATCCTTTCCTGCCGCGCCGTGAGGGGAAGGGGCAGCGTGGGAGCCGGGGCAGACTGCCCGCTCCCGCTCTGGGCTTGTGTCTCTGCAGAGAAATCGTCCTGCTTTCCCCGGCCGCCTTCCCTCATGCTCGTGATCTTGTAGGCAGCTTTCCTCCCCCGGCAGCCGAGGGGTTTCCCGCTTTCGGTGTGCCAACGGGAGCAGCTCCGGCGCTCACCTGTGCTGCTTCTCTGTCGGGCCCTTCCGAGAGCGTGGAGGAGATCGTCGCCTTCCTCCTCAGTTCGCTGTGGACAACTATTAGGATAGAAACTGGCTAACCTGAGCCGGCTGGCAGCTTCGGCGCCGTGGGAGAGGCAGATGCTGAGGCTGGCTGGGCTATAAAACCTCACTTTTCTCTGTCCTTCTCAGCTGTCTCTTCAGTTGTGTTGGTTAGGAGTCAGCAGTGCTGTGGTATTGGGTTTTTTCCCATTATGTTCTGTCGTATCTGTTTAATCTGCAGGTGTATGACTTTTTAAAGGGTTCCCTCTTGTCAGTCAGTCTGAAATGTGAGGCAACCAGGCATTCCCAGTCTCCTGCATTTGTCTAGCAGTAAAAAAAAGTATTGATCAGCTAGATTGTTTGAGGCAGAAACTGTACGTAGCTATGGTCTGTACCTATCCTGATGGAAAAATTTGGCTCAGGCCTTCCTCCAAGCCTCTGAGTCAAATAAGTACGTGTTAGAAGTTCCCCAGCTTGTGCAGGTTGTTTTGGGTTCTGGGCAGTGCGCCTGCGTCAGTCACTCAGGTTAGCGATCGCTCTCAACTATCAGTGTCTGCGCAGCTAACAGGGGAAAGAAAAGGGGCAGTTTCCAAGTACATGAAATAAATATATACAGAAAGAAAGTTTCCTTTTATGCAGTGATATTGATTTGTTATGCTTTTGTTCAAAACCTGACAGTAAAGAGTAATTTATTTTCTTTCTCTCTGAATGCTTCTTAGTTCAAATACTGTGGGATAACAAAAAAAAAAAAATAGAAGGTAGTTATTGGTAAACGGTGCTATGGCCCTGGGTGAGTTGTTGACTTACACTGCAAAACAAAAACCTCAGAGTGCTGGCTGAACAGTACATCCAGCTTGAGGCCAAAAATGAAAAGATTTCCTTCAGCTTCTGTTTTGTTGCATGCAGAGTAAACAGCTGATTATTCTTGCTAAGGCCATTACTTCTGCTGAGTTCCTCTTTTGCCCTGCTACAGTGGGGAAAGCTCATGGCTATTTTAGGTGCACTCAAAATACAGCAAGATGCAAGAGGAGTCATGTTCTGATTGTAAGGAAAATAATGTGTGTGTTTGAGGGGAGAGTCTTTTTTATTTTTTTTAACCAATCATTTGTCAGGTATGAGCACTGTATAGAGGTTTTCAGTATAAAAGGGTTCACATTTTTGCTCTGATTGGGTAATTTCTTTCAGTGTGTATTTCTTTCCATATATACCACCTTTTGTTGTAGCAGCTGCCTCAGTTTCCTTATGAAAGATCATTGCAGATGCATGATTTAACGTTTTAAGCTGGGGAGGGATAATTACATTTTTAATTAACAAGTGGAATGCATCAAAGTATTTGTGCACAGTTTTTTTACCCATTACAAGGGGGAGGAAAGGAAAAGTGGGGGTGGGATGGTGTCTGTGTGGTGTGGGAATTAGATCTGACTCCCTTTTATGGATCTGCTCACAAATAGCTCAGTGTGACTTTAAAGCAAATCAAAGTTTAAGTTGTTGATCATTGCAGGGAATACATGAGAACCAAGCTTTTTGAAAAGTCATCTTGCCTATTTCTCCCCTAATTGTTGTTATGTCTTGGGAAATACATTTGAGTTTGTGCATTTTTAGTTTTGAGCCTTTCTCTTTGGTGCGGGTTAGCAGGTTGCTGAGAAGGCAGGGCTGTCAAAGGAAAACAAGTTAATGCTAGTATGTATAAAGATGGTCTGCCTACTTCCAGGAGGGAAGAAGCAGGTGAAGAGAAGTAAGTGGTAACATCAGGGGAGTTCTGCTGTGGAAGTGATCCTTTCAGGATCCATCACTAATGTCTGATTGTTCCTGAGGAAACCGAAGCTTGATGCATTTTATTTTTAAGAAAATAATGTAAATATCCTATTAAAAAGGTAGAGTGAAATAAAGTAGTGTGGCAAAGTCATACTTTAAAGCTTGAGGTCTTGAAGATGGATTGCATTCAAGATAGTCTCTATGTGTACTTTGCATCTGTTCCCATCTCTTTCGAGCAATGGCAGTGCTGAAAGAAGGTATCTCTGGGCCCTTTCAGGCTATGCAAAATATAAAACTGGTTGAAGGCCCTATTTCCACTAGACCAGGTTGCTCAAAGCCTCATCCAACCTGGCCTTGAACACTTCCAGGGAGGGGGCATCCACAACTTCTCTGGGCAACCTGTTCCAGTGTTTCACCACCCCCATAGTGAAGAATTTCTTCCTTATATCTGACCCTCTTTCAGTTAAAGCCATCACCCCTTGTCCTATCACTACACACCCTTGTAAAAAGTCCCTCTCCAGCTTTCCTGTAGGCCCCCTTCAGGTACTGGAAGGCTGCAATAAGGTCTCCCCGGAGCCTTCTCTTCTCTGGGTTGAACAACCCCAACTCTCTCAGCCTGTCCTCACAGGAGAGGTGCTCCAACCCTCTGATCATCTTCATGGCCCTCCTCTGGACTTGCTCCAACAGGTCTGTGTCCTTCTTATGTTGGGGGCTCTAAAGCTGGATGTAGTACTCCAGGTGGGGTCTCATGAGAGTGGAGTAGAGGGGCAGAATCACCTCCCTCAACCTGCTGGCCACACTTCTTTTGATGCAGCCCAGGATACGGTTGGTTTTCTGGGCTGCAGGCACACATTGCTGGGTCATGTTGGGCTTCTCAACAGCCAACACCCCCAAGTCCTTCTCAGGGCTGCTCTCAATCTGTCTCCACCCAGCCTGTATTTGTGCTTGGACAGGACAGGAATGAGAGGCAATCAGCTTGAAAATGGACCGTTCCTATATATAGCAATATTTAAGTGATATGTGATGAATCCACCAAGAGCGTTTGGTTTCCTTCAAGGGCAGATCATCTTGATGGCAAGGAAATACATCTTTTCAGGCAGCATTAGGAGCCTGGGTAACAGATCTGTCAAGTGGGGAGGGCAGTTTCATTCATTAGGGAATTAGAGAATTGTGGGGAGATGACCAAATCCCTACCCATCCGTCACGCTGTCAGCCGCCATTTACTGTCCCACATTACAGTATGTTTCCAGTGTTACTCTGTTGTGTCTAAGTGCTGGATTTCTCAGTCTTAGGCTGCACTGGAGAATACACTTGGGTCCTTGCTAACAGAACCTCTTAATGCCTTATCTTCAACCAGTGAATGAATTGGGGCATTAGGACAGTCCCTGATGGCTACCTGGTACAGTTGCTGCTGCAGTGACGGTGTCTAATGCTGCTCCTGTCACTGCTCTAACTTAAGTCAGAGGAATGAAAGGCATTGAGAGTGTCAGGTCGTATTGAAGTTCTTGTTTGGGAAAGCAAGCTCAAGATGTGATTTCGGTTAAGTAGCTGCCCCCCTTTTATTGAAGTGAAGTGATTCTCCAAAGCAGAATGAGAGCTTGTGGTGCTTTGGCATGTGCTCACATTTAAATTTTTTGGAATAAGACAGGTGTCATAAATGTGACATTTTCCTTTGAGAAACTTAAAGCTATATTTAAGAGAATGAATGTGAACTTACTGCCTGTAGTTGTTCTGTTTTTCTGACTGCCTGTGATACTTGATGTTGGCAGATGATTCCTAGAGATCAGATAAAGGCAAGGTATTCCGAGGATGAAGCATCAAAAGTTATGGAAAGCCTGAGCAAATATTTCTCTTGCTTGTATTTACAGACAGCTCTGTTCCTGAAGCATGTCATGGATTGTCCTGTCAAAACTTGATGTATATGTAACTTGTCTGTGATCCTGTTTAGCAGGGCTCTTGACAGTTGAAATGAAAAATACTTGGGAAAGGAACAGCTTATAAAAAGGAGAAGAGACAAAAGGTATTGATTTCAATGGAGTATATAGCAGTATCCTTTTTCCTGGATCTAGTCCTAAATTTGTTATAGGAAGCAGGAGGAGAATGAATGTAAATTATAGAATAAAAGGGAACATAAACTGTATATTCTGTAGATAATTCTGACTTAAATATTTGCCTACAATTGCTTACATTGGGTTTTCTTTATCAGTGAACTACCTTACAAACTTTCTGGTATTTTTTCTTTCCCAGTGTTTCAGCTGAATTTCAGAGAGGTGGGAAGAAGTTACATGCCTTTGAAGTTCTGGGCAAGGTACATGTTGTTGCTGGTTGAACTTACTGGAAGTCACAAAAGTGGCTTGTGCTTCTGTTAGCACATCGTACAATCTTAACACTTTAGCAGAGCAGCCTAAGGTCTAGTGCAATTCTTGGCCTTCCTTTCAATCTAAAAAATCGTTTTGGATAGAGAGTCTGTGCACCTTGCGGATCCTCAAAAGTAGAAGGCAGCCATTACCAAAAGCTCTTGCTGCCAGAATGAATTTTTACTTTTAGGTTGTGTTGCTTGCTTTCATAATGATCAAGTGTTTTCTCTGATAGCTGTTTAGTTGTTGAGTGAGGTAACTCTGCTTAGGATCTTGTATACAGCAAGTTGTGATCTTACTTACGCTTCTTGCAGGTAGTTTGGAAGAAAACCAGATCTCTGTGAAGCCTGAAATAAAAGGGGCATTATTGCTGGCAGTGCTTCTGGCTGTCAAGTTTAAGGCATGCGAGCTAGGTGTGAAATTGGCGAGCTTTATAATACCAGAAGATGTAGTGTTTGTTCTGTAGAGTAAGTAAATATTTTACCTGAAATGTTAGGCCTTTAAAATGCTACAACAATAAATGCAGAGAGCAACAAGCAACACTGAGCTAAAAGACCTCTGAGCTGAGTTCAGAACTCATTTGTAAGGAAGGATATAGACTTAACTACTTAGCCATCAACAAAAAAAATACATAATATTACAGTCTCCCAGCTAATTCAGAAGTGTTTGACGTTTTGCAGAAAATGCATTTTGAAATTCCTAATGAAATATGGAAACAGAAATGAGTTCTGGATTAAATAAAATATTTTCTTTTTAACCTCAATTTCTAGCGTTTAAATTAACTTTTGGTGCTTTTGGAACAACTTTTTAACTTCAAATGGATTTGCAGCATTATTATCTTTTTTGTCCAATTTTAAAAAATGAAATTAAGATTTTTGGCAAGGTGACTTGTGTTTCAAACTGTTCCAGTGATGCCTCTTGTGACTGTTTTTGAGGGGGAGTGCTCTTATTTTTTCAAGCTGGGTACATGCTTATGTACTTTGAGTTCAAGTTTTATTGTAGAAATTACTATGTTCTAGCTGTAAGAGCCCTTGAAAAATTAGTTAAATTTCAACTCATTAAAGCTAAAACAGTAGTTGTGCGCTTTTAAGGAAATAAATGCATGGAAGTCAGGTAATTCAAGCTGGCTGTATGAAACCACTGTTATAGAATACTACTGTAATGCATCCTTCCATGAGTGTTGTTTTTTGTTTTTTGGTTTTTTTTTTTTAGTCTCTAGCATGGTTAAGAAAATCTTAATGACCTTTGTCATATAGGCCTATATTATTAAGCAAAGGACTTCTCATTTTTATTTCAGACAAATTTATCATGCTGTCTGCAGCTTTCTAGAGTGGTATTTCCACATCTCGTTAGGAAAACAGTCTTTCTGCAGCGTGCATTATCTTGTTTCTTTAGCCTAAGTAAAACTGACATTAATCATAAAATCCACCTGTCAAGGACCAGGCTGGAGAAAATACATTTATACTACTTTTGCTAATTGTGGGTATGTAGAAAGTGCAATAAAACTGCAGGTCACTAAGTCTCACTGTTGCTTGCTTTTCATTCACCAGCCTAACTGTCTGAGTGAATTTTTTTTCCCTGAAGTCTTTGTTGACAGCCAGTGAATAGCTGACAGGATGTAGGAAGGCGGCTTCCCACTGAAATTAACTAAATCAGTGAATGGTCAGTTATCAATATGAGTTAATTGATATTTTTGAGAGATCATTATTGCTAATTATTTAATTGCTTTCAGATTGGTTTGCTGTGATGCAGGGTTATGCTTTGGTCCTGCATCATTCTGTGTCGTACTCCTCTCTGTTTCAGAGTCTGTTAGGTGTTTCTGTAATGGCCGTTTTTCCTGTGTATTAGTCTGCCGCCACCTTTAACGATTGCTAATGTTTGAGTTATGCTGTGCAATGACGCTTTGCCTTCATGTAACTTCTTTTTTCCAAACAAATGCAATTCAGCACAGTCAGTTTTTGAATATAAGCAGTGCTCTGGACAAGGCATACCCTTGCTTGTGGAGGTAGTAGTTTAAGCTAGAATTGGCAGCAAATTATGCAGCCTCTTTCAGGGTAACTTTATAGCCTTTAAACTGCTGCATGGTATCCTTTTGATAATTACACTGATTAACCTGCTCGGAGTGAGGAGTGTTCTCTCTAGGCCAGGTCAGTACATAATCAAATAAAGTCTGGTTTGTTTGGTTTGTTTTTTTGAAAAACACTCTTACTTTCTTTCTGTGCTAACATGGATTTAGTAGGTAAAATTCAGATGGAAAATAAATGGTCTATTAAGACAAAACTCAATACAATAATTAGCTCAAAATCCAGAACTCTGAACTATCACTGGGTAGACTGTATTGGCTTTTTGCTGTATAAATGGTGTTATCTGCCTCATATAAAGTGTAAATGTAGAAAGTGTAAACCAGACCATTTACTTGCTTGCTGCATGGAGAATAGACTGTGGTGTCATTAGTGCTCTTGAAAAGTTATTTATGCCAAATAATCCCTAATGAGGAATACTCGCAGTACAAAGTTGTTTTATTGCTGTAGAAATAGGATTTGACTCTTCTGCTCAGAACAATAGAACTCAATCTTGATTTGGAATTTGCAACATTAAAACTTGCTCTTGTTGCCTCTGTCCTCTGGTCCTGTTGTCAAGACAAAATTAAGTGTTGTTAAAATTGTAGCCTCCCTAATATGTTTGTCCAAATGCAGAGAAGAGCAAGTAATCTAAGCAACTTTTCTAGTTCTTTCTTACAGCGTACTTTGAAGAAAGTGCTATAATTTTACACTACTGTCATCCCCAACATTTCTATTTCTGTACTTTCCTTTAGTGTTCTAGGGGATTTATAACTGCAACTCAAATTCCCCTTGGGCTGAAACCTGGCACAGAAGTTCTCATTATGAGCAAACCTTGTTTTGCAAAATAAAAAGCAAAGCATCCATCAAGAGGCTTTCTTAAACCTACAGGAAAGCGGAAAAAAATGTTTATGGTTGCAGATCAGTTTTTTCTCCCTCTGCAGGAAAAATCCAACCGTCTTTGGAAACCCCTAAGGTGTGGGCGTGCAATCAATAGCGACGGCAGATTCAGTGGAATGTTCCTATTACATTTTAGAAAATTTTAAATTAAAGTCTTAATTCCCCAATATTCTAAAAACTCATTGCTGAAGTAAAAGCTGCAGCTGCAACAGATACCTGCCTAACAAAAGGTACGGTGATAGTTTTGTTTCCACTGGTTGAGGGTGGTTTTCTGAGCAGTAGTGTATAAGGAGATGGTTGGGTAGTTATGTGCTTCAGCTGAAGTTAAGTACCTGTAGACCCTCAGCTCCATGGAAAAAGGAGTCATCAAGTTGAACTACCTACCCCCCTTATATGCTTGTTTAAAATCCTTTTTTTTTCTTTTTAAACAAACAAACCCCTTGTTTTCTGTAGGAATTGAGGTTTTATGTAATTGTGTAGAAGCAGAAAGGACATTCTGAGCCACAAGCCACTTTCAAATATAGAAGATGGAATAATTTAATTTGATTAAACATGAAATATCAAACATGAGTTCTGAGGAACTTCATAACAGTAATTGGATAGAGGAGAGATCCCAAATTAGCACTGTCATTAATGATGTCATTGTAGGAAAGCCTGATGAAGGTCAGCTTCATTATTACTGGATCTGACAAGCCCTTTGGCATCTGCACACATTCAGCCCAGTCATAATATGTATCATCTCTCACCCAGTGGAGGAAGTGAACCTGAGATGAGAAGAGCTGGGGTTTTTGTGGTTTTAGGAAGGGGCAAAGTATGCAAATATGCAGGAAACAGTGTGGTTTTTAGTCTTGGGGGCATGCAATAAGCATTCTTTAAACATAATGCAAAAATAGTCAATGCTTTCACTAAGATACTTTATCATTGTAGTTTCCCAAAGCACTTTAAAAAACTGTCCTATACTTGGGGATTACTTCACTTGTTTCTTCCCACAGACTCAGTGAGTCTTGTTATTCTTTAGGGGTGCGTCTATCCTTTGTAGTTACCAGTTGAGATGTATTTGCTGCTACATAAAAAAGGTGTTGGACCTGTGCTAGGAAAGCTTATGAGAGAAATCACAGATGTGGAGGGGTGAAGCCTGTGCTGCCACTAATTTTCCTCTGCTAAATTGCTTTATTGGAATTGTGCCTACATAGAATACCAGGTCTGAAAGTAAGTGTTAGGCAGGACAGAGGATGTGTGATTTAGGCTGGCAGTTGAAGATTTGCATAGAATGAGGTAGATCTGACCTTGTGGGCTCTTAAGGAGAGGCTTTATGAAGAATAGGCAGTTTTGAACAGTGAAAGAAGTGAGATTCTAGGCTCAAGTCCAGAATGGAAATAAATGTGAAGATGAATTTCAGAAAGGGAAAACTGGAGTAAAGTGTTCATGAGCAAGAATGGAAATATGAAGATTTAGGTCAGGAAATAAATAGCGTTTTCACTTGAAAATGCACAGGGAAAGTAGTAGCTAAAGCTGCAGATTTTAGAATAATTTTCAAAGGGTAGTCTCAGAACTGAGACACTAAAGTGCTGCTGAAGTCATGACTGTGGGCTTTACATTCATTCCTTAAGCTTCTGGGGGAGAATTCCTCCTGGGAGGAATCATTCTGGGGGAAATGATTACTGATAAAATTCAGTATAATGGAAAAGAGTATTCATGTTGTGGGTTTTATTTTGGTTTTGCTTATGTGGTTTGTGTTGTGTTTTGGTGTGTGTGTCCTTTTTTTTTTTTTTTTTTTTTTTTTTTTTAGAATACTGTGTTTCTAGGGGTTGAGTAAGAATGGCAAGAAGGAACAGAATTTTAAGGTATGTGCTTCTCCTTGGCTGGGAACAGCAGTGAAGTGTCTTTTTATCAGTAATCATAAGCCAAAGAAAGCTTGAAGTTTTTTGCCCTAAACTCATTCAATTTCAGTAATAATTTTTCACAGGATGGATTCTTTTTTTTAATCTTTGATTCTCCCCCCCCCCCCTTGGCCTTTGTTTTGGGGTTTTATTTTTTGCTATTCATTAGCCTAATCCTGGCTCAGTGAACAGTCAATTAATTGACAGACTCTACTTTGGTTTAAGATTATATACAGTGACTAATGTAATGCTAAATACAGAAGTAGAGTCTAAAAGGCCTAAAAGCAGCAGCAGTGGTGGTGGAGGGTAGGGTTTTTTTGTTGTTTCAAGAAGATCTGTAGGGACTTTTTAGAAAGCTTAGCCATTTCCAGTGTTGACTTACCTGTTTGGGCATTTGCAGTGCTAGTCTCATGTTGCTGTTGACTTACGTGCAAAATGGGCTGATAATGGTTGCCTGGTGTTGGGATTGCTCCTGAGCTATGTGGGTTTTTCGAGTACTTAATATTCTGCTGAGACTGAGACAGTATAAGCTGTTTTTATGATTGACCATGCTGAAATAATTTGTTAATACAAATGTGGTGATAAATGCAGCAGTTAGTTTCAGTGTCATAGACGTAACTCAGTACCTTCTGGAAAATACTGACCCCCACTGGATAGGAACCTTCCTTCTGTCATGCATGGATTTATCACAGCACTTGTAAAATATACAGTCTTTAAATATACTGACTATACAAGCATGTCACTGAGGTTCTGGTCAGAATTATTCTCAAAAGTGTTGTATCCCATGGAAAAGCATGAGATGTAGTCTGAAATGCTTGTAGGTGATTTGTCACACTTGTTTAGTTCAGTACTGGAAGTCCTCTCCATCCATAAATATGTAGCCTTCTATGAAACACAGTAGAAGACAGCAAATGAACACTTAATTTCCTGGGTCACAGCAACCTATAGTATTTGAGTTAAACTGCACTGTAAGGTCAGTAGTCATACAGTATGATCAGAACATAGGATAATATGTTCCTCAGGCAGTTTCTGTGAGAATCCCTGTAGGTTTTTTCTCTTGATCTTTGTCATTTGCTGTGTTTATGCAAAGCTTTTCATCTTCCTTGTAGTTCATTGAAACTGTTAGGAGGGACAGAGTGAGCTACCTTGGGATTGGCACATCCATAACTTCAGTTTGGAAGGGTGGGTATTGCCTCTGCTGGAGTTGACTTGTTTCTGGTCAGCTTAGATCTTGTTTTAAAATATGACGTATAAAAATTCCCACTAAATCTTAGTAGTACTTATAGTCAGAAACTCTTCAATTGCTGAATGGAATTGCACAATGTGCTTGCTTGTGAGAGCAGGGACCATCTTTGGAGAGCCAAGAGGTTTTTCTTAGTTGCATGTTCCTAGGCTCCATGGCATAACCTAACTATTCCTGTAATAATACCTGTTTAAATCTGTGCTTCTCCAATGGCTCTGGTGAGGAATGGAACCACATCCTCAATTTAAACAGGCTATATAAACCCTAAATAATTGAATGAATATTGTACAGTTAATAATCTACTGATGTTTCTGAACTGTTGATACATCTTCCTGCATCCCAGATGCTCCTAGAGGGAGCATCAAAGCAAAAGCAACATCAGCGTGCATTACTTCTGCCATGGCTGCAGCTCAAGAGGATTATTCTAGAGTTGCTGGACACTGCACGGCTGCTTATCTGCAAGCCATTAACTGTATCCAGTTGTGAGCACCCATTCCCCTATTTGTCTGTCAAGGATCCTTAAGAATGAAAAATCAAATGTAACTGGTGCCTCATTCTTGAAATAATAGTGTAAAAAAAAAAAAAAAAAAGTTGAGACCAACAACTTTAACTTAGTTATAAATCTTTTTAGAAGACAATTTCCTGGAATTTTTGATTGCTGTAGATTACCATGCTGCCAGGACTGCAGATATCGTAGGTATTGATTACCACCCTTGCAGTAGACATGGTGAATTGAAGTCAGCAGAGACAACTAAAAAAGCGATGGACGTGCTGATCTAAGGTACAAAGCCATTGTAAAGAGACTTTGTAATCTTGTTAATAATATCTGTCAGTGTTTGAGCCTGAAGTATTACTTCTAGATATGGATTCGAGAACCTAGGATCTCGTCTACCGTTAACTGTTTTACATTTTAATTACTTGGTGAAAGTCAGTACCCACACTGTGCACACTTACTCACTGATCTCAGTGATTAAACTGATACGCTGAAATCTGATAAACACAGATGTTTACAAGACTACTTCTAGAAGCTCCCTATATTATAGGTGATTATATATAGTGATAAGATATCAACGAGATAAGAACTTGGGTTATTCTATAGAAAAAATGTCTAACTTCATTTTGGGAACTAGAAAACCTCAAGATTTCAAGGTTTCTTGCAAAGCAATTCTTGGAAAAGTTAAGTTTGTGGTTACTTGACATGCCATGCTTCAGTCTAGACTGTGTTTTTGATTTTTAACATTGAATTCTGAAATAAAAAAAATTATAAATTTTTTTCAGTGTTTTTTGTGGAAGATTCTCAAAAAAATACAGGAAATGCATACCAAATACAATTCAAAATACGCTGTGTTGTGATTGGTTTTGAGTAGTGAAAAAAATCTTCAAAAATTCTGGCTGTTTCTATTAGATATTAAGAGTGTTCTATAAAAGTAGTAATCTTGGATTGTGTATTTTTCTTCTGTGGGATTCTGGTAGCAAGTGTTAAAGTTTTGAATTGGAGGGAAGTGGGTGATGGCAAACAGCATCTCAGCCATGGACTTCATAGTGGTCTGTCGTGGGCTCTGTTTTCCTCACAGCTGGATTTGTTAATCCTAGTTAAGGGCTAAGGTTGACCTTCAGCTAAGATAAACCTTTATTTCAGGTTCCGTATTGTCATGATAACCACCATACTGGACAGCTGTATTGCTAGTGAACACGGAGTAGTAGTTCACGCTTAAGGGGAAAAAACCATAATGCCACCACTCCCTTTCTATAGGATTTTGCATCCTCTTTGTATTTATGTAGTTGACAACAACTGTAACCCAAAGGAGCATCGCTATCATGGACTCTTGTTGGGAGAAGCTATTGACCAAGTTGGTCTCATGGTAGCAAAGTGAGACTACTGACTATTTTGAAGGAGGAAAGAGAATGTTTATCTTACTGGCTTTTCCTTAGTCCCTGGAAGTCAGATTGTCTCCTTGGGCATCATATAGTTAGTAAGGACTTAAGCTTTGCCTTGTGCAGATGGTTCTGTTACTTTTTTTTTTTTAATTAAAATAATTTTAGTGTTGCAAATTGGAAAGTACAGGCAAAGGATTTGAGACCATTTCTAGTTTAGGAGTTCTTATAGTTGTGGTTCAGAATGTTTGCAAGGCAAATACTGGTACCTTATGTCCTACATGTCTACATCTTTTATGTAAAAATAAACCTTCTGATTTGGTGTACCAATGTAGCCTTGTCTTCTCCTTTCTCTCTCTGTAGCATTAATGGGTAGGAAAGAAATGTATATAAATATATTGCCTGTGGTTGATGTAGAAACTTACTCAAATACATACTCTGTATTCAATTTGTTGCTTCTATTGAGAATTGTTTACACATTCTTAAAATCTAGATCACATTATTTACATGAAATGAGGAAATGGGTAGACCTCAGTGTTGATAACTGACTCCTGGGTTTGATTTTTAATTGGACTAAGTCAGGCAACTTACTACTTTCTCATCTGTACCCTGTGGTGAAAATATTTTTTCCGCCTTTCCATGATAGCTACTACAAGGCACGACTTAATGTTTGAACTGTTCATTGACCAAAGCTGGGCAGTATTAATACCTGGTGGTTTTAAATGAGGAGAAATAGGTAAATAGCTTAGGTAAAGCTTGCATAGTTATGGATGGCAGAAATGAAGATTGCGACAGTGGCACTAACAGAATAGACTTGTACAATTCACCTGGGTGGTCTGTTTCTCCCTGCTATCAGACTCTTGAAAACAATGTGGTGGTGGTACTTGTTTTCATGCCCATTTTGTTGAAAAAATGGGGAATGGATGAAAATGTAAACTACTTGTGCAAAGGAAAAAATTTAAAAAGTGTGTTAGTCTTTTATAATGTGCAAAATGAGGAAACAGAGAAAGTATGCAATGCTGTTGGGGGCAACCTTGCAGTCACAGGGTTTGGAAACTATGAAAATAAATACTGCAGCTTTAATGCTATGAGCCCTTTTTCTTCCTGAGTTCGAATAATAGTCTTGCAAGCTGTTGATGTACCAGTGTTTAAGCCGGCTTCTGTAACCAGCCAGCTGCATGTTAATACACATTTTCAGATAGTTCAGACTTCAAACCCATTCATGTTTTCAGAGTGCGCAAAAGCCTCGTTTCCTAATGATTGGTAAGTTTCTGGTTTCTGATTTCACTCCTGACTGTGCTAGCATTCCAAAAGAAGAAAATTGGTTAGATTTTTTAAGGAGCTCCATAGCTATGCCAAGTGTTTACTCTGCCATTAATTAAAAAAAGAAAGGGGGGGGGGGGGCAGACACTGGGTGTTTTTTTTCTGATTGTTTGAAACTGAAAAAGCAACTACACTTTTATAGCACTGCAAGTCATGAAAATATCGTGTGTGCAAAGTGAGTTCAGCAGCCTTAAATACAAGTGCATGCTTTCTAAGTCTGCAAATCTGATAACTCTGCTGACATCCTTCCATCAGCAACGTTGCAGGCTCTTTCCAAGATCCTGAAGACTGGAAAGTGGAAATGCAAAACTTTGGAGGACAATCTGGTAGTTTTTCAGGAGTGGTTAGTTTAGCATGTTAACACATGCAGGCACAAATACATGCGTAGGGGCATGCAGGGGAAAACTACATGGTCAGTGGACCTGGATGGGTTAGAAGATTGTAAACAAGTTTGCTTTATCTTCCTTTGAAAAATGAGGTATTGGGACCATTTGATCTCCTTCTGTATTGAACAGGCCACAGACATTTCAGAATCTAGTTCTGGTAAGACAAATCAAAGACTGGATTTTTTTCCTGAAAATTCCAAGTGGTGGTGAATCTGCTGCTGCCCTTGGTAAATCGGGATTTGAATTTATTACTGCATTGTGTGCTTTAGAAATAGTAATTTAGAAATGTTGCTTCACCGTTCAGTTCCTAGTTTTTAGTCTACTCAGACCCTTGTAACTTTGCTTGCTAGCTTGGAGTCCTTTTTTTTATCTTTTTTTCTTCCACCCTTCCTTTAAGTAATTTGACTGCAAACAAATCTCCCAGCAGCTTTCTTTTTCATCAGCTAAAGTGAGCTCCTTGTGTCCTTACTATCTGGCATATTATCTAATCCTGTCATTATTTCTGTGGTTCCTTTCTGAACTTTCTCCAATTTACCTCCTCTTGCTGTTCTGTTCTGCAGGGACCTAGCTTAGAAACACAGATGGTGGAAGATGAAACTGAGACAACAAGTGAAGAACTGCCTCCTCATCTGCGGGAAGAGCCTCCTGAAGGTACAGTACTAGCAGTCAATATAAGCTCTTTGCATTAAACTGGGGAAAAGGTTCTGGCCAAGGAAGTCTTATTTATTTATCTAGCTGTCTGACTTGAGAGCCTACCCCTGCCTGTTTTCTGAGAGGGATAAAGCTTTGTCAATGCTGATAGCTGAGCTAACCTCTCAGCCAGAGGCCTAGCCTTTTGCCTTCAAGGAAGGCTGCACCCACTGAGGTATGGACATTGTTCTGCATTCCCTTTAACAATATGGTTTTGGATTAAAATTGTCCTGCTTCATCATCCTGTCTGTAAGCTTAGGAATAAAATGCCTCCTCTACTGTCTTGTTTGTGGTGTTTTGAGCCTTCGTTAGGGAAGACTTCCTAAGTAGTCATCTGTTCTTCCCTTACCTCTCTCTGCAGCGTCCTGCTATTGAAATTGTCCCCAGCAGAGACTTGTCCAAGTTAGGTATTCTAGTGATTTTGTTTCTTTATGCCATCTCTCTTGGAAGCCAGTTTAGCCATCTGAGGAGGAAGCAGTGAGACGCTGTCAGTCAGCAGGAGGCTCAAAAATGCCAATTTTAATTAAAAACCTTTTTTGCAATGACATGCCCTGGATTTCTACCGGGAACGGATTTTTCCCACTGTGTAAATGTTGCAGATGATGTATATATGCAACAAAATAGGTGTTGCTTTCTTTTGAATAGAAGCTGCTAACATCGCCGCAAGTGATGATACGTTTTGAGCTTTGTCTTCATTCCAGTGACTTTTAAAACACAATCACTCACAATCATTGTGGAAGGCTTAAACAACCCAGAGAGTGCTGAGATTCTTATTAGCAACTCACTGTTAAAATACCATGACATGTCTCTGAGAAACATAAATGTGTTTTATATTTTTCTTTTAAGAGAATAAGATGCTGATACAGCATTTATACTGACAGCCATTCTTAAAGGGAATATGAACCAAGTAGATGGTTTTAGGAATTTGCTGCTCCATCCCTTCTTGTTGAGCATTCTGTTACAGTTTTCTCATTAAGTTCTGCCATTTCATATACTCTGGCAATTACAGAATATAGAGGTAAGTGAAAGGCAGGTTTCTTTTTGCAACTCCTATAAAGCCAGAAGGAAATAAGTGTGGAAGGTGTTCTGATTGCTGTATATATACACACAGAGCATATAATCTTGATATTTTTTTCTCCCCCTTCCCTTCTTTATAAATAATGTCAAGTCAGCATGTAATGACAATGCATTGTTGAAGTAAGAATTCTGGTCGCTAGCCTGAGCTGATGATTACATGAGCCTAGAGACCATATCCTGAAATGTAAAACACAGGTCATCTTATCTCATCAGTTTATCAGGAATAGTCTTAGATTTTGGACTATGGCTTTGAATTGTGTAATCAGAAGGGGTTTTTTTTAACATGGCTAAGTATTTTTGCAAACCAAGTTTTTGTAATTGAAAGTGTTTGCTTCTGCCTGCAACCCTGCTGGTTTGCATGATGATGAAAAATGTCAGTATTCATATTCCACTTCTCCCAGACCACCACCAAGTCACAGAAGTATGTGCTCTGGGTATGCCCACTTTGCTGGGGTGAGGAAAAAGAACTTGTAACAGTTGAGCTGATTTCGTTAAGCAGCAGTACAGTAGATACTATGAGTTCTTTTAAAGTCAGCTCAGTATGTACTTTTTAAATTTACAATGATGGTAAGTGTAGCAACATAGAAGGGATATTGAGAGCACAACTGAAACTAGGGGCTGCTTGGGAGAAGAGGTGGAAAAATTGCTCCTGAAAGAGAGCCATCAGGATTATGCTGAAATTATAGCTGGCTCTGTGTATTAGTGGAGCTGTGTAACAGGAGTCTTGCTACCTACCAGCATAGACCAGCCGGA
The DNA here is from genome assembly GCF_030936135.1 of Gavia stellata. Taxonomy (NCBI): domain Eukaryota; kingdom Metazoa; phylum Chordata; class Aves; order Gaviiformes; family Gaviidae; genus Gavia; species Gavia stellata. The sequence goes on from NC_082600.1 coordinate 43,677,296, forward strand.
ATTACTATGAGGATCATGTAGTTGCAGGAGTGATTACAAATACCCCGTGCAAGAAATAGATCTCTGAAGTTCTTTTAATATTAAATGCCATTAAGCACTGTCTTCTTCTTGTTGCTCTTCTACTGGTTTCTTCTGATAGCACTTTCCTAGTTAAATCAAAAGCTTTGCAATAAATAAATAAACCATTTTGTCGTGACTGCTGCACTGTTGTTTCCTGGGATCTATGAATTGGAGACTGTGTCTGCTTGCCTTCCGGTAATGAGCGCATAAGGGATGGAAAGCTCTCCAGAGTCCATGTCCTTCTAGCACAATCCATTATTTCACCAGATTGCATCATAGTGACTTCATTTTCTAGCTTGCACTGCCTATTTACTCCCCTCCTGAAAGGAGGGGAACTGGAAGCACCATGCTATATAAATATTGCAGTAAAATAAAAGGTTACCCTTCAGGGATTGTCGTGTTGCAGTATGGCCTTCTACAAATAAAGGGGCAATTTTACAAGTCCATCATGTACGTAAGTGTTTTGAATAAGCGTATGTGCGGGTAACAAGTAGGGTAGTACTGCAAACATTGCTTGCTGGTGCTGTGTGGCAGCCAGTGTTTGCGACAAGAGGAAGTTCTGTGGCTTAAAAAGGAGATTAACCAGGAAATCCCTGAAGGGTAACAGTCAGAGGTTAGTATCTGTGTGCAACCTGAATCCGTTTATTCATCTTCTGTCAAAGTTAACTTTTTTGCTATTAAAATCAGCCAGGGCAGTAAATGAGTTACGGGATCTTCTGCCAGCTGTATTTTTAAGTGATATTAGATACCAAAAAGGGCTTTTTCTTTTGCAACGAAGACGTGTTGCCATCAGTGGCGTTGACCCGCTGTGCCCTGTCTGGAACCGGAGAACGGGACACCAGGCCGGCGAGGCCGAGGCCGCCGCCGCGGAGGAAGAGGTGTTCGTGCCTGCGCGGTCAGATCCGGAGGGGGCGCGGGCGGGGCGCGGGCTGCGGCCGCGGGAGGGCGCTGCAGGCCCAGCAATGCCCCAGCCGCCCGCCGGGCCGCGCTTGGCCAGGGGGCCCCGCGCCCGGGGCTGGCCTGGGCCCCGGCTCTGTAAAGCCCCGATTTCGAAGATCTCTTGCGCGCGTCCCAGGGAACGAGAGAAAGTGTTTAAACCTATTAACTCCTTTCCCGTAAGCTCCTTTGGGATATTACAAGGGTAGCTTTCCACACTTTCTGCCTCAGGAAGGCTGTTTATCCCTTAATGTTATTTTACCCCTTGGCTTCATGATCCATCTGCCCAATTCACGTTTTTATTTTTTATTCCCCCTTCATCTTTCCCGTCTCTTTGATCTTGTTAACACATTTTTTTTTCTCTCAGTTAAAAGGCACGTGCCGGGGAGCAGTATTTGGAGTGCAGCTCAGGCTAGGGTGCTTAACACTCCCCGGGGAAGGCGGTGTGTGTGGCAGAGTTACCCTCACCGAACAGTGAAGGGCAGCGAGCTCTGGAGAGGAGTGAGTCTGTTTTAAATGGTATGAAACGCTTTCCTCTTTGCAAGGATTCAGCGCTGCTGGTCTGTGTTGCCGCATGTTCGAGCACTGAGCTACTTTCGGGTAGATTCTGTGTGATTGCGAATGTTTGCTGTTGAATGGCAGTCTGATCACAGTGGGAGAACTAGATTCAGTTAGCCAAGTACAGCAACACCTTGCTGTATCTGTTGCTTCTTTATCCACCGTTTCAGAGTTTTATTGCTGATCATTTAATACAGTGCACTATTGATTGTTATCATTTCCTTGCTTTCCTGTCCTTTTCCATTAAATTACACAAGGAAGGTGATGACAGTGAAATCTGTATGAAACAGCAACATCTCCTTTGTTGGACAACTGTGATCTTGACCTCTTCTATTTGATGAGTCAGTGACCCTGACATCATTCCTGCTTCTCCATTCTGTTGCCAGTAGATTGAGGGAAGTGATCCTCCCCTTTTATTCAGCACTGATGAGGCCACGCCTGGAGTACTGTGTCCAGTTCTGGGCTCCACAGAATGAGAGAGACATGGACATACCGGAAAGAGCCCAGGAAAGGGCCACAAAGATGCTAAAGGGACTGGAGCATCTCTCCTATGTGAAAAGGCTGAGAGAGCTGGGACTGTTCAGCCTGGAGAAGGATCAGAGGGGAACCTATCAACGTATACAAATATCTGAGGGGAGGGTGTAAAGGAGATGGAGCCAGGCTCTTTTCAGTGATGCCCAGTGACAGGACAGGAAGCAGTGGATACAAAGTGAAACACGGCTGAACATAAGGAAGCGCTTTTTATTGTGAGGGTGACCAAGCACTGGAATGGGTTGCCCAGATAGGCTGTGGAGTCTCCCACCTTGGAGATATTAAAAAGTTGTCTGGACATGGTCCTGTGCAGCCAGTTCTAAGTGACCTTGCTTGAGCAGGAGGGTTGGACCAGATGATCTCCAGAGGTCCCTCCCAGTCTCAACCATTTTGTGATGCTTTACCTCATATGTACTATCTCTGTGTGTTTAAAGTCTCTTTCTGAAGTTCCTGCATATATCCCCCGTCTATTACACTAATTCTTAGGGGAAAGTAGCTTTCCTGTGTCAAACTGCTAAATGTTATGCATTTTGGAAGTGCATCCTTGGTAGATACTGAGGTATGGCTGCAGTTTCTTTTGGCCCTGCATCGCTAACTAGTACTGAGTACGCTAAAGCTTAGTGCAAGGTGGTATAGTCTGATTGAAAAGCTGTGTCATTAGTTAACAGCTGTAGCCCCTCTTGGGAGTTTACAGACCAGTTCTTTCTTCCATGATCTCTAAATATTAAGCATTAAAATTTTATCAGCCAACCTACTACAACCAATTTGGCAATGAGCGTGAGTCTTGTGTCTGAACCGTCTGCTATCTCTTCCGTAGTTTTCAGACCTAGCAGAGATGTTCCTCCTTTGTTGCAGACAGATTGGGCCTTGCGGAATAAAGCTTTATTAAAAGCAATGGGTCTTAGCAGCTCTGCAGTATATAACAAATCTTGGGAAATTTACTTTCCAAATAACTGTGGTGTTCCTAATTCAAATGGTTTTACACTTGCTGTGGGTAAAGAGCACACATGGATAGTTACTGTAAATCAGATGATTTGCACCAATTTAGAACACAGTATCTTGTGTGAGCCTTCTAATTTGTCTCCATGGAGGCATATAGCCTTTTCTGCTGTTTTATATCTTCTGCAAGATAAAAGTATATTGCATACTTCTGTGGGAAGCTTTAGGACTCCCTGTCCCGCAGTTAGGAAATCTCTGATCCAAAGTATCTGGGAGTTCTGTGGATCACTCATTCAGAATTGTCTTTGGATACAAGTATTTTACCTAGATGTATTATCTGTATGGATCTAACACAAAAGAAAGTATGGTTGCATTTCAATTGAGGTACTACCGTGCATTTTAAACTTCTGAAATTAATTAGACTTTTAACTTCATAGTGGGGTAATGTTGGGGTATTCTCTTACAAGAATGTGACGATTTCTTGAAGCCAGCAGATGCCAGAAGAACATAGCTGTTTAGGCATCTCATCTGAGATGAGACATTCAGTTCCAGTCCACGCTATAGGTGTCTAACTTTGAAAAGGTACATTCCTGTAAACAAATCCAGTTTTGATGAATGTGTGGCACTTTTCCAATTAGTTTGCTTAAAGTATTCTTCACAGAGAACAGTCTCCATCAGAGACAAAGTTTTACTGTTGTGCCAAACGTTTGCTGCAGTAAGCGCCGTACCAAGACTTAAATGCTGCGTACTTGAGTTGCACTGTGTTTTGCATCCTCTTGTTCCAAGTAATGTTTAGTATGTCCACATAACCGCAAAGAAATCACTTTGGAAAACGATGCAGTTAATAGCAGCTCTGTTCTCTTTCAGTGTTAAGCTCTGTACTGAAAACTGTTGCTGTTTCTGGTATAAAGTAACTTTATTAAAGTTGCCTGTGGCACTTAGTGTCATCTGTTACGTACATACCTATCTATGTGCGTTGTCTACCAGACTAGTATCTTCAAGAAGTTCTGTGAAGCTGGCAGTGCCAAACTATGCTATCTGCTAAGCCCTCTTCTGCTTTCCCAAGTCAAATCACTCTCTTCAGTGTGCAACCTCGTGAGGTCCAACTGTCAAATCCTTCTACAGAGGAGCTCTTTAAATGATCTGCTTTTTTTGTCGAATGGCCAGTTGGCAATGGTCTCAGCCTGGATTCCCCTCTGCAGTTCTGTGGCCTTATAACTGAAGCAAAAGGCTGGGAACTGGGACAGCTATAATCTATTCCTAGCTCTGCTGTTGACTTACTCTGTGGCACTAATCAAGTAGTTTGGCCTTCCTTGAACCATAGTATTCTTTGTGTATGAAACAGAAATGACTGTTCTTATTTATAAATGAGGATGGTGAAAAAGCAAATTATAACTTTTTAAGCTTTTAGAGGTAGAAGATGCTTGAAAATTGAAACAGAAAATGTGATCATAATGTATAAATAATACAAAACTTTGCCTGATACATAACTTCTCAGGCTTTTTTTTGAGTCCTCGAAGAGGTGATTGGACTTGTCAGATAACTTCAAATAGAAAGGCAGGTTTCTTAAAGAGCAGGGAAAGAAATTAGCAGTGAGGCTGTCTGTTCTTTGGAGCTGGTACTTCATGTACCTGGCGTGTCCTCTCATCTGTAAAAACATTTCCTGAGCTACTTCTGTAAATGCCCTGAGGCTGAAGAGCAACATTTCAGTATCATCTGTCTCTCTTTAAGGCACAGATTCTGTGCAGCCATACTATTCTGTTGGCCAAAACAGTTCTTGTTTCTGCAAAAAGAAATGACCTGGAGTTGTCAGCTCAGTCTTCTGCGCAAAGTCTACCTTCGTATTTCTGGTAGAGTTGTAAAACGCTTTCACATCTCTCCAAGTTCTAATACTGTGTTTCTGTTTAACTCATCATCATTGTTTTAGTAAAAGCTGAGATTCTTCTTTGTTTAAATTCTCCAGTGCCTATGTTGTCTTCTTCGTGCTTTATTTAATTTTGTTTTCAGAGGGAGATCAGCAATCTGAAATGGGAATAATACTCAACCAGTGTCTGTGTGTACCTCTGTTTTCCTCTTTCACCCCCAAGCCTTCTGTATTACTGCTGCCGTATACCTGCTGCTGACAACAAGCATCTTCCATTCAGCAGCTATGTTACGTGGTTTCCTAGAAACAGCATGGAAGCTATTTAAATTGTTTTTATTCCACTTCTCCCTCTGCCCTATTCTTTTCCTCGTCACTATTTTTGTATGATATAACGAGATGTTCTTTTGACAGCTCAGCATCCCTTTTCTCTAGCCTACTCTGTGCCCTGCAAATCATTCTGTCACTAAGTGTTGTATGTGTGCACAGCATATGCTGTTAATGGCAGCATAAATAGCCTCCAAGTGCCTGGTGGATTCCAGGAGAAAGGTTCTCTAACTTAAGTGGGGGAAACCTCTTATCAGTGGATCTTGTTAATACAATAAGGTTGTGAAGTGAGTCAGTAACCATCTGTTTTTCCCTGAGGGTGTTTGCACATAGGATGGGGCAACAATAGTTTTACCTTGGTTTGCCTTGGCACAGTAACTGTAAGTAATGTGCATCCTCCAAATGTAAAGATGTTTCAGGGTGAAGGGCCAGTGGGAAGCCTCTGTCAGAAGACACATCTTTATCAGTTACTAGTGAATGTGTTTTATTCTAGCAATAGGGTTTTGAACTGCAGGAGCAACAGAAATCTGTTTCGTGAGTGAAAGCAATGTATGTTACTACCTGGCTGAAGTGGCAGACATTTGTCACCGTTTGTATACTAATTAGAGACGTATGAAATTAAGAATGCAGGAGTATACTCTTTTACAATGCATTTTTCATTTTGAGGGGCAAATACGTTAACATAGAGATGCAGCCAGTTGTTTTTAAATGAATCTTTTGGACTTGCAGTTATCAGTCCTGTTCAAAAGCTGAAAAAGAAAGCCATTCTTATTTGTTCCTCCTAATGGGCTAACAAAAGAGGCAAGTCTCACCTCCTTATAGCTACAGTCTGAAGTACTAAATAAGAAGAGCAATGTAGTAAATCCAGGTCAGGTGTGAAATTGAATTGGTATATCAGTGTATTAACACTGATGATATCTTGAACTGCTAAACTATCAGAGTATTATAGCAGGCATTTAAATCATGAGGTCGGCACATGAGGCTGTTAATTCTGCCTCAAAACTGTAGTCTCAACTTGGCTGCCTGTCTTGATTTCAGCTGTTCCTGAACAACTTGAGCCCCTACTTTGATTACCAGTATGATTGCACGATTGCACCAGTCTGGTGTCTCCTGGACTGGTCTTTTTGGATCACAAAACCAATCCTATTCTGAAGAGTAGGTTTCTTTTCAAAGCTGTTTGTGAACTTAAGGATGAGCTGTAAAAGTGAGGGGTTTTGTGTCAATTTTCTTGCCCTCTGTGATAGTATTGTAGAAAAAGAAAATCTTCATCCATTTTGAAATTGGGTAGAACTCTAGAGTAATTTTTATAGAGAACAGTCTTGCACTAGTATGTGTGTGGAATTCTCTGTCTCTTGTTTATTTTCTGATCACAGTGAAGAGAAGTGCATGTTCCTTATTAATGTGGAGGATTCTCAAGCCATTGTAATACACTTCTTTAGCATATTATGGGTGCTCTGTCCTCTTCCTACCTGGGTGACACTTGGCTGGTCAGAAGGAGTTTAGCTCAGGCTAAATTTTATGTTTACTCCTGTCTTCTTTGTTATGTCCTCTCTGTACCACTAACATACTACTGTTTTCAGTTTTTGCAAAAAGTGTGTAATACACAGTAGGGTATACCCACTGCAAAAATTTTAGGTGGCTTTATATTTTTGGATCTTGTATTATGAAAAATTAATGTCTTTTTTCAGATCATATCCAAAAGGAAATAACATAAATATTCTTCATATAAAATATTTAAATCCAGTTTGCAAGTAATGCTAAAAATTTGGCCATGACATTTCTGTGAATTGTGAAAGGGTCTTAGGATCTGGGATTGTTAAAAGAACGTCTTGGAATCTTCTTACAGTAGAAGGAACAGATATATAGTCTTGAACTATAAAAAGTTTTATTTTCTAGAACCTGAGACCTGATCTTTGGGATAAGTGGGAGGTGTTCAAGAGGTAAGCAGGAGATGAACAGTTTACAATGTAGCTGTGTGAGCTGTTCACCAAAATACCTGTTCATCCATTTAAGACTCTAAGAAAGAAACGGGTCATGTTGTTGACTTCTACTGTTTTTACCTTTCTGGAACTTAAATTTTATTTGAATGGTTTAATAAAAACAATAATAATAAAGGTTCTGCCCTATGCAGAAGTTCAAAGTCCAAGATTGTTGTTTGTTTCCTTCCCCCTCCCCACCTCCTCTCCAGAGATTTGTGTGTGGTGGTGGTGGGGTGTTCTGGATTTTATTTCTTATTAGTTTGTTTTCACCTAGAAAGTTCCTGTATCTCTTGAATACAAAATTGGAATAGTTTTACCTAATTATGTGAAGTCATCCTCTCTGGTTAAGCCAGCCATTTGTATGTATTCAGTAGTGGAAAGTGTGATTGTATAAAGTGCCCAATACCTCTCACTCAACCTTCCAAAAACAAAGAATGAAACCCCAAGATTTAGTACAATGTTATTACAATATGTTAAAGTTAGGGCTCGCTCTGGGAAATGCAAATTGAGGCTGCAAGTTTGGTTTAGTGTTTTTATAGCATGAGAATGTTATTGTTACTGTTATTGCAGTATTTTGTTCCTAGCACCTTAAGGGCTGTTTTTTGCTCCAAATATTTGACTTATTTAATCAGGGGGGTGGGTAAGTGCTTCCAGTCTATGGATCTTGTACCTTTATGAGGATAAAGGAAAAAAAACCCCACATTTACCAAGTCTGAATATTGCCTAAAAATCTCCTTTACTTTATGTAAAGAAATCTGTTTCCTGTGAGATCTACAGATGTTTGAAAGATGGTGATTGTCTGAACCCATCTGTAATTAAAATACAGTTTGGTCATTGGTTTAAGCTTAACATGTGCACACACAGCTACTGAGATGTTCCTACATTCAGCCCTGGCTGTACATTTCCAGTTTGGCCCCACTGCACAGCCACATGTGTTTGGTTCCTAGCACAAAAGCAGCAGAGCACCCACAGAGAGGACCTCTTTCTGGAGAGAGTGTGGACGTATCTGGAGTGAGTTAACATTCACATAATTCCCACGGACCATAGATTGAAGAATGGGTTGTGCAGCTGAGTAGAGCCTGGAGCCACGCACGTGAGCTTGCGTGGAACCTAAGGACAGGTTTTAGGTCCGGTATGTGCTGCGGGGCTCTCCTGGCTTCCTTGTAATTTTAGTGAGGAAGAGAGGTACAACCACAGGCATCATTAAAAACCTCTTTGTGATAGCATACGGGAGGTCATCTTTTGATGCCCGTGTTTCTAGCCACTTCAGTGTATCACAGTAATTAAGATAGTGAGGAAAGCAGAGGGATCTTGGCTTTCAAACTTACTCCCCCTGGCTCCGATCCAAGTATCATTAATATGACATGAGTCGTTTTGTTGGTATTTGATTAACTGGGAGGCTTGTTCTTGTTTTGTGTGACACATTGTAAGTTAACCACCCGGCATGCTGACATGTGCGATTAAAAACAAACACTTTAAATTGAGAAGCCGTCTGCCAAGTGCACGGCAGGGAGGAGCCTGAGCAGCCTGCCCTGAGGGACTCAGCTGGGATAGGCCTCACCAACTTTTCTACTGATCTGGCGTCAGCAACTTTAGAGTTCAATCCTGTATTCACAACTAGTCATTTTTAAACATTTGTTTAGCTGTCCTGTGCAGTTAAAACACTCCTGACAAAATTTGGGAATGGTAAATGGCAAATTAGAGTTGCATCGTTCAAGCAGAATGCTCTGTGGTAATCGCTGCTGTTCTTCAGCAGTTACCGGCACCTCTTGGCAGCATGGTGTTCCTGCCATCCAGAATGAAAATGCTCTCCAGCGATGGGGATTTTCCATTCTGCTCCCTGGGAGCTGTGACCGCTACGGTGCTGTTGCAGACAGCTCGGCAGAGGGCTGCCAAGGGCTAGCCGAGACATTCACCAGCATGCCGAGGTCTGCGATGACAGATATCGTTATAGAGCTGCCTTTTTTATTATATCACAAAGTTACGTTTGCTGTTTCCATGAGTTTAAATTCCAGGACATTAGGAATGTGTCTGGACTTTCTTATTTTGTAATTAACTAATTAATTTCACAAATAAAACTTGAAGAGTTAGCAAAGCTTCTATTCCCTCTAGTTCCCTTCTCATTCACCTCTTTATTGTAAGGTTTTTAACCTTCCCTTTCTTGTTGGGGTCCTTGGTGTGGAAACTGTTCCACATTTCCCAGTCAGCAACAGGGTGTCTTCAAAGGAAGCATTACCCGGACAGGGAACTAGGTTTATTAGTACTAAATATCCAAAGGAGTGAAAACAGTAGCATGCACAGTAGCCGTTGAAGTCTTGGTAATCCTTAGCTTTATTTTCAGACCTGAAGTGTGCTTCACAGTGTAACAAGAAACCTTCTGCTGATTCAGTGGGCACTTTCAATTCCACTTAAAGCAAAATGTGCCCTCTGACCTGTTCCCAGACAGATGTGCAATGCATGTAAGAACACACAAATCCTCTTGTTTGGAACTGCTGATCTGCATCATGTGGCATAGGCTGGAGTTGGGTGGCCTCGGAGGGCCCCTGTTAGCTCCTCCTCAAAGGGAGAGCCACGGGGAGAGGTGTGGGAAAGTAGGCACTCCTCAGTCCCTTGACCAGGTGAGCTGCGTTTGCTCTAGCACACAGCTCTTGTATCTGTGGTGGGGCTGTTCTTGTTTCATCAGCTCCACAGCTGAATGCTTTTCTTCCAGTTTGCCTGCTGATTTATTCCTGAAGCAGAGTAGTTCCTTGATTGATTACTGACTCTGTGAGAATCTGTTAGAAAGTATTTTGGGAAAGGAGTAAGCAGGCCTTGTGTAAAGCTATCTTGTTCTTGAACACCAGTATCTGCTTTCTTTTCCTTTGAGTCAGATGCAAGGAAAATAAAAAATCTTTAAATGTACTTGCTAATTACCAAGTTGAGATTTTAGTATTTTTGTTTGGAATTATTTCTTTCCAGAGGAATAAATTTTATGCTTGCAGATCATGGGCTGTGACTAGAGTATAGGGAAAACAGCAACAGCAGCAAGTGAACTGCTGGGAAGGGGGACACACACATTTTCCTGCTGCTGTCATGAGTTACAGCCAGAAAGAGAAATCTGTAAAGACTCTTAAAGTATGGAACAAATATGAATGTTTCCAAATAGTTGGAGTCTCCATGACATATCAGCAGTTCTTTTAAATGACCTGTGAATTTATAGTAGCTTTGGCTAAAAAGTGTTTTCAGACTAAAAGAATAGAGTGTTCTTTCACCTGACTTCTCTTCTTCCTGCAGCACACAAAAATTCAGGACTTTAGATGGAGATAAGGAGGGTCCTGCGAGGACAGCTTGGAAAAAAATACACTGACAGCCTCTCAGAAGGACCTAGTTGGAGTCCATTAGTAGTCATAGGTTTGATTTGAGATCATGAGAAAGCTTTTAGTTCGGAGAAGCCAACCATCCCCTGCCCTCAGTTTGTCCTGAACAAGCTCTTGTTCTCAGATGGTCACTTGAGCTAAATTACATCTCTCTGCCACACTGGAAAGCGGATCTGTGAGTAATGAGTTGGCAGGAAAACAATCTTCAACTCTGCTTGGAGTACCTAGGATATATTTGGGCTGTTACAACTGATAAATAGGGGAAGGATAGTCTTTGAATTGCACAACAACTTTTAACTGCAGCTTTAGCTCTTGCTTCTAAAAATTGTGGTCAGATTTTTCCTTTCAGACGTCCAGCCCTTCAGATGTAGGAATCAATCTCTTGTTGGACAACTAGGGAGTTTCACACTCATTAAAGGTGGGGTTTGAGGGGTGAGGCTTACCCCATGTATTTTTCCATTTCCAGTGCTAAGTTTGGAATGCACTCTGTTTGAACTTAAAGCTGTCTTCATTGTAATGTGGCAGGATACCCTACTTTGCTAGACAAAACAATATGATGTTGAAAAGTAAAGTGGGAAATATGTGTAAAGCTGAGTGACTTTAGGAAAAGAAGGGAGGATACACAGGAAGGGAAGAAAAAGGTAGGTAAACTGACTCTGGTCAAGATTTTGACAAGAATGTAATAACCTTAAATGAGGTTTGTCCCCAGCAGACACTGAAGACATCCTGACCTTTTTTTAACTGTGATTTATTCATCATTGGAATGGATTTTGTACTTCATCCATTCTGTGACTGATGGGCAGGAGTAATTTCTCTCTCAATACAGATGAGTACGCTGTGGTAGACTCCATTTGCCACACTGACAGGAGCAGAGTGCCATCAGCCACGGAGTTAGCTGAAGAAAGATTTTCCTTTTCAGTCTTGCACTCTTAACGTGTGCATGATGTATGTGTAACAGTAGGATGGGGGAAAGGTTACTGAATTGTATGAAGCTTGAGTCGTGAATTTCCTCCACTGTCTGAAATCTCAAATCACAAGGAAAAGGAGTAACTGTGGCTTTGCTTGAAAGAATTTAAAGGGGGGGGGGAAGAAAGCAGTGAAGAGCATTCGCCCCCACTAATCCCAGTCATGCTCTTTTTCCAATAACACAATTTTATGGATCTTTTGCATGCAGATACATTCCTTCTACCTGTAGCTTCTTCAACTGTCATGATCCTTATATGCTGAATTTGTTTTGTACAACTGTCTTGTCACATGGAGGTCCTTGAAAGTAGTAGAGGCCAGCCTTTTAGAAGGGGCAGTTATATTCAGCTTTTGTTTCAAAATATTGCAGACAGATCAGTTTTTTACAACTACTTTTTTTCCTGATGGATGGCTTTGGGGCGAGAGTGGAAAATACAGGAAAGGAAGAATAAGATAGTTGAACTGATGCTAAAGAATATAACATTAACATTGTCAGCTTATTGTATTTCAAAATATGCAAATACAGTGAAATCTTGTGTCAGTGAACATCAGAGATTTAAAAAAAAACCAAACCAAAACCCTAGAATTCTGATAGTGGGTAAGAGGAGGAGAGCATCTGTAGTGAAAAATAACAATGAGGGTTTATAAACACCAGGGTTTTTTCAAGGACAAATGAGCTACTCACTGGCTCTGGTCACTAAACAGTCACCATATTAGCAGACTATTCCAGGGTCATCCATTATGAGTTGTGCTGTCTGTTTGGAGCATAGTAGCAGGTTTCATGTAAGGACAGATGGTGATAGTGCTTCTATTTTGCAGTTCTTTGCTACTGACCAAAAATGTATTCAGGAAATAACCAAATTACGTATCAGATACCATAGTGATGGCAAAGCATCAATAAATAAAGGTGGAGAAAGGGTTGAGAAAGACAAGCATGAGGATACTGGCCTCAGTAGAGCAAAGTACTTTTCAGTTCTAACCTTATCAGCTTACATGCTGAACTGTAGTTCCAGCACACAAATGCTTTAAAAACTGTCACACAAACTATTTCTGCCAATGCAATCTTGCTGTTCAAGCATTTCTTTCTGCTAGTAGGTGAAGCCCACTTAAAAGTGGGTAGCCGCTATTAGATGCTATAGGGTTCTTTAGAGGATCCTTCTGAAATTCAATATAATAAATTCCCAGTGAATGGAAAGAATCTCTAAAACATGATTTCTTCTGCTAGATTAACATTCTTGTGGGCTTTCCAGAGAACTACTAGCTCAGCTGAGGTAGACTCTGCATCTTTGTGTTGGTTTTCCCCAGCTTTATTAAGTAAAAGCTTGAAGTCCACTACTATGTCTCTCTCTAGATCATGGTCTACTGGAGATTTTAGTTGATATTAGCTATCGGTACACTGCAGACCAAAGCAAACATGAAACGTTACGGTCTGCGATACCTATTTGCTTTATGAGATCCAGGAGCCCAGTCAGGATGTCATTCAAACAGAGGGGACACCGTGGGGCAGAGAGCTTCAGGAGTTGAGGGGTTTTTGTTTTAAGAGGCTTGCATAGCCGGGCAGTGAGTCATGGCTCCAGTGATACATTTGGTGCTGTGTTGCTGGGTCATTTGGGATTTGCTTGGTATCTCAGCTTCTTTATTCAGGAGTCTATAATGGGCAGGTGTAAACCTGTTACACAAAACCTGTGGTAGCTGCCAAAGTTTCCTGCTTTTTTCTGGAAGGTTGACAAAGGCATATTGATGGTGGTTTAAGAAGCTGAAATGAATAAATAAAGTGTTGATATTTTTTTCCTTTCCTGGTGGCAAATGGTGACATCATAGTGTACCTCTTCACAGGGCTCTGGCCTGGTTGGTTGCAGAGGCGACCTCAGTGATCATAATTTAAGTCAGTATGGGCAAACTGATCAAGTGCTCAGCTTGAAACAAAATCTGTGTGTTGCCTTTCTCATGTCTAAGGATTTTTCTCTAATGACATATATTTTAAATGTAACTAGTAATCTCTTTGAAAAAGGCCCATCTTATTGCTGTATTTACCTCACCAAATCAAAACTGGTTTTGATGTTAATTTCACAGAACCCCATAAGTCTCAAATGCCTCTTCTGAGACTGGCTGCTCCCTGTCAATGTCTGCTGTGCTGTTATTAAAAATAGAAAACTTTGGCATACTAGGAAATGAATATGGGAATGACATCAAATATACTGGACTTCAAATCAAAATTAATGGAGGTCCTGTGTGATTTGTTTTGTTTTGTAATTTGTATTTAATTATAAGAGAGTTTCCCTTTATTTGTGTAAATATACCATTACAGAATAAGAAAATTCTCCCACTGAATGTTGCACTTGCCTATTCTATGATAAACAATGTCTTGGTATTTGACAGCTGCATGATAAAAGCTTTGGTATTTGCAGGAGAAGAACGAGGATGCTTGGCAGGGTAGGATGGTTTAATTTCTTCTCACCACTTGCTGCTACTGGAATTCTGACATTTTTTTTCCCCACTTTATCTTTAGTGATTCTTTCCTTCTTTCACTTTCAAAAGGTAATCTACCACTGCCTCTTTGCTTTCATGACTGTTTGCTGCTGACCTTTAACAAGCCCTGTAAATGTTACACTAGGTTGTAGGGTTTGTACACTTTTTAACACATAAGGAAGCCATAGAGCTGGTAAATGTTCCAATATCAGTGAAGCTTTTTTAATTGTATAAAACCCAAAAAGAATGGCTCTAAAGGGACAAAAGGAATAGTCATTACAAAAACATCCTTTCCTGAAGGGCTGTTGCCTTTTTAATAGAGTTTCCCTATACCGGTTTTACTTCTCGTTTCCCTTTTTCCCCATAAAGTGGTAGCTGATGTTTTTCTAGTGCATGAAGCATAACTGTGGCACACTGAATAATTTCCACCAGCTTTAGTCTCCATACCAGAACTGATGTTCTGGTTTGCATTGATTGCCCTCCCCCATCCCTTTGCCTTCTCCATACTTCTGTCTATATGGAACTCATGATAAAGCTGAGATGTACTGTGAGACATTAAAGTAGTTCTTTCTTTTTTTTTAAAATGTTTAATACATTTGGGTATTCAAGCCTGACATTAAATTTAGTAAGTTCAATAATTCTTTAAAAAAATGTCCTTAATTAAACAGTTTCACGCTGCTATTCAAGCACAGCTTTCCAGTCTGTCTCTGAAATGTAGCAGTGCTGCTGCTTAGCTTGTGCGTTAAAACCATAATGGCCTGTGTGACAGTGTCCAACATGCTGTGATGTTCCCAAAGCTTAAGATTCACTTCAGTTTGGAGGGTGAAAATCTATTTGTAGTCAAATGAGTGACTCTGATATTAACAAGTTGCCGAGTGCTGTAGTATTTCCAGCTGATGGTGGATAGTAAGTGCATTGTCAATGGAATGCTGACAACTCCTCCATGCTTTTCCTTCTCAGAGGGCTTAAATAATCTTTTGAAATCATCTTGGGAATTTTAAGCCTTACTAAGCACAGAGTTTTTTTCTTTGGTTTGTCTCTTTCTGCTAACCCTACAGTATTCCTTTGGCATTACTGCATCAGAGATCATGGCATCTAGATGCCTGAAAATAATAACCTGGTGTTGTTTCTCATTAAAAGAGAAAAGAAAATCCTGTTTGTGAGGTTCTACCAAAAAAACTGCTTGCCTATGTAGTATTAGTTTCCAGCCTACCTAACACATTTAAGGAAATGCAAAATATATTTTATTGTGTAATGCCTGTATGTTTTATACGATTGCTGAAGAGCAACCTCAGTGAAATGAAGGCTTCCTTCTTGCAGCTGATCAGTCAGAATTTTTAACTGGGATATAATGGGCTGGGTCACAGCTGCTGTTTTTGAGGGGGGTATGTGTTTGCATCACTGGACAGACAGCTTAATTTCCTCTGCTGCCATTCATTCTTCCAGTACCAAGCTATCTCTCTGGGTCTGAATGACCACCTCCTTATGGTACTGGGCCTGACATTCTCAAACTGGCATATGCTAAAAAGGAATCATCTAGCTTAATTTTTAACTTGTCAAAGAAATAATTGGGGGGGGGGGGTGTTGTTGTTTTAAATGTCTCATTGGTTCCCATCCAGTTGTTAGGATTAAAAGACGTGGATGTTTGGGAAGATTATGATCTAAAAGATCGTATTTCTAACATGGGCAGCTTCTAACATGGGCAGCCTGCCCAGTCCTAGAGATAGCAATGTGATGGTTGTTTTTTAAATGATAAACTAAACACTCTATAATTTGCTCTATTATTTAGTAGCCAGTATGCAGTGCAAATATGTCATAAATCGTGTATCTTACCTTGTATTATAAAATCTGCTAGTAGGCAAAACTAGTCTAAGAATGCATTAGTCAATAATGAACTCAAAAGGGCAGGTCTACGTAAGGAAATGTGGACCTTTTTTCTAATACATCTGGGCACACTGTCTGCAGCAGGTCTTTAGCTTCCATTCATGAACTTAGGTTACAAGTGCAACAGAACGGGACCGTTTTGATACAATCGTTTCATTTTACGATAGATCGGGGCGGGGGGAGGGGGAAGTGGCTGGAAAAGATTTCCTGGGCATATGCTCTCTAATAATTTCCCGGGCATACTGCTCTCCAGCCTTTCTGATGCTCTTCAAGAACTCTTGGTATTTCTTCTTGGTTTTGGAAGACTATGTGGATTCTTATTCTTTGGTGGCAATAAGCAGGTTTAATCTCAGACCAGTCTCATTTCTCTTATGAAAGATGTGAAATTGTCCTGAGAGGATTTTACAGCAGATGTTGGAAAGAGGAATTTCTGCTTGAGCAATGTTGGTTTTCTGGTGGAACCCAAGAGATGTGAATTCCATGGTCAAGCCTGTACATGAAATTGGAAAGGTAGTGAACTGGAAGCCTAAGATGCATGACTGTGGTATCTGACCTGAATTTGATCCCTTGGATTTGATCCATGTTTTACTGTTCTGTGCATGCTGTTTCAGTGTCTGCAACTTTTGATTTAGCAAATGTAACCTAGTGCGTATTAAAGAAAAAAAAACACAAACCAAACAACTGTGTTGCTACTGATGTTATATTTTAATCGGACTATTGTATAGCTTAGAGGATGGGCCACAAGGGAACAGCCAATTACTCTGTGTATCTGTCTAAAAGCCTTTTCATTATAGAATACTGATTAAGATTGTATAGCTTCATATTGTTTCATGTTATTGATTTCCACCAACCCCAAGTCGATGGTCTCATTAATTGACAATTACCTTTTTTCCCCATGTTTCAGAAAATTGACATGAGCAACCCAAGGTGTTAAGTTCAATTTGAACTAGGTATCAGTGTGCCTGTTTAATCTTTAGCAGGACCCATTAGGCTCCCAGTTTTAATTTTACACAGGCCATAAAGGCACCTCCACAGGGAGGGTATGACCCTCTCACTATACGGAGAGCAAAGATAGTCTTTACAGAATTAATAGGGAATATCTGTGGTAGGGCTTTTTGCCCATCTGTGCTGACAGAAGGAAATCAGTATTTTACCTATCACAGATGCGGTGTAAAGTTTGGGGCCATTGACATGTACCAGCTTACTCGAGTTGTACCTTTAATTTGTTTCACTGTATGTGTCTTGCTGGAGTTGGTGGATACAAGAAGTGAAATCTTTGTCTCGCATGTCAGAGGTGAGAATGTTTGGAACCTAAAGCGCAGAACTAATTCTTTTGGAGAGAGGAACCTTGTGTATAAAATGTGAAGCTGGGGGTTTTGTTTTGTTAGATAAAGATTGCCTTTGTTCAGGACTCTAACTTCCAAAAAATACTTGCTTGTCTATCTTAATGTAAAGCAGTCAGCCTTTGATCAATGGTATGTTACATCTACCCTTCTAGCAGCTTCTTCTAGCTCTGCTAGCTGCAACTAGCTAGTCCTCCAAGTTCCATGTCTCACTCGACATGACAACACTGTTCCTTAATTTTGGTCATTGTGGAAGCGGCAGTACAGAGCTGGAGAACATCAGCATGCTGATAGTGCCACAGCCCCATCTCTACATGAACTTTCCCAATAGTCCTTAACTATAATGAGCAATGAGGACCTTTTATATCTTCAGAAGAGATGCTTCGGGGCAAAGAAGCAATTGGTACAACAACCCTTTGTCCTTAATCAGAGAAGCAAAAATGGAGCTACTTGAGAGCAGCTCTACCTAGCCCAGCTAAGCTATGTCATAGGACTTTATTATAATCAGTGGCATCAAAGGTTTTCTTGTTGTGCATCCTGTTTGTTCAAGTGAAGAGCAAAAATTCACAGTGTTATCGTGCTTGATTTTAGTTGGTGTTTCTTGGTCTCATGCAGTGGCTTGGTGCTATGAAGTTAATTGTGTGCAAGGGTTATAAATTAGCAGATCCTCAAAAGAATCGTTGTTTTCCACAGTCCCTGTCCTCTTGTGCACTTCTGTGTCCCACTGTACTCCACTTGCATGCTTTTGAGAAAAGCATCATGTATTGCATTTGTCTTGGAAAGGTTTGTCTTCTGGCTGTAGTCTGACACTGCTGCTCCCCTAACTGACACACGTTAAGAGTAAGTGGGTCCCGCAACTACTCGTCAGTGTGAGGTGGAAGGAAACTTTCATACCAGTATAAATGAGCTATTGCTTGGAGCATGCAGTGCCATATGCCTGCCATTGCATTGAAACCTCCTACTTGTTACTGGACAAATTCAGAAGGCAAAGAGTAACCTACACTTAGTTTTGCAAGGCCAAAGGTCAGGTATTTGATTCTAAGTGTAGAAAGAGATGAAAAATTCCGTATTATTATTTTCAAAGATTTGCCAGGAACTTCACTCAATTTCTAGTTAGAGACAGTCTCCCAGGGCCTACCCCAACCATTACTACTGTGTATTGTTTTGCAGAACTCATCTTTCTGTCTTCTTGTTCTAGTTCTGTTTCACTGGGTAACCTCAGTGACTCAAAATTAGAAGATGATCTTGAGAGACTTTCTTAGGAAGCTTGTGTTAATTTAGATTAAAGTAGTCTTCAGAATGTCTTGGGTACTTTCCAAGGAGAGACTATAATCCCTCTTTCCCAAAGGTTATTAATTCATTGGTTATTAATTCTATCAATGTTATCCTTAAGAACTTGTGACTAGGACCAAAGGACTGCAAGTTTTAGAGCTGTTCCTCTTTATGTTCTTCATAGTTTCTTTCCATTTTTTTCCTGATCTGGATTTTAATGAAAGATCATTATAATTTTACTTTGAAATAATAATTTGTTTTGCTACCGCTAAGTATATCACTGTAAGTATCTACTGTTTTGTTTTATTCAGTCAATCTCTCTAAGAACAAAGGAGATTTATGGTTCAATTACAGACACTTCCATCTTTAATGAGTTGTGATAGAGGAGATGGTAGCAATCTTCAGTAAGCCAGAATTTGTTACCACAGTTTTCCAAAGAAACAGTTACAACGTTTATTATGCTGATGAGTTTAAATATTCATTTTAGCTTCTCTTCAGGTTAAATAGTTGATCCATTTGAAGTTGATTTCAAAACTTCTGCTGACTTGAATTTTACCCTCCGTTTCCTCTTCCCCGTCTTACAAAAACATTACTTTCCCTTTAGCTCTTGCATCAGGCAGAAGTGTGTTTTAGAAAGAGATTACTGTACATGCTCCATACAGGCAGCAATATACCCATGTTGGTTTCCCACAGCCTCACTTTTATTTCTTGTCTTGACCTGTTCCAGGGTTGAATCTCTCCTATGTTTCATTTCAGGATGAGAGAATATTAAGGAAGAGGTGGTTGTTTTGGTTTTTTGTTTATTTGGGAGTTTTAGTGGGGTTTTTTTTTTCAGAGGAGAAGGATCTGTTTTTAACACCTCCCTTTGCTTTATTTGGTTCTACTTTCTTAGTGGGTTTGGAAGGGTAAAAAGTATGATAAACTTCAAGCTTTTTGAGGTTCTCGCTGAAAGGATTTGAAGCTTGGTAGGTCTGGTTTTTTTTTTTTTTTTTTTTCTCCTTTAAGCCATTGACATAGGCTGAATTGATGTGAAGCCTCAGGACTTCCACTGCTGAATTTGTCTAGAGCATGAAGAATCTCATTATTACAGAGTGCACTTGAAGCTTGAAGTAGAGAGAGTATGATGACTACCTTGATGGTTAACTTCTGCACCCTATGAGTCACTGTCATCAGTGCATTTAGCGTCTAGGTTTGTGCCAGCATTTGCATTCATGTGCTTGAGTGATGGCAGATGATAATGACTCATGCTTCATTTACTAGTGTCCTGTCACTTTTTCTCTGGCTTCATGGACCTTTCGTTGAATCTCAAAGAGCAATTGCTGGGAAAGAATGAAATCTCTATGCATGAATAAGGGTCAGAGAACTCAGAGGGACACTGAACGTTGTTTTGCCAAAAAAAACCAGGAATTTTTTTCTTTCTGTGGTTTTCCTGAAACACTGGTTTGTGTCATGTCTTCTGCTTTTATCAGAGTAGTTTAAGATACTGTGTTGCAGGTTTAGCCACCGAAATTCATAAGGTAAGGTGGCTGTGCTCATTTGTCCACTTCTTGGTTGAAAAGTAAAGTAGATATGGTTGCTCTAGTGTAAAAATTAAAATAAACAGAAGCTCTGATGTTTAAATACATTGCACCAAAAGCGGTTCCACGATTTCCATCTATATCGGAAAAATACAGTATTGTACTAGTAAAGATCTGGAGAGGTTTTAAGCTCATTATTACTTAATTTATTAAAGCATTTTTTATTTAAATTTAATTTATTTATTATTTATTATTTAAATTCAGGACTTTTAAAAAAAATACTAGACAAAAGACTTCTGTCAGATGTCTGGCACTTACCATCCTACTTCCTCTCTCTTGCCTGTTGTCTTTCCGGGCAGAAACAATGCAGAAAGATGTGGTTGGTGGCACAACCGTGTGAATGTAAAGCAGCCAAACCAGTGCTTGTTCTAAAGCTGCTTCTTGTTGCAAGATCACATGGTCTGAAAGTCACAAAAAAAGTTGACCACCTTGATGTATTTCTCAAAGAGATGTAAGATAAGAGGCATCCACAGCAGTTGAATACTGAAGACTGCAAAAAGGAAGTTTTAGGTCAGATTCGGAGATCAGAAAATATTTTCTGGCATGACCAGTCAAACATCTGTGAGAGGTCTGGGATTTTTGTTTTACTCAAGTCAGATGTGCGGTGTTTTGCAAATTCTGTTGCGTGTATGAACAACTGAAATTGTTTTCCCATTTGTGGGACTGAGAACTGTAAACACAATTATCTGCATGTGGAAGTAAAAAGATACATTAGAAAATGTTGTGTCAGTAGCAGATTTTCAAGGAAGTCTAGAAGTGTTCGTGTTGCCTGCGGGTCCCTTTCTTCCTCCAGTTGAGAAAGAAACTGAGGCCAAAGCAACTTAGAAGGTCTAATGCATGCACTGTAAGGCAACCTTGCATACAGTCTCAAAAGGCTTGCAGAGTGATGGCTGCAGTCCTTTAAAAGTAAGGAAGCTGATACAAATACTAGTTTCAAACAGTTCTTCTCCCTGTAGAGACCTTGAAAAGGAAAGCTTGGGAAACAGCTCCCTGCCACAGCAGCCGAGAACTCATGCTGTTATTTAGAGAACAAGGATGGAGCTGTACGAGATGGTTGGACATCATTCTGACCGTGGAACTGTTGATATTCCTCAACTGAAGAGTTGAAATCTCTGTTCCGGATGTTGTGCTATATGTTATATACATTTGCAGTACTCCTAAGGGAATGGTGTGTGTTTATCACTGATCAAAAATCCTGAATAAGTACATACGCGCATTAGCTGGCCTCTCCTGCTAAGGCAGTTTGCCATTACAGACTGGTGCTTCTAAGATGGTGCAACGTTTGAGGCATCAGTAGCCCCCTGACTACTGATAACTTGCTCCTGCACCTTGTTGCATTTTAGGGGGCAGGGGTTTGAAATTTGTCCTTTTTAAAAATACAATTTTGGATCAGAACTTACTTACAGCCTAGCAGGTAATGATACCAGCTGGTGCTGGAAGACAGTAGCATACACTTAACACGAGCCTGGGAAATATACTCATGGGATTTCTTAAAGACCAGAGAAATAGATAGCTAAGATGTAAGCCGGATATGCGATCTTAACTCTGCAACAAAATCATTGTGTTTTGTTTCAGTATCTAGGCTACTCGTCTGCTCTGAGAAGTGAGGAGCTCTGCTCACCACCGTTAGGGCTGTGTCCTGGCTGAATGCACACAGACGTACTGGGCTCTTTTGAGGCAGTATTTCTAATTGTGTATGTTGCCTTTGGAACAAGAGAGACTCCTTTTCTCTGACTTTGTTATTTCATCCTTTTAGCTATCAATCTTTCTTTCAATTGATTTGAAAAATTAAAAGCAATTAGAAAGTTTTAATAAAAGACTGAACATCAGATAAACTTGCTACCCATTAACAAAATCACCAGAAGACAGTGCTTCCTATAGGGAGTTAGCGGGGATGTAAAGAGAGCAGGCTTGGAGTTTCTTCCCTGAATTATCATTATGCTGTGTAATGAAGCAGAAGCTTACACAGCCATGAAGTAATTTGTTATGGCTCCTCATGAGGTCTGCAGTCCAGCTGGAGAGAGGTAAAGAGATGACAGTAGTTTGTTAGGAAAGGGAAGGAAGAAGCTTTCTTTATTAATTTATTTGAAAATTTGGATTTTCTAGTGCCACCTTTGTTCAAAAGCCATTTGGATTAAAGCAGTTGTGTCTGATCTATAAATTGCTAGTGCTTACCTCCTTTTTTTTTCCTTCCTCTTTTTTTGAACATCATGAGTGCAAAAGAGAACGTGACTAAATACCGACAAGTGATGCTGTTCACACACTGTAGCAATCCGTTACCAGCTTTAGCAGTAGGATGCTGTTTTGGGTTTGTTTAAATGAGAAATATGTTTATCACAAGGGTGCTGAGCTGTTCTTCCTTTTTGATTCCTTAATTTTTAATGTGTAATGATTCTGCTGAAAGCACTTCTCTTCCCATTTTTCTTAAGGCACTGCAATCCTCATTAATAAGAGCAGCACTGTTGTAAGGTGCAATGTGTTGCTGCTGTATTAAATAATATATATTTGAAAACTGCATTTAAAATGATGTTTTGAAGGTATGTTTCCTATGAGTGAAACACGGGAACAGCTACTTTGTCCTTAATTCATCTTGTTATGTTACAGACTGTAAGAAATATAAGAACAGAAACATTTGGAGAAACTTGTTTTCTGCTTGTGTTTATCGCATGCAACCTGTCGTTTTTAACATAGGTTGTAGAGAATTTCCTAGTGTTTTTTTATTAACAAATCTTATTTTATTTTGCAATGAGAAATCTGACAAAACATACTTGGAAGAATTTCATCCGGTAGCTCAAAAATCTCTCAAACTTTTTTCTGGAAACGTGAGTAAGGGTTTAATCTTTGAAACTAACAGCCTGGATGTGGAAGACAGGTCTTTTAAGGTCTTTAGGCAAGTTTGATGCACCAGGTACTTGAAGTTACGTTTCTTGCTTGATGGCTCACCATTCCGGTAGATGACGTCTATGTATATATCCCTTTAACACATGCAATATTTAGCTTTTTACACATGAAAAGGGTATCTTTATTTTATTGTTTGTCTTACTCTTTCTTTTAGAGTTCCTTCTTTAGGATTATGGAGTCCTTGACTGAGATTTCAACACCAAAACAAGCATATGTGCTAGCGTGAATCACAGTTGCTACCAGCTTTGTTTGCAAGTGGTCCCAGAGTGCAGCTCTGTCTCTTACAATCTGGCTTTTCTGGCACGGGGCTCATCTGCTTTCCCTTGATATGGAACAGGGATTTTTTCTGAAGCCCTTCATCACTCAATACCTTTCCCTCCTCTGCATGAAGAGTAACAAACCCAAGAGCACAGAGCCAAAGTCTGTCATTTCTCCTTAGCTTCCCAAGGACTTTTTGGAGGAAAAAAATACCCAGTCTCTGTGTTACAGCAAAGGGGATGATACCTGCTTGTCACTGCCAACCATTCTAGCTCTTTTTGCTAGCTCTTCTAAAATGCTGGTGGTACTTAGGAATAGCACTGGAATACTCCCAACTTTTAGGTATTTTTTTACATACCTGGAGACTACCACAGAGTTCCTCTGGCTGTTTTAGACAACCAGTGTCCTTTTGCTGGAAATAAATATGCAGAACATCTGTACTTCCATTTTGATTTTGAGTTTGTCAGAATGAGCTTGGACAAATTGGCAGCTAGGGGATATTTAAACAGTGGAGCTTTCAACAGCACACACTTGTGAAAAACCATACAACCTTTGTACGATTTGAATCTACTGGTGTTCCCAAACAAAGCAGGAACTCCCTAGTGAATAAAATGCTGAAGAGAAATGAAATGCTAGGCACAGCAAAGGTGGTGTTGCCTTGCAGCTGTATTCTGGTACTGTCTGGCAGGTGTTTAATACTTATCCAAAACCCTATGGAATTTTGGGTCATGACCAAAAAAAAATATGCATTCATGTCTCTTCAAGCAGAAAGACAGTTTCCAAACTGCTAAAGCTGGGCACTGACAGGAAGACTCTGAATTGATGATTATGAGAAAAATGTAACTAACTTGTGAGATCTGTCACTATGGTGGGTATCCCTTCTTGAGTTTTATGAATTTGGTTGTTCTGAAAGATGGTATTGAGGAGTAGCAGGAAAGAAATGTAATTTGTGATTAAATCTGTTCTCTACAGAGGACTGCCTTTCTGCTTTACTGGTCCTGGATGAGTGTGTAGACCTTCTATGAGAACACTGTATGTGCTTCTAACTACAAATACAGATATTAAAAAAAATGCACCTACATAGTGATGGAAATAAATGCTTTGTTAGACTGAAGAAAAAAATGATCTCATAAGCAAACAAATTATACTGAACGTACACAGAAAGGGTAATGACTGTTGCACAGGCAAAAGCAAGTGATCTATTTCATTGCATAAAACTATAATATATGTGGCTGACTAAAAGGAGAAGGGAAAGCCTTTTCCTTCTCTCACACAATAGCAGTTCAGAACTATGATTCTTTTGTGTGATTAACTCTGAGAATGTTGATGCCAGGTTCCAAAAGTGAGTCCACATGGTTCCAAGTTGGTAGATACTGCCCCCACTTGCGTTGTTGGCTAAATGAAATTTCCTTCCCGAGAGCTTGTTTGATAGCTCCTTCGATCACGCCATGTGACAAGAGGATTCAACTCACAGTGTCTGTTTGGTGTTAATATACCATTTTGATTTCGGAATAGTAAAACAGTATGCTATTGCAACAGGTCAAGCATTGCTAGAGCATTAATATGTACCTTGGACGTGTGAGAAGGCACCTTTTCTTAATTTAAAAGTAAAACTTCACCATGGCTCAGATGTGTTGGAGGATGACTGAGGCAGGGAATGTTTTAATGGTGTTCTTTAAAAGATCATCTTGAGTTATTTCGTTTAGTGTGTATAAAGTACAGTTTAAATATATAACTTTGATTTCCTCTCTTTCCATCAGCCTTCCCAGTGGTGCTTATAGAGCAACTCCCTTTAAAATCTAAATAGGCAGCTGTTAAACTGCCTATTTTAGGCAATGTGCTTAAATCTTAAATAAAGGTTAGGATCTGATGCATTTAGGAACAACAGCTTAAGGTGTTAGCAGTTACAGCCATCTGTTTTGCTGTAAGCAACTACCCCTATAGTGGATAATAGTGGGAAGTGCATCCTTTGCTTAGCTGCTTCAGACCCGTCCACTTTGCTGTCTTAAACTGCTGAAAAACGTGGGTTTGAGCTGGATTGTGAATTAAGGTACAGGCACATAGACACTGGCTTGGCTCTGTAATGGAGGTTGTGACCTCTGAAAGTGATAACATTCCCACATCTATTTTCCTGGAGATTTTTTTTGAAGGTACAGCATTGCTTTCGTAAATCGCCTCATTTGTAGTGTGGCTTTGGGTCGTGGAGTGCAAGGGTCAGTTTTAGTAGCCTAAAGACAGGAGGATGCTGGCACTCCAGTATGTTCTCAGAATAGTGCTCTTGAAGATGCATAGCTGAAGGAACGTGGTCTATCAAAAACCTTGCTTTTCTTCACTGTTTTGTTAACATATTTGAAACCTAGCTTGAAACCTGCTTTCAGATGATGTTCCTTCTTTAGTGTTAAGGCTTCTATTTACGTAGAGAAGCAGGCTTGTTGACTGCTTGGCCCCAGTAAGCTGATACACCTGTGTGTACGTGGGTTGTTCTGAAAACCCACAGAATATTCATCTTCACAGTCCTCAAAACATTAGTGTAGTAATGGAGCTGTACATTACACTATAGTTTGGCACCCTCCTCCTCCATAAGGTTTCTTTCTTGAAAGCAAAAGGTAACAAACTTATTACTTATAAATTATAGTTATTTATATAAATTATATAGTCAGATTCTCTTGCTTCAATTCTGTTTGTAGCTTGTCCTCAGTCAGCTGTCATGCTAGAGCTCTGCTACTTTGACAGCTGTACTAACTTTCTAACTTCAAATAACATGAAAATAAATACGGCGTGCCGACCCTGCATTTAAAACCAACCAGTGCAAACAAGATACACTTGTAATAAGGCAATGTGAGAGCTCTGATGCGATGCTCTTACAAGTCTTTAACAACCTTAGTGATTCTGTGATTCTTGTCTTCTGCTTTCTTCCTAACGTCTGTCACTTGGCAGTTTCTGTGATTCTAAAGTTTTCCTAAGTTGAATGTAACACTGTAAGGCTTTGTTATATTGTATTTTGTTTGACTTTGTATAGGCTGAAGTAGTGCCTCTTTTCACTGTACTCGATTGCTTTTCCTCAGAAGCCTATGGATAAGGAAATCGTGTCCCACTGTGAAAGCAGGGGCTTTGACTGTTTTTCTGCATTACAAGGCAGCCAAGCTGAAATCTTTGCTCTGATAAGGAGTACTTTATCCTAGTTCATGCTGATTCAGCAGTGCAGGTACTGAATCCGTGCTCCCTGCTTTGCTGGCTGACATTCTAATCTTTTTCTTTGTCTAATCTTAATCCCCCCTCCAATTTTGAGAAATGCTGAGTCAGATCAGCATTTTTTCTTAATGCTTCTTGGTTATCTTTACTGCTGATGAGATACGTACACTGTAGATCTACCATGCACAAAGGAAGATCATGCTGTACTGTACGCTATAGTTAGTGAGCTGAACTTGTAGACGGAAAGCCTCCACAAGGTTAGCAGCTTTTGCTCTTGTTTTCACCACAGCAATCATGGGTGTGTTTGGGTCTTTGTTCCAGGGACCATTTGTAATGCTAGTGAAACTGTATGACTGTCTGCAGGATATACCATATCTTGGAGTTTAACAACCCTAAACAACCCTAGTCTCTATTCTTTTTCCTGTAGGCTGTGTTGTTGGATACTACAGGCAGCATATAATTTTAGAAAGTTACCTATTTTGTTTTTGTTATTGAGCCAATTAATAGCTAAACTCTTTCATGCTAATATTGAAGATTTTGAGACTTCTCAAATTCTTTATATACAGAAACAGTATGTCTGTAATGTTAAGCCATTCATTTGTAGGCAGCTATACAGCTGTGGGTGGAGAATTTAGGAGTTAGGTTATTTTTCTACTTCTTTTACAAGTTACCCTTGTCTCTGGAGAAGCATACTATTGACCACACAATAAGTAAAATATGTAAGAAAACTAGAACATATTCGGTAGCACAGATCCTATAATTAAAATTAGTATAGTTTAAATGGAAGCTCAAAGTTACGTGTAAAGTAGGATACTTAATGCGAGAACAACTGAAAATAATCTTGGGAGAGGAAAAGTTTGATCAGTAATGGAGGCTGGTTGTACTCTTCTTCATTCTGGTTATCATGAGGTCAAGTTCTGAGAGAATACTAGTGCTGGAAGGCAGTGGCTGTAGTCCGTGTTGGGAGGAGGCAATTCTCTCTGTTTCCCCTTCATTAATTGTCCTGCTCTCCGCAGATTTTGATCTATCTGGGAACCTGAAACTCTCTTTGGGGGACTTTACCCTAGGCTGGAAGCTGCAGTACAAAGTGGTGGTGGGACACTCCCTCCCTCTTATCTTCTCAAGGCAGGGAAACCCATTACATTGGTGTGATTCTCTCATGCATTTTCAGGATCAACAGACACTGCCACCACCCCTTCCCTTGCTCCCCCAACCCAACCACCAAAACAAAAAGAACCCGAAACCTCAACAAGTAACTGCTTTGATCTGACATTTGGTGAGGATGAACTTGGCACCAGCTGGTGCTAGAGCAGATAGGCTGCATAGAGGCCAAGATACAAGTTCAGCAGGCTGCAAAGAAGCACAGAAAAGATGAATATTGTGAGAGTGTACTAGTACTGATTCCTAATGTTTTGGGTATTGTTTGGTTGTGTGTATATTCAGAGTAGCAATATGAATGTTGACTCTCTGTGGTCAAGAAAAAAGTTGAAATGGTGCAATTCCGATCATGTATGGAGTGAAATCCTGACCCTAGTGCAAGATTTCATGCTGCGTGGTGGCAATTCACTGTCCTCCTTCCAGTCAAACCTTCCTGACTTCTGAATCTTAAAATCTTCCAGTGTCTCTTCAATAAAGACTGGTTGGACCAATTCTCAGATTGATGTGTTTCCCATATTGCTTTGTTAGAAATCCTTTTATTTTGGGGGGAGCAGACATGACACTTCAGGAATTTTAGGATGAGGTCAAATTTAACTTAAACAGAGTTGCACCAGGGATGCAGTGGTATGTTTCAAATGAGTTCTGCTTGCTGTATTTTAATTTTGGGAAAGGAATTCTTAAATCTGGTTATTAATAATGAAGCATAACCAATGTGTTTTCCTTACCACCTCACCCCATGACATTGTTTCTTTCTGTGACTGAATATATGCTTTGTAAGGCAAAGAGACCCCATGTTAAGGGAATACATATCTCTCGGACAGATTTAATGCAAGTGGTAACCTCACAGAGTTAGTTTGCAAGTCCAAGGCTGCTGTTTGAATCTGTAACTTTAATAAAAGAGGGTTAAAGGTGGAAAAGACCTAGAATTCATACTGTCCATCCCTTAGTGGATGCTTGGGTCATGAAGCATTAGACCCTTGTGGCATTCATTAATGCTGTAGCATGAGATTGTCCAGAGTGATTTGTTCATCCACCTATCATCATCTTGGCTTGGAAAGTACTGTCAGATATGATCCTTGTTCTTGTGCTTTGTGCTGGCAGATTATTGTTGCTGGTTTCAGCTACCATTGCATCAGGCAAAGAAAACAGACCTTTTCCTCCCCCCTCAAATTCAATTACAGCTTTGGTTGCGGATATCAAATACATTCATGATACTTCATAGCATCAAAGAACGAAAACAGTCCAAAAATGTTTGTCATAGCCATAGGCTGCAATATTATAGTGACTCATTTATGTGCGCAGTAAAGTGTTAGGGAGGGAGAAAAAGGGGGAGATGAAGCAGTGTGCAGATGCTGTGCAACGCTGTGTAATGCATAGAAATAGATAAGTAGTTTCTGTGGGGCCAGGCCTTTTCTCACAGGAAGCCTTGAATTTACAGATTTGTTCAAAGTGATTTGATCTGTGCCATTTCCTGTCACACAATGTGCTGTGTTCAGATATTGCAATGCATCTGTTATGACAGATACGGTAGATTTGGGGAGTCATATGAATAGAGAAGTGGGGAAGCTGAGCTATTCATAATTCTGTTTCAGGATGGCTACCGGAACACAGCCACTTAATTTTGGGGTTGGTGTTTATTCATTCAGTTTATCTCTTAAGGAGAAAAAAAGTACACTGGCACTCTGTATATTAACCTTTGCTGAAAACTCACCTGGTATTGTTGCTGCTGCTCTTGGTCGTCTTTCTGTCTGGGTTTTTATTGCTTTTTTGTTGTATCATACTTTTTGAGTGCTTTTTCAGGAAGAAAAGGTGAAATAAAAATGTGCCAGGCAACTAGCAGAGAGGTTGCTTCCTCCCTGTTGAGATCTTCCCTGTTTGTTGATACCCTGTATAAACAGGAATGGATCTAGGGAGAACTCTGCAAAATTCCTCCTTTGCCACACCTCTTTCTGCTGTATAGCCCTTGTTAGAGTAAGCCATGACTGAATTAGCATTTCGGAGATGGTGCAGTGTCTTAGATGTTTTTGGTTTTCTATTTTGTGTTGCAGTTTTTCTTTCCCTCCTACCCATCTCCTATTAATTAGTTAATGCTGTGTGGAAAATCTGATCTGCTTGCGGATTGTTGTTTTCATTATTGAGTTGTAGCACTAAACCAGTGTCATTATCCCATGAACCTACTTTTATGTCTTTAATAAATTCACTCTCACTACTTTACACAGGGTATTAGATTGATGGAAAAAGCTCAAGTCGAGAGAGCAAGTTCCCTCAGTGTGTTGTGCTAATGTTCTGTCTCCTTTGAGCTGCTGGTCCTTGAGCCATAGGCATCAGGAGCACAATCATTTAAATCATGGCTTTTCAGTGAAAAAATGTGAGTGTGTTACAGTGGGTACCTCATCATTGCAGAGTGGAATGAATGTGTCCATTTGAATCATAAAGCTTGATGAATACACAGATGGATTTTTTCCTTCCTTGAAATGAATGTGTGTTTATGTTCATGTTGTATGTGTATGTATCAGAAATAAAATGGGAGAGTTCCTTGCCCAAAGACAGGCTGGCTGTTCTCTTTTGCTTTAGTTTCCAGTTGTCATACAATCTGATTACACATTTGTGCATTAAATGACTTCTACCACTAGAAGAAAATAAATAAAGGCCTTGGAAGACTTTCTTAAAATAGTAGAAAGTAGAAGCTGAAGTTGAAAGAAGTCTTGTATACTAATTCTTTTTTTTTTTACCCTTACTTCTCAATCTTAGCTCACAGTCTTAAACTGAATCACAGCTTGTCCAATACAGCAAGTTTAGTGAGTGAGTTGATGCTTGTTTCCAGTTCTTCAGACCACATAGTAGAAACTCTTTTCCTGACTAGTTGGGCTCTGGGACAAATCTTATGTGCGTGCTCACAGTAGGAACGACCACGCAATCCAGAATGACAGAGCAGCAAAACTAGTGGGAAGCGTGTGAGGTTGTTCCGTCAGAAGAAAGAGCTGTGTGCCTGTTCTGACAGAACAGGGGTATGGGGAATGTATTGATTTTACTCGTTTGCTGAACATGAAACCTGCATAACTCTGGGTACATCATACCTCAGTGATATTGTATGATAAGAGTTTGGACACCCATCTTCATGTTTAATAAGTGTTTCAGCATGGGCATAGGCAGAACAGCGGCAGCCAATCTGGCATAATTGTCTTAAATTCTCTTAAACCGTTGCATTGTTTATCAGAATTAGCAGACTGTTTTCTTTTGTAGCTATGCTGTTCTATTACCTCTCTCCTTCATGAGACCCTTTCCTCCTCAGTGAAAGATAGCTATATTTTTCTCTCATAAGTAAGACTGATAACGTGCTATTACTCACATGGAGGAGGAACTTCTGTAAGTGAGAGAAACTTGTGAAATCCTTTCTTCAGATAAAATTATTGTGATTCTTCCTTGCATCAAGTAACTTCATCTGTTCAAGTACACACTGCCTAAGTAAGGGCATGCCCTTCAAAGCCTATCTTTCATCTCCTTTTCAAACCAGAATTAATTTCTGGCATGTCAGTCACCTCCATGGATGGTATCATTGTCACTACAGGATTATATTGGATTATTCATTTATTAATCTTTCTAAAGTAGTATTTGGACATATATCCAGAATTAATGTAGGTATAGAAAACTGGAGTAGATAGTGAGTTGCATATAGGCAGAGAAGCTGCCTTATTTTGGCTAAAGCTGTTTAGAACAGCAAGGTCTCTAGTGACATAAGAAAAGTGGAGACAGGAACAAACTGCTTCTTGTGTAATTGTCAAATTTTCCGTCCTTTGGCATCCTCTCTGAACTTACCAGACTGCATGGAGATCTTAAGACTGATACAAAGGAAGTGTTCAAAGTATAAAGATGGACCTGTGTCAGTGACAAGGTACCCTGTAGATTGTCTTCTCAACCACAGCAGACTGGGAAGGAAGTTGCCTTGGCATTTGCATATTAATTGTTTATTTTTAATAAACTCTCGATTTGCAAACTCTTAAGGGTAGAGTTAAATTCATTCTCTCTCCTGGTAGTAAATTTCCCAGGGAGAATTCTGGAAATGCTCTGTGTGTAGTAAAGCTGACACTTCAGATGGAAAGAAGCTGAGGTGTTAGCTTTTTCCTGTGTGCAGCAGAGCGACGTGGGGTATGGCTGTCACAGCCCTTTGTGTCTCACCTCCCCTTTCTTCCTTCTTAGGCTAAAGCACGCACACTGAAGGAGGAAGAGTCTTTAGAAGAAGAAAGATAGGGCCATTTCTGCGTGTGCTTTGCTAGTTGCAAGTCTTCACTGAGTATTGATTCTCATGACTTTCGAGAAGGGAAATGCAGTTAATCCTACTTCATGGGTGAGGAGACTGAATAAAAAAGCAGCTTATTGAGTTGTCCAAAACTACACAGCAAGAGAGTGATGAAGGCAGGGAATCCCTAATACTCTACCCCCCAGCTCTGACAACTTTCTCTCACTGGCCACAGCAGCATTTATAATCTTAAAATTGCGACGCAGCCTGATATGTTCCAGAAGCATGCATTCTGCTCTCGCATGAAGTATGCCTTCACTCAGCTCCCTAGCTTAGTCTAAATAAGGGTTGTAGCCCATTTTTGTTAATGGCCTTGTTTATTTCCCAGTGCACTGTCACGCTAGCGGTGCGGTGCTTCCAGTACACACTCAGAGTCCTGTTGGGTGCTCAAGCTGAGTGGCAGTACTCCACCTCCTCCTGAGAGCAGCCTTTTCGTACCAGTGAAAGTTTGAAGCAGAAGTCTTGGGATGGTGGGGTACATCAGAACATGCAAAGGAGCACAGTGCAGTGGCGGTGGGATTTGTATTCTCAGATTTATCATAGCTATTCTTAACTGCACTTTCCCACTGTTGTTCAGCGTAAACAGGAGCTCTGATTTACGCTTGAAAATAGGTTCTGTTTTGGAGATTGTTCTCGTGGAATGGGCTCTTTAATGTTTTTTCTGTTCCCTGCAAGGACACAGGAGTAGCTCTTCTGTCTAATGGAAAAGAACTTTTTATTAAGTGGCAAATTAATGCAGGGTATTTAAAGCTCTCAAGTGACTCTCCGGCTATGGTGAAAGTACTTTTTCTCTTACGACTTCACTGTGGGCGTTGTACGTTTTCTCTAAACTTCAGTAACGATCCTTGCAAGCTAAGCTGTTCTTCCCATGTGTTGCTTTTGTGAGAAGGCTGAGCCTTGTATAGTTACAAGTACATCTTGAATGTAACTTACTGTGTCTTCTCTTTACAGTCTTCATAGAAGGCTTTGTCTGAAGATGGTAGTATCACCTAGCAGGACTGCTATGTAGTACTTTCGGCTCAGCCTTTCCATTATAGATCTCCCCTGTGAGTGGCTTATCCCCTAGCTCAGACATCTGAAGTGCTTTCAGGCTGAAACTAAATGTATGAGTTCTCTGCCTAGAAGCAATCCCCACCCTAATATTCCCCTAAAAGCAGGTTAGCTGCAGAGAGTGTAATGTAATCCTCTCTGCCTTCAGCACTTTCCAACTGAAAGTGTTTAAACACTTTCCAAACATTAAATTAATACTTGCAGCACTTCTGTCAAATCAATGGCTTGATGCTAAGGATCAGTAGATCAATTTTATACATATGAAAACAGAAGCAAAGAGCAGAGTGGCGTACAGAAGGTCATGATTGCAGAGCTGGGAATACAAGAGTCTAGTGTCACAGATTCCAGCCTGTTTTAAGAAGTGAGATTCCTTAAAACAGCTGATAAGTTGTTTATTTTTTGTGTTTCTTCCATCTGAGATCATCTTACTGTTGCCTGAGATCTGTGTGGTGGTAAGTCTCTTTTTTTTTAATGTACTTGTATGACTCTTGACTAACCAAGCCAACCTCTTGATTGGGGTTTCTAAAAGTAGCCTTATTAAAATAATAAATCATGTTAAGATTCTGTAACAAGTGATCTAATTATGTAGCACTGTAAATAGGAAATACAGTGCTTTAGAGATTCCCAGCATCTGCTTTCAAAAACTTCTTTAAATGGGTTGCATACATGGCTGTATACTTTACTCGGGCAAAATAAAGATAAACATTACCTTGCATTTACGCTAAGAAACCTATCACATTGAGGATGGACTCTTTTGTTTAAACTTGGCAGAATTATGTCATTTTCTCTCAGGGAAACAAAAGCCTTTGCTGTCAATGCTCCTGTACTTGTAGGGTGCAGCAAGATTGTTGAAATATGTTTAGTAATAGTTTAACTAAAGAAGGAAACTTACGATCTGCATGAATTGGATGGGTAAGTTTTTTTGCTTTAGTTTCTGCCCTTTTCCCCTTTCTCTGTATTCTTCTGTTTTAGTTCTGGCAGATACAAAATTGGAAAAATATGATTTTGATTTGATGTTTGGATGGCATGTGAGTTGTCTCTGTCTTCTCAGTGCACATGCCCTCATGACATGTCTTAGCCTCAGTGATTTCCTCAGACAGCTGTTCTTATTCACTTGCCTCTGGTAGTTGGCCTCTTCCTTTTTTGAATGCTCTTCCAGAAATGTCTTCCTGTAAGCAACTGGTCACTGTATATCTGTCTAGCTATTTCCTAGTCTAATGACCTAGTCAAAAACTAGCAACTGTGAAGTCAGCTGTTCGGCATGGATATTTGGAGAACTGTGGGATGCTTGGGTGTATGAAGCCTTGGGAGATGCTTGAGGCAATCATCTTGCTTGTCTAACCTGAAATCTGTCATCTGGGAGAAGGAGATATATTACAGCATGAAACAAACCATTTTCCAAAATGTTTAAATGGATAAAAGAAGGAAATGGTGACTTCAGACTTCTGCAGAGTCTTTGACTCAGCCTCTTGTGTCTACCTGTTAAACAACTCTTCGTTATGCAGCAACACAAATAACTGAGTTTCTATGCTATCATCACTTTAAGACCAAATGGCAGCATTTGTATCTTTGTGTTTAATAATATAGAATTGAGTGCAGGTCTTTAGTTCCCTGCAGAGACAGCAGTTGAAACCTGTGAAGTCTACACAAATGAATCAAGAATTTGAAGATTGACTTACTTTATGAATTCCAGTAGGTCTCTGTTTGCTATTGCATACTAATAGGAAGATGAAGGAGGAAAGCGATAAAGACACAGCATGTGTGAAAATAGAGATGCCATTAACCTGAGATCCTGTGGCTTCTGCTGCTTGAGCATCACTCAGGATGCATCTGCTCTCGAGACCTAGTTGCTTCAGGGAACAACTTTATGTATACTGACTAAGGGATCCAAGGGTGATTTACCAGGTCTGTGTAGGGACAGATGATTGCAGTGACTTGAGCAATTGTATAATGGCCTCCTACATCTCATGCTTGTTGCTACGATTTAAATAGGGAGATTACCAAAAGCTGAAGGAGATCTGAAGTAAAGAGGTTAAAGGAGACAGTATAATCAGAGATGGTACTGCCGAAGACTGTGGAGAGTGCAGTGAGGGAGAAGGAAAACAAGTTGTCCAACAACAACCATTTCAAGTTCAAAATGCACTGGGGAAAGTAACGTGTAGGATTTTGACTCGTGCTGCATTTTAATTTTTCTCCCTCCATGAACAAGCAAATTAGGCACAGCTTTCAAAGGAAAGTTTGCAATCTTTTCTTCTCCCCTAATCTGCAGCTCTGTTTCTCTTTCAGAATTATCTGCATTCATGTGGCAACCAGATCATTGTTGCTGCTAGCTGTAGAAGCTCACATTAAAAAACATATATATACTGGGTGCAGCATTCCTTTTCACACCTGTTTCCAGAAGTGCTTACCCACAAAGGCAGTACATAGGTGACACTGTAGTCCATTGCTGTGGCTTGCCCATGAAGTACTAGAGAGCTTCAGGTGATACTTAGGTCCTGTGGAACACACACTGCAAGCAAACCTACTGCATTTGTTGCATTGCAGTTTTTTAGTCAGACTTGAACACAAACAAGCCTTCTCTCTGTCCTCTCCCAATAAGTGCTGTTCCTCAAAGTCAGTAATACGTGATTTTGATGCTTTTGCTGAACAGCCGTGTTGGGTCTCTCGAAGTCTCTGGCACATATTGGGGCAGATGTACGATTCAGTGATGAGCACACATACATTTTAATTTGCATCCCTTTTAAAAATACCCTTGATGTAGAACCTCCTGTGAGCTGAACTAGAGCAGATTAGCTTCCTGTGCCCCAGCTCTCTGCAGGGGCAAGGCTGCAGCCACCTGACAGGGATCTATTAAAAACTCCTAATGTATTTCTGTTTTATGAGATCATGTGCATGTGTGAGTACCTATAGCAACACTTCCTGCAGTTGTCTTGAACAGTAGAGGGTTGTAGCAATATCTGGCACAATAGATGGCACTGGCTTTTGTATTGCATATAGGCTTACAGATCTGCTTTACTGCATTGTTAGAAATCAACAATAGAAGTTCATGGTCGTATTTTTCTTTTTATAAACTGTAATTTGTTCCTTGCTCACTTATTATTCTTCTTTCCCTTACTGATACCTATGATAAAAGCTTTAGCATTCATGAATCTACTTCTGTCTTTCCATCCTACCATGAAGTGCATTCGCCTTTGCTTATCCACAGTCTGTGCTTATCTGAACATTGGCTTTGGGGTTTTTTTGGAGTAGCTGGACTGAAAGACATCATGCTACCATTTTAAAGAGATACTGTAGTGTTGGCAGAGCTGTGAGTAGGGGGAGGGAAAACACGTTATAATCAGTCAGTTGATGATATTCATTCTGACTTTTATGCAGAGAATTGCTCATTAATTTTTCAAATTAGCCCCAAAAATAGGTAGCTGCCAATTACGATACTGAGCATTGGTTCACCAGTCAGATTCAAGTTACAGCTCCTGGCAGCCAAACTGCAAAAAAGGATAGTAACTTTGCAGACAAATATGAAAGACCTTTTATCCGAGAGGTACTCCAAGCTCCTCCCATAGGAGAAATATCAGATGCAATGATAAACTTTAATTCTGAAAGTCACAGTTTGTCTGTAACTAGCAAATCACTGAACCCTGATAAGACAGTCAAGTACACACTGACTTTTTGCAACCTCTAGATGCTCCCATGTGCCGTGCTGTTCTCTGGGGACTTGTCATCACAGCATGGTCTCTGGCTGCCAAAATACAGGGTTATGATCCCTGCCAAGGAAAGTCCATGTGTTCGGAGCACCTGTGATGCAGGTAAAAACTGACAAATTAATCAAAGATGGGAAAACACAGGCTTCTTTTGTCTTAGTTTTGCCCAGTTCCTCAAGCTGTGGCCATCTCTAATTTATTTGTGTTGCCACACAGGCGTGTGTCTCTCCTAAATGCTACCAGTGTATGCCTATCCTGATGTTTTGTGTTTGGCGAGGAAGAGATTTTAAGGTATAACTTTATCGTCTTAAATAACAAATTAGTTTTCTCATCTTTGTGCTGCCTTATTTCCCTTGACTCTGTACAATCAGTGGAAGGAAAGAGGAAGGTTTTCCCAAGGGAGACAATAAAGCAAGAGCCTGATGTAACTGTTCTGGACTATCTCCTAGAAGACTCTTCATCTCCTTGTATTGACTACATAGGGATGTTGTACAGCTGCAGATCCATGACCTACAGTTAGGCATTATAAACTGTCCTCAGTATTTTTAACCAGTGTTCATAGAAGTGGTTTGATTTAGTAACCTCCTGGTATGCTGGTTTCATAATGATACCACTTTTAAACTAAATAGTCTCATTAAGGGTTAACTTGTGATGATAACATCAGAAGTAGATTTGAGATTGTCTTCCTTTGCTCAAAGGCCACGATTTACACTTGTGAGGTTTCAGTCTTTTGTTATAGACTGAAGTTCCTAAGAGCTTTTTTGTCATCTTCTTTTCTAGGGTGCATCTTTCCCCTGTTCTGTGAGTCTCTATGGCATAGGATGTCTTGATGTTCAGTTATATGTATACTCAGATTCTAAACTCCGTCAAGTTGTGTCTTATCTGAAAATCAACCTTACCAACAGTGGTAGTACATTTCTATTGAAGTTAAGTGTTATCTGGGCTCTTGCAGAAGCAGTGATTAAATAGCCCAATTTAAAATAAAAGCAATGGTTTTGAGGGGAACAAATCTTTTTTACCTTTTCCAAGATTCCACCTGCATGCAAGTGTCCTGTGACAACCTGATCTTTGAGACAACCTGATCTTTGGTCACATAATGCTGTCTCTGTAATGAGCATCGATACAAAGCAAGAATGTGATTATATTTTCACTCTACAGGTAAGATACAAATAGTGTTTTAACGGATTCCATATCACTTGCAAGGCTCCTGCTGCTCACTGGTGGTGGTGATTGCCTTGAAATGTTCATTAAAATGACTTGAAGTGTTGTTTAAGCAGAGTGTCTCACACAGTCAGCTAAGTTGGCTGCTGTTTTTAATTCACTGTATCAATCAGGACTTCAAGTCTCTATATTTTAATTTCTTTTGTGTCAGAATCAACTTTGTCGGCTCGTTTGTGCACCTCAGTTGCATAAATTGTCTCCTCAGCTGTCAAGAGTAGGTAATGGATTGCTTTGTAAAAAGCCCATACTCTGAGGACTCTGGAAAGCTTTTTTCAGACTCCAAACTTATGAAAAACAGTTTTGGCTTTCTCTTCTGAAGTTTAAATATTACAACTTAGGGACTGTCTAGTATTTTTAATAGACAATGGTAAATGTTCAGCCATAGAACCTACTGGCTGCTAAATGCTGACAAGCACTGTCAAACACTGAGTGTGTAGAAGAGTTTGGCAGGATTTTAGGGTTCTGACCAAGCACACAGAAGTAGAGTACCAATGAGTGTCCAGAGCTCAAGTGATTTTTTTTTTTTTTAATATTTTTTTTTTAAACTTGAAAACGTGAAAATCTAGGCTTTCACCTTCCAGATTAATTCTCTCTCTGCCTTGGGGAAGCAACAGGAAAGAGAATGTTGAAAGCTATGGCACTGGCCTACCATAACGATGAACTTTCACTTAGTAGTTCTAGTGTTTGATACAGACACTTTGTTTGAACTCATCTGTAATATTCCCATTGTAAAATCATAAAGCTGATCAAGGACTTAGTATTTTTTCAATCTGAAACCTGTGAACAGCCTTCAGAAGAAGCCTGGCGGCTTCTAGCTCTTCCTAAAAATGCATATGGATGAGTTGTCTTGCTGTATCTTCATCCTGTGTCATAATGTGCAAGTCCAGTACCTTGTTTGTATCAGGCAGGGCCATATAACCTTCTGTATAAAATGATGAGAGGGCCTCTTGAGGCTAGTTAAATTATTGGTCCTTGGAGTAAGTGGCTAGTTAAATTATTGGTCCTTGGAGTAAGTATCCCCTCTTGCAGTTAGAAATCTCTTAACTCCTTGTATAAAAGGGCAGTAGAGCATGTCAGCAGTTTGGATCCTTGAGGCTGTAAAGAGATTAGTCACAACTTTCTTCTCAAGCTTCAGGACCGGCCCTTTTTGACGAATGCAATCCCTGGCTTAGGTGCTAAAAATTAAAACGCTGTATGTTTTGTTTGCATGTGCTCCTTCTCTATTTCTTCCATGGCTAGCGGATTTATACAGCAATCAAAATCCTATGTTTTCCTCTTCCTCGGCAATGATTGTGCCAAACACTGAGTATATTTTGTGATTTCAAGCTTCTGTTTTCTTATTAGAAAATACTCTGTCACTTTTGTGTCATAACCTTTTAAAGGTGAGCTGTCTGGATAACTCTTTGGGGACAGTCAGTTCTATCTCTGCTTTCCCTTAAGATAAGACTGCAGTGAGCTTGGCAGTTGTTGGAATTTGAATTTCTAATGACTGTCAGAGAAAAAGGGTCTCTGCGTTAATGGGTATTCATGATGCTTTTAAAATACCCATGAACTTTCAGTGGCTATATCCAAGCTTAAAGGGTAACAGTTGTGGATAGTGACATACTGATAGTAGATGGTAATTTGAAATTTGTTTGCAGAAAAACTCCTGTGTCTGAGTATTTTAAAAAATGAACAATAATAATAAAAAAATCTTTAAATAGTTGAAATATGTGCTAGCGTGAGACCAGGTAGATCAGTTTTCTGTGGAAGCCAGTAGTGATAGCCAGTCTTCATTGTCCGACATTTGATCCTGCAAAAGAGCTGCTGGAATAGCTCATTGTATCTAACTGCCTTATTTCAGCTTGTTTGGGGCAGAAAATGATCTAGTGACATGGAAAGAATCCTTTACCCAAACACTGCAGGATCTGTTGCATCTAAGAAAAAGGGCAACAGATTTCACACTGAGCAGCAAGATCAGTGCAGTTGGCCATGAGTTTACAGTGGCAGCAAGAATAGTGTGGGTCTGAAAAGTTCACACCTACGGTATTTCTTTGCAGTTATCCTGAAACTGTATTCCTCTAGTAACAGCAGAAATACAAAACCCAAACTATGAATTTAGGTTCAGTTTATGCATGCTTCCATCCCCACCCTTAAATTTTCACTTTCGC
This sequence comes from Gavia stellata, assembly GCF_030936135.1. Taxonomy (NCBI): domain Eukaryota; kingdom Metazoa; phylum Chordata; class Aves; order Gaviiformes; family Gaviidae; genus Gavia; species Gavia stellata. The sequence goes on from NC_082600.1 coordinate 43,717,279, forward strand.
CATTTTCTTAGTAATGTATTGGAAGTGCAGCATCCGATATGAAATGCTTTGTTTTTTGCAACTGAAATGAGATTGGTGATTCTAGACGAGATCTTAATTGCTTTTGGTTCACAACACACTCTGTGTTGCTAGGTAGTACATAGCTCAGCACTACATCAGTCCGCTGAAATGAGTCTCGGGAGAGGAATAACAGGATTGGGGAGCTTGCAAATTAGGTGTGATGTACAATGTCAAAGAAGTGGTGGAGGAGTGGACTAGAATTGGCCTTCAACAGCTTTTCCTAGTCCAAGAATAAGAGAAACTGGTACAGGGATAAATTTAACCCACAGGGTCAGAACTGCAGTAGCTCTCTGGGCTGCCGGTCAAAGCTGAGGTTTGCCATCAGAGCTCTGTCTGAAGGTTTTAACAGCATCTGCCTTCTCTCTTCTTGACTTGTAGTATGTGAGCTTGCTTTCATGAGTGCTAAAATCTGCTTATATAAAAATATCCATCATACACTATGTGTAAAGGCTTTCTATAGATTACTCAAGGGAAGAAGTGAGAAGGATATAGACTCTTCTTGCTGTGTTTGTTTGGAGATGGCAAGCCAGCTTTGTCAGCTCTGATGATTTCCTTGAAAGGGTGTGCTCTAAAGACACAGTGAATAGCAAAGCACTGAGAAGAGGAAGTTATAAAAAGGGCACATGCTAGATGAATAAATTGCTGACAGCCCCATTGTATTCCTAATAATCCATTTCACAAGAAGAAAAACTTCTAGTGCACAGCCTTGAATTTATTTTACATCTATCATGTTTTGCAGTCCTGGCACTGTCTCAAATTCAGATTTTTCATACTCTTCATATCTCAGGTAAATTAAATACTATTGAAACAGCTGTGTGTTGCCTCTGAGAGTATTGCTTCTATGTGAAAGACAGCAGTTTTCCATAGGACAGAAATTAGATAGGCTCCTCTGGGGAGAAATATTTGTAAGTTTAAATGCCAGCCAATTGAGTGCAGCACCCATATTCTCATGTGTTTTTCAGTGTTGATCTCTGCTGTTACTGCTGAAAACATGCGTCCTGACACAAGATAGGCAAGTGAGAATGAAATATTTGCTAAGGATAAGGGACAAAAAGATGTACTTCAGATGTTGCTAATTGAGAGTATTGCATGCATTTGACCTGTGGCTGTTGAAAACAGCATCTCTTGGATCACTTTCATTGACGTAGTGCAGTAATTTTACCAGAAGAAGGTAGGCAAGGCTTTTTGACACTTAGTCCTTGTGAACACAATGCTGCTTTTTGCTCTCAGTTTTATCCTCTAGTTATTTAAGTATTCATTTTATAAATATTTTTCTACTAAGTTCTCTATACAAAGAGTGGAGAGGTTTATTTGTGTAGAACCTGTGCCACCTTCTCAACTTTTTCCTCTCCCTTTTGTTGTTCTTTCCTTTACCTACAGTACTTGAAGAAAATTGTCACGCACTTAGCTATGCCAGCCAATATTTTGATGTTCTAAGATGGGTATTATTTTGTACCACTGATATTTGTTATAAATACTGCATATGCGTAGACTACATTAAAAGAATATGAAGTAATGCACTCATGTTCTAAAAAATGCATTAGTTAAGACAACCTTTAGCCACTTTCTCTATTCTTCTGTATTATGATACTGTTTAGTCACATACTGCTGCAATTTCCCACAGAACATCTGCCTTAGTGCCTTTGCTTTTTCTCATTCTTTCTGGGACTACGTCTTAAGTACTGCATACAAGGCAAATCTTACGGTAAAGTCAGAAATAACTTCTTCTCATGGGTGGTTCTGTAATATTACTGTGATACCAGCATTTGACAAGTATGCGTATAGTTGCATTGTAGCAGTGAAACGAAGCGTTTTCATCCCGACAGAAACCAAAGCACAACAGAATCTTTGATTCAGTTGTGCTTTGGGTTCAGCGTCACAGGACGTAACTGGGTAGCTTTCTCGTGTTGGCAGAAAGGTGGGGTAGGAGCAGAGCTTTTCCTGCTCCTGCTTCAGTGCCTTGACCTAACCCAGTGCTACAGCTGTGAAGAGCTCTACTCCAGACGGCCGAGGCAGGTGGAGTCGGGGGCTGTGCTCTTCTTTCCTGCTGAGGTGTGCAAAATGGATTTTTTCAAAAGCTTGTAAACAAATAAACCCACAGTGTTTTGGATTTGTTAGAGTGGAAAACTCGGGGTTCACAAGCGTTATGTGGTTGTCACATGTTTTGCCTCCTGCTTGCTGATAGTCTTTAGAAGTTAATGAGTGGTGGTTGACCTTTGATTGTATCTTGATGTAAAGCCACTCTTCTGTTGACAGCCCTTGATAATTAATTGGTAACAGACCAAACATTTCTGTGTGAATCTTTCTCACCTTCATTTTCTAATTCCACTTGCCACCCAAAACCTTTTAGTTCTAGTAGGTCACAACACAAAACAACTGGGTAACCAAATTGCAGAAGTTTTCAATATCTCCTCTAGTAACGTGTGGGAATTATTTTTTTTCCTCCTGTGAGTGTGCTTCTGCTACAGAACAATACAGAGACACTGCCTCAATGACACCACTATAGCTGTCTCTGAGCCTATAGAAAACAGAGGCCCATCATTTCTTCGTAAAATGGATGTTCTGTGGCAGACCATATGGAGGTAATGATAAAACACTTTTGCAGGGTTTCCTTTCCAGTTTCTGTTGGCCGGTATAATGTGTAACGAGGTAGTTCCTGTGTAGTCCAGGGTTGTTCTTGTTTTTGTTCCTTTTCTACAAGGGGAGTTATTGCATTGATTTTTTTTTTTTTTTTTTTTTTTTTGTGGCACATAATAAGTAGCAATTGTAATGTGGAAACCTGAAATGCTTTGTTTAGTTATCCTCAGGTTAAATTAATTTTTCTTTGAAGTAATGGAAAAGCTTTGTCTTTCCATCTTGGATAAAATTGTTGGAAGGAGTTAAGATTTTATATTCTGATGTGCTAGAGTATCTTTCTGGCCAAATAAAATTGATATTCCATACTGTGTCTGCAAACAAAAAAAAGATCACCTTTTTTTTCTATGTTTAACCCCTCTTGTGACACTAGCTGAAGAGTTTATTCAAACACTTGAGATTATTAAGAAAAGTAAATAATCAAATGTGTACTCAAGTCATGCAGGCAGATAATTCTAACTTTAAAAATTTGTGAGATTAAAAAAAACAAAGGTGGGGGGGCAAGCATAGAAGAGGCTTGGGCATCAAAGTGCTCTGTCCAAGAGTAAATGAGGGCTGCATAAACAAATGGGACCTGGACAATCCTCACTTCCCATTCAGTAGGAGCCAGAAAAGAACATGAAGTCAGCTGGGAGTTGTGTAGTTGTCTTTAAGGTGTGATCCATAAGGCTGAGTCCTAAATGCATGGAGCAAATCTTGCATGCTTTTAACAAGAAAATTAGCTTATAAATCTCTAGCTGCTGTGTGCTGAAGCCCAGGATGTATGAGTTTTACTTGCCAGGCTTTAGATTTCTAGCCGGGATTTTGCTTGAACTGGGAAATCAAGGTCTTACGGAAAACCAGCCAGATTGGCAAGAACAGACGTGAAAAGTGTTGGGTTGGAACAGTCCCATCTACACTGCTGAACGCTACTGATAAGAGAGCTTCAGGTCAACTGATCAGGCCCAGTATATAACATTGTGAAATGCATTAGGAGTCCTCTTGTCCTAAGTAACCACAGTGTTTTAAAGGTGCCTTGTCTCCACCAGCACAAAGCTACGCTAGCTGAAGCCAGTTGTTTACAACACTGACTTCAGCAGTACATGCAGCCTCTGGGTACCCTTTGTGAAAGGCACCTTTGTCAGCTTAAAGCTAAGGTGGATCTCTGAGAAACTGGGGTTTTTTTTCTTTTCAATTTTCTTATGCTTCATTAGAACTCAAAGCTCCTTATACATAGCATGTATAGTCTTCTCTAGAAGAAAGGCAATGCCACCAAGGAACAGACTTTAGCTACAGACAGTCGCTTCTGCAGTTTATGTTTTGATCCAGAAATACAACAAAGTTAATGCTAGATAAGAATTTCCAAAGCGATGCCCAGACTCTTGGAGGGCGGGGATGAGGGCTGTGAATGAATATGAAAGGGAGGGTGTGAAAGACTCTTGATGATAGGATAAAAGAAAAGCTCAGTCATAACCTAAACTTTAAAAGACTAGACAAAATTCATAATCAGATTAACTGAGTATCTGTGACACTGAATGCTGTTTAAATTGATGAGATAACATGTGGTTTGTCCACTGTCTCTTGGGAAATATGTGGAGAGCAAGGTCTGAAACCAAAGTTTTTCATGCTCCTGAGAGTGACTTATCCTCTGAACCATCCTTCCCCAGGTCTAGTTACCAGTTACCAGAGTCACGCAGCATTAGTCATCCAGCTTGTTAGCAGTGCCACCTGCAACAGGGCTTTATGAGAAAGCAAGCTGAATTTTAGTCCTGAAGTAGTGTTCTTTGTTCACTAGCTAAGGTTTGCATAGCTCCTGTCCATCTTGCATCTCTTCTGTAGACAAACAGAGGATGTGTTTTAGAGCCATCCAGCCTGCATATCAGCTAAAATGACCTCTTACTGCTCCAAGAAGGCTTCTTTTGTATCGGTGCTGGAATAATTCCATAGATGTCCTTATTTCAGCTCTGGTTAGATTTTTCCAGACTAATTTAATGCCAGACATAAGAGGTAGTGAAGACATGGCTGGTCATCTACTCTCTCCTGAGTCCTTGTGGTGTGTGAGATTGTCCCTACTGAATATTTATGAAGGCTTATCTATTTTATTTCTGAATATTTATCCGGGAGTAAGTGCTTGCACTCTTGCCTTGAAGAGCATGCTGTATTCCCATTCTAACTCTGGAAGTTTTTCGTAGTAGTAAGACTTGGTTCTCTCCAGAGTTATGTTCTTGCTAACATCTTCAATAGTATATTTTACTGCTTTTCCAAAGACACTTTGAAGTTATTGGCAGGCTATTATCTTGGCATCTAATATCTTTTACCTTCAAAACTGTAAATATTTTTCCTGTCTTCGGGTGTCTGTTTCTGTGTGTTTTTTATGTTATTCATGGCTGCCTCTTTTCATTTTGCTTCCTTTTATCTGAAGTTGCACGACTTTGGGGAAAGAGTTGTTTAGACCACTTCATACTGAGCCAGCAAATGCATTAATGGAACAATTTAGGGAGCCAGTATGCCTGCAACACTGTTTCCTCCCTTTTGTCCCCCTTCAGTGGACTAACTAAATTGATTTCCACCTGGTGAGGACTCAGGCGTATCGTTTATACCTTGAGCAGACCGATGAAATTTAGACACATTTTGTTAATCTGTGCATTTTTTGTTTTGGTTTTTTTTCTTTATTTTTATAATTTTCATGCTAACCAAGCATTGCCATGCAAGTGGCTGGTACTGACCCCTTTGTTCCTTTTCATTGTGCAGTCCATGCATATTGTAGAGAGAGTGGATTTGGTGCTAGAGCACGAGCAGAGTGTAGAAGCATTCATGTCTCCAGTGGGGTGGTTGTGATTTGAGCACCATAGTGAGATTTGGAGACTTTTTCTCAAAACCCCTCTCTGTCCTTAGGTTTTGGACAAGTTATGTCCAAGTATATTCCTCATCTCTGCTGTTCCACCTTTCAATTTCAAAAACCAAAGCAAACAAAAAAACCCCCACCACCAACAACAAAAAAACCACCCTAGCTGCCAAATACCCACAAAACATTGAAGAGTTTTCCTGTGTCTTAATAAATATTAGTAAGTTGCAACAAACATGAAAAGTGCTGTACATTATTAGTTGTAACTTCATAGCACATGCTTTCCTGTTCCTGAAAAAGGATTGGCTTTGACCATTTAAACGTGTCAAGTTTCTCTGAGGCCTTTAAAAAGAAATACCAGCTAGTGCAGCTTCTGTCCTAGAAAGGTGTTTGCATGCTTTCCTTACGTGAGTTCTGGTTTTTTTGGTAAAGGAACCCAGGCTTTCTCCTGAGTGTGTAAGGACGGAGATGTCATCTAGCTGCCTGCAGAAAGGACTCGTCCTGGGGGGTTCCCAGACAGCTGTAAAAACCACATAGTTCAGTTCCCAGGGGGAGAGTGTAAGACCCTCTCGGGCAATGCTCCTGTAAAGCTGTGCTGGAAGAAGAGGAGAGAGGAGGAACAATCCAGAAGTCTTTCTCAAAGGCGTGCTGTATAGCATAATGACCCATAGCCTGTTAAAGCTAGGCCATCCCTATTGTGTAAGTTATAAAAAGCTGGTTGGAAACACCATGTTTAAGTGAAAGCTGGGAAGAGAAGTGAATAGGAAATTAAATGTCATTTCTGTAGCTATTTCTTAACTTAATCCTCCAGTGCTTCCTGTAAAATTGTTCCAATTTCAGTCATTGTTGCAGATACTCAGTTCCCATTTGGACAACCCAGGGAAATGGTCAGCTGCCATCTGCTAACAGAAGTACCAGCGCTCCCTGCAGTGTACACAGATGTGGCTGGAAGATCCCACTAAACAGCCAGATACTGCATGTGTGAACTTGAAATAAAATTGGCGAGTGCCCTGGGAGTGTTGCTTTCTGGGAGTCATGCCCATCACCAAGCTGATTGCATCTGTGTGTTTCAGTGCTGTACAGCCTTTAAAAGAAATCTGAAGGATTGCTTTTGAATATCTCTAATAGAGGAGGATGTGATTTGAAAGGCACTTCTAAAACTATCTAGGTAAAAATAAGTGAAATATGGTGGATAATGAAAAGCCTTTGAACTCCAGTGATGCATCTAGAGTGGTAATGTTCACTGCTTGTTTTTATCTTATTAAATGTATAGTAGCACTTAAATTGCTTTGCTTTAACACCTCCACATAGCACATGCTGTAAAAAAGGAGAGTTGACTTCACAGTAACTATTAGCAAGGGACTCTCAAGCCACACAGCGTTATCACTGTTATTGTATATTCTTATGAGTATACGGGTAGGAGGGACCACTGGGTCATTGAGTGTGCTTCTCCATAACAGCAGCAACTGTGTTAAGCTTAGAAGTATTCACAGAATATGAACTCCACATATTATGGGTGATAGCATGCTTCTTAACAGTGTAGTATGAGTTGATAACCTGTAATAAAAGATCAGATGTTGCAACTATAATGTGCCATAAAGTAGAGCAGGAGAGTTAGAGGATATCACTAGAGTCTTAGGCCTATGCATTTGCGTAGTATTTATTAAACAAAAATTGTAGATTAACCTAGGAATTAGACTGTATACCTCATTATAGAGGATGGCAAAAACTTAAGCTAAAAAACCTCCTAGCATTCTGACTGGGCTGTGAGGCAGTGGCACAGTATAGAGTTTCCTTCCACTCCAAATTTTTGTAAACGATTTAACATCAAACATGAGCAGGTCACATCCCTTTGGCTGCTGGCCATATCATTGCACTAAGAACAGCAGCACATCCTACCCAACTTTCTGCCCAACTGTGGCCACTCTGTAGGGCTTTGAAAGGAAAGCATGGACTGGGCGGAGGAAGACTTCTGTTTTGAGTTCTCCAAATGACTCATGAATATCTGAATCTGGTATTTGTAGGAAATAGAAACAGTGGAAACAAACTGATCCTGTCCTGTTTAAAGCCTTCTTCAGAGAGCCGGTCACTTACACTTTTTCTTCATCAGCTTTTCAGGATGTTTTCAAACACCACAGTGCTTATTGCTCCCGCTCTACCTCATAAATATGGGAAAACCATTCTAGAGCTTCATTCTAGATTCTTCATTCATTTTGACTTCTAGTCTGAACTTGGATGCAACCATTTTATAACTACTTGGTCCCCAGCTTAAACATTGTCCTTTGACTGAAATAGTTTGTAGTTCTTCCTGCCTGCTTCTCCCATCTGTCTAACCTTCCCATATTTGAAAAGAGTAATTGTAATTTCTTGTCATTTCTCTCTTTTAAAGAGACTCCATTACTCTAATCATTCTTGTAACCCTTCTTTGCAACTTTGCCAGTTTAAGCTCCTCTTCTTTGAATGTAAATGGCCAGAGTGGTGGTAAAATATTTCAAATGAGGCTTTACAGGTGCCTGGATCAATATTTAGAAATGATCAGCTGCAATATGTAAGGCATTTGAGAGCTGGAAGTGAGAAGCCAGCACTTCCCCTGGAGCACTTGCCCAAGCTCTCTCCCTGCAGGGAGGCCAGTCTGTAAGGACCACTTTCCCCAGCGTCTCAGAGCCTTGTCTGCCTTCTACACTGTTACTCTACTCATGTGCTCAAACCCATGCCCTCCTGCTCCCCAGGAGGAAAAAGTGGAGGCCAGAACGTTAAACAGAATTTTACCTTACTCACACCAGGTTTGCTTTCAAAAACGAGAGGAGATTTGGAAAAGTGTTTGGCAGTAGTCTTTCCTCGGCCCTGGTTTGACAGGATCAGCAAGGTTAGACTGGAGTCCTCTGTCCTCTCTCTCTGCTCCCACTGTTCCTGAGCTCTTACAGCTGGCTAGTCTCTATCTATCTCTCCAGCTGTTTGGGTAAGCTTTCCTAACTGATTTGCTCATATCATTTTGCTGCTTTTGTACTGCATATCCGTCCTGAAAGCAGGCTGGTGTCTTACCTTCCCATCTCATTGCTTGAGCAATCAGCGTGTAGTCTCTCGCGAGGAGAGAATGAGAGCCTGGCGTGGGAGGCTTGTGATGACAGCAAATCCAGTCCTCTCACACACTGGAGTAAATGCGGAGTAGTTCTTGCTTGGGCTCTGCATAGGTGCTACTAAGGTTAAAGCACTGTTCATATGCAAATCTCTCCTGAAGCACACATGGATGCCTACTGAGCACCCAAATCATAGAGAGATGAAATGGAAACAAATCTGTTTCATAGCTTCTCAAACTTAAAGTTAGCAGATGTGTGTTTGTTTCTTCCTCATGCTGCAAAATCCCTTACGTCAGTGCTCGAGGCAGAGTTACAGATATTTGCTGCCTTTTGAAATTTGTCTTTGTTTTCTCCTTGCTTTTGAACCGTTTCTGTATTGGTATTTTTCGCCTACTGGATGAGGCAGTGACAAGAAAAGATATTTTCTTTATCTCTGCCTTAGAAGCATGACAGGGGCTCTTGAGCCTATACACCAGCTGCACCAATGCTAAGTTACGATGCATTATTGCTTCCATTTCTTTGCTTTCTCATTCTGCTGCCAGAAGGATGGGGAGGTTAGGAGAAAACAGAGGCACAGGCTGCTTTCAGAGGTGGGAAACCTGAGGAAGGAAGACCATCACAGCCAGCAGTAAGAAAAAGAGTATGTTGTAAAGGAAAAGGTGCCTAGCAGAGGTTAGATGTCGGGGAGCTTGAGCAGCAGTCGAAGCAGTGGGAGTGTAAACACTGAAGCAATGCTGGAAGGAAGGTTAGGATATGTTTGGAGCTTAGCACTGGAGGCACAGGCAAGCTTGCCAATCACGTTGAAATGGTCATGCAACAGAGACAAGTTTGACCTTGGCACATACAGAAGCATTTTCGTAAAGCGTTCAGTTTTCAAATTAGTGTCCATTTACTGTGTAGAAAAAATTGTGTGTGTACTATAGATCTCTAACAAGACAGAGAGCTAACATGTAAATATTTTGTTCTTTTCCCATTGGTGGGATGGAGGCATTTGCCGTGACTTCCATAAAGCTGTGGTGCGTGTCACCTCCTTGCTGGTGCCCCCATGTGCAGTGGGGTTTCTCAGCACCGGGTACTGATGGAAGCTGGGCAGGCGTGCTGCCTTTTGTCTGCTCCCCCAGCTCGAGTTCTCAGGCACGATTGAAGCAAATGGTTGGATGTCTTCCACATGCTTTTGCCAGGCTGTGGAATTTAAATGAAACTAATGGTAAAGCCTAAGTGCATCAGAGAACTAAGTAACAAGTGATAGACTATATATATATATATATATATATATTCCTTTTATATATATATATATTTAAAAAAAAAAAGGAAAAAAGAGAAAAGAGAAGGAGTTATCTTCATGTGCAGCTAGAAGCAGGGAAGTCTGAAAGAATACCTTGAAAGAACTTGGGGGAGGTGGAGGAGGGGCACTCATAATGTCCTTTTTTTTTTTCTGCTGGAAATTAGACTTAAGAATTTTGCTGTAACTTTTCTGAGCGAGAGCAGCAGTTGATTGATTGTTTTTCTAATTAGGCTCAGTAACACGTACATGCTGTGGATGCGTGTCTCTGAAAATTTTGCCCTAAATGAACTCAGTAGTAGAAAGACTTTTTTCAGTGCAGTTAACAAACAAAAACCCCAAACAAGAAAATGCCTTTACCCTCATTCATTTGTGGACAATTTAATTCATTTAGCAGTGTTACTTAAATTCTAATCTCATCTTCTAGTGTGGTGTATGAACACCTTTTAATTGTTGGGTCACTTCAGTGATGATTTAGCAAAGCAGCCCCACTAACTGGATGCTTCAGACAGCACTTAAATCCACTTAAAGTTGGCGTACCTTGGGCACGTGTTGGACGTAAGAGACAAAGTTTACTGCTTTGCTGAATAACAGTTGAGCATGGGCTTTCCAAACTTGTATGTCTTTAGAGCACCTATTATTCCTCAGAGAGGCAACAAAGGCATCAAAACACTTACTTTAGTTGAATAAGGTATTAAATTGTCTACTGAACTTTTTGGGAAATCATTTTTACCCTTTTCAACACTGGAATTAAAAATAAGACGACTTATTTTCATTTTGGAGGGATTTATAGTTTTAATAATGCAGCATTCCCCAATAATACTGCCATCCTAATTTGTTCCCTCTAAAGATGATTTGGAAATTAAAACATAAATCTCTCTATTTTTTTAAAATAAATCTGATAATGCTGAATTGAACATCAGTAGTTTTTGCAGGAGCTGTGGTCTAGTCCATTAAAGTAGACAGGAAGACTTTTTTTGAGTGTTTTTTTCTTTCAGTATCCAGAACTCTCCATTCAAGAGATGAAGTTAAAGCTTGTCAAGCTGTGGAATTCCCATCTGAATTTTAAAAATTAGGCTAAAAATTTGAGAGCACTCTGCAGAAGGTATTTTAAATGTAAATAATTATTTCAAGATTTTACATGAAAATTACACTGAAGAGCTCAAGGTTAGAGCTCTTGGTGCAGCCGTAGCTCTTAGGCTGTCGGCTCCTGTGTTCCTTGCCTCACTTATGGTAGTGAGTGGTGATGAGATGGGGCTGATCTCGCAGGCCACCAGGTGAGTTTCTGATTTGAACCTCTCTAGCCAGCCAGCCTGGAAGCTTGCCTGTGGTTTGTCAGATGGTGTGTTAGTGTCGATAACATTTTGCTTGTCATGAATGGACTTCAGATTTAGACAATCCTAAAACATATGTGTATTTCAGGTGTCTTGTGTGTAAACAGAAGAGCAAGGGATTTGTTGGTGATGGAGAGAGAACAGCTTCAAGTGACTCCTCAGGCATATGAGAACCTAATGTCTGCTTACCCCTGGAGTGTTGAACAGTGGTACTGGAAAAAGTCTTCCAGAATTTTAGTATCTTATTAGCTGGGAAAACACTAAAGCAGTTTGTTTTCTAATCTCTGCTTTTATGACATGCAGTTGAAATGGGAAGGTATACTCCCTCTCCCTCCTCCTGACCTTGCCCTTTGACTGAAAGGTCAATATATATGTTTGTGATCTCCTGTGTCATTTGTATCTAAATTCAGCTGGATTGCTCTGTTGACTTGTGATGCATTACAGATTTATAAGGAAGTTCCTAAATGACAGCAGTAATATAACCTAAATGCAACGGGATTTTGCAATGTCAGCTTTATTAACATGTAAGCCTCTCTGTTATATTTGTGGTAGCTTATATTGCATCTCTTCCCAGTTTTTCGATTCTCTTTGACAGGAAATGTAGCTTGTGACTTTTATCTGATTAAGGATTTTGATTATAACTGATGAAACAATTTCTAGTGAGTGTTACAGAGGGAAGTCTTATTTCCAGTGTACTGGCCCTTGAAAGCTAAGGTTTCTTCCTTAATGGTTCTAGTTCTATTAGTCGGTTAAAAACAAGCTTTTACAATATACAGTCCTCCTTTAGAAAAGTTGTTATTTCCCCAATTTAGCTTGTGGAGGTAGACAGAAGGCTTCGAGATGGAGGATTAAAGATTATTTGGAGACCTTACTCAATGTATTCTAACTTTCTGAGATGTAAAGCTCTTTCAAGGATAGAAAATAAATGACTTTTCAGAGGTTGGATGGGAACTAATTCCGTATGTTGCTCTGGGTGGTAAACATTGATTTCCCTTTTGATTCAAGAAGCTTAGAATGTGAAATCCTCTTTAAGGTGAAGAGCTCCCAGTGCATCAGTAGGGCCAGTTTTTGCTGCAATTACTGCAGTTTACTGCAACACTTACACTGTTGTGAATTTAGCAAGGACTTTCTTTTAGCTTTTCTCAGTACATAAATTTGCAGAGATTAAGCTGGGAAGCAAAAGGTCTTTCTTGTGACACGCTTTTGGAAGGTCTTCTGCATGTGGCTATTTTCCAGTTTTATTCTTAACTTTAAAATCAATAGAAACTTATGGCCATAAACCTCTCTTGTAAAAAGATTAATTGATGGTCAGTTATTGAGAGCAAATTACAGCAATACTGTATTGGGTTTCTAAGGGTGTCCATCTGGCATTTTTATTGCCATTCTGTTTTAGTGATGTCTTTTCTTTCCCTGTCTGTCACCATACTGGAAGATATATGGGGTTAGTAATTCTAATGAGCTAGATGCATTCCTGAGTTTAAAAAAAAAAAAAAGTTTAGAATTCCAGGACAAATAAAATTACTTTTTTCCTTCATAACAGTGTGATCTCAAGTCTTAATTGTAACAGCAGTTGGTATTCCAAGTTCTGTGTTTGATTTTGCCTTAGGCCATCACCAAACGTCTACTTTAGCAGACTTCACCGTGGAATTGTCTCAGTAAAACACTATCATTAGTTAATATACTTCATCTTCTTCTGAAGAAGTGTCACCTTTTTCTCAATTTCTCTGAAGTCAAATAACATCAAAACAAGAGCTGTAGTAATGATGGATGCATATATAATATTTGTTTGACATCTCCTTGATGAAGGCTGTCAAAATACTTCATTTCTATGGACATAATCAAATGCCTGGATTCACTTGAGGTATGGAGAAACCAAAGCCAAGCCTGTCCTCATCTTTCTCAAAGAATAGAGAAGTTAATGTAAAATGAGCATAGTTAGTGCAATTGTATTCATAATCCCAGTCTTTGCAGGTTATAGAAAGATTAAAGCACTGGATTTTTTTTGGCGCCTGTCAAAATATTCAACGCTTGTATTTGTTAATAGCGTGTTCATTTTAACTGCCTTATATGTGAGAATATGTCTGCTCATATATAAACATGCATTCTCAGATGAAGTCTGAGACAGAGGTCCTCTAGTGAGGAGTTGGTAGATTGCTCTGTTTGTCACTGCCAATATACATTTCCATAACATGTTTAATGTTATCTTGGTATTATTTTGGGAGCAGTTTGAGTGTCTGTTATAGATACGTTTGGGGAAATGAAGGAGAAGATTCCTGTCATAGTATTTATATCTGGAGAAGAGAAAACAGCGGCATTTTCACGGCACAACGGTCTCCAGTATGAATAGCACAAAAGCATTTAGCTTGCTGTACCCATTGATTCACTTTGAAATGGGGGGAGATAGCAATCTGCAGGGTCAGTCCTGGACCAGTAATACTCAGCGCTTTCATTAGTGCTCTCCATTCTCTCATTTGGATTATAATTACTATATTTGTAAACGATATGGAATTGGGAGGGGTTGCAATATGTTGAAGGACACAGTTAGAATTGAGTATAATCTTGACAGGTTGGAGAAGTGTTTTGGGAGGAAGGTGGAATGACACCATGTAAGGAAAAGTGCAGTTTCCTAGGCTTTGGAATAATAAAGTGCATAAAATGCATGAATACAGAGGAGAGAATAACTGGCTAGTGAGTAGTTTTGTAAAAAAAGATCTGACGTTAGCATTATAGTCTGTGATCCACCTAAGTGTTAGATTTGCAGAAAAGGATGTCAGAGGGGGTATACAAGAAGATTCATGAAATAATCCCCAAGACCTCAACTGGAGTGTGGTGTTTGGCTCTGGGCAGGCTCCAGGGAGGATGTGAAGCAGTAGAAAGATTGCACAGAGGAGAGCAATGAGGATGATCAGCCTTGGATAACTTGGTATTTGAAGGAGGACTGAAAGATCTGGGCTGGTTAGTTTACAGAAGAGCCTGAACTCTGTACACAGAGTGGCGAGAAGAAGTCGTAAAGAGCTCTAAACTGCTCTAGTAAGTTAGATTCAAGTTGGGAAAACACTGCTAACACGAAGAACTCTGTCGGGTAGTGGAGTAGGTTGGGATATCATGGAGTCTTGATCGTTGGATGTCTGTCTCGCCTGTTGTTGGTTTTTTTTCAGGAAGACCATAACTTTCCATTCTTCTGTGGACTGTGAGTACACTAGATGACTTTTTAAGATTCCTTGTAGCCCTGTGGATTTTTTTTTTTTTTCCTTTCTGCAATTTATATTGGCCTGCAGATCTGTCTCAAGTGCTTTTAAGGATGAGACATTTTGTAAACAGTATATGTCTTTTCAAGTATGTAGACTAGTATAAATTATTCTGCTGGTTCCAAATTTCTCTCTACAATTCTGTACAAGATCTAGTAGCAAAAATACTCTTATAAAGAATACCAACTTTTAGAGACTATCGAGAATGGGTAATTTTCCTCTGTAGAAGGGTGATTTGAGAATTATGGCTTGGGGTCACATCAAAAACTGCAAGCAGATTTGAGAGTGAAATTGTTTCATTGTCCCTCTTCCTTTCCATTTTATCAAACTGACAATAGTGGAGAGTTGTTTTAATTTTTCATATTTCACTTTTTAATTTGATCTATTAAATGAATTTTAAATATAAACTAGCTTCTTGCACTTAGTTAAGACCCTTTTACAATCTGAATGTCTTGGCACATTTAATGTAAGTGGAAAATTGTATAGAAATTACCTTAACATCTATTCTGTATTGCTTTTTACTGCCGACCTCATCATTCAAATACACATCGCACATGCCCAGCTGGTATAACTTAATTATGTTCAATTTATGTAACTTAATTATTAAAGACCAGTTTTTAGAGAGTTGATTTCTATGCTTCATCCAGCACTGTTGCTGGCTTAAAGGAACAGCTGTATAGAAAAACACATTTTCAAGAAGACATGCTTTAAAAATTACACATTTGTTTACTTTCTTTTCCCCCTTTTCTTTCTGAATTTCAATTAGGTCAGTGAAATATACTTTAAAACCAAAACAACCTAACTTAAGCAAGGAACAGAAGATAAAGGTGTAGTTTGTCTAAAATTAATTTAAAATAGTCTCAGAAATTAGACCTCAAAGTGGTTAGGAAATCTGACAATATAATAGCAGGGCAATTTTTTTTTTCCCCCTGTTTCTCAGCAGAGACTACATTGAATGGTTGTCTGAACATAGCGCTGCGAGTGTCAGGCTGAAAAGTTTGCGGCTAGCACTGGAAGATCACAGATCACCTGTTGTACATCTGAATGGGCAAGAAGTTTTGTGGGATGCAATTGGATTGCCTGGGAGGAGAAAGGGAACTTGAGAGCTGAGTGGCGTGTACCTGTAGACATCGCTGTCACGTAAACGTACATCACTCTGTTCCTTCCACAGTCAGTGAGGCACTTCACGAGGGTGATTCCGACCTTGGGGTGCATCATCTTCTGGAGGTCCTGTTTGTGTAGGAAGATCAGGAAAATTGGGCCTTGCATTCAGGACTTCAGTCAACTGTTTAAAACTAGGCTGGATGGATCTGAGCCAAGGTCTCTGCATCTTTGAAAAGTAAAAATTAAAGAATAAATGAGAAATCATATTAGTATTAGCTACTTCGGTCTGTGAAATGTGTTTCAGGATGTGAGATGACCGTTTAAACACAAGTTACCAGCATGCTGAGACCCCTGTCCCATTCTGCTTGCACTATTGGCGTGTGTGCCATGGCTATGTTCCAGGCTTTAAACAGGAGCATGCACATGAGAACCTAAAATGGTTTGTGTGGTGAAAAGTCCCAGCTGGGAAATCGATTCACGGTAAGCCTTACTATAATTAAATAAATAAATACATACACACCCCCCCACACTCTGTTGGAGTGTGAGCAGGAGAATGGTTCTGATCACCACTGTGGTGTGTTACAAGCCCACCAATTTTGCACCACATTGGCAGAGTTGGTTTGGACCAAATAAAGCATCCCTTAAACTCCATGATGTGAGCCTCATTGAGTTCACTGAACTCCTTAATGTAGACACTAGGACTGTCCACATATTAAATTCAGTGACTGAGCTGAAAACAAATAGAATTAACTTAAACCATTTCATTTGACCCAGAAAATGGTTTTGAGCCAGTATTTTGAATATTTATTTTTAGAGCATGTGCCATTTTAAAGCAAAAAGTCCTTAGTGAAAATTTTGATAATTTTTTAAAAATTGTTTTGCTTAGGAGTTAGTTTTATTCCAGGAGGAAAGGTTATTTCAGATGTGTTTCTTCTTCACTGATTTAATTTTTTTTTCCCTATCCATTCATTAACCGCAGCAAAAATATTTGCCCTGCTTTGTTAGGTGTGTCCTTCTGGACTGTGTCTTATAGGCTGTGTTCGGACTAAATTTAGAGGGAGCTTCACCATTCGTTGCAGTCCTCTAATTAGAACTGCAATGGCCACAAAATTGATCCAAACTAAATTAAAAAACAAATTGCTGCTGTTGCTCTCACTGTTCAGGTCACCTGAATATTAATTCGGCTAGTGATACTTCTGAAATTGGAGAATTTTTTGGTTTTGAAGAAGGGGGAGAAAAATAGCCCAGCTGAGCTTTGACATCAGAAACCTCTCCTGGTCCTATTTGTGATGATTTTTTTTTTTAAATTTTTTTAAAATCCACTCATGAACCCCCATGGCAAAGTGCACTAGCCCTGCTGGAAAGAAGACGTCAATAATTCAGATCACATTATGTTGGCAATTCAATCAAATACAAAGTTACCTACGTTTCAGAAACATTTACAATTCCTAGTTATGTAGGAAGTTAATTTAAAAGAGCAGCTGAACGCCTCCTGGAAAATGCTGAGAGTTTCTCTTTAGTACCCATTCTGCTTGCTTGCTCTTGTCGTATATTTTCTGCATTTCTCTAACCTTGTTCTTGATGACAAAAGGCATTTGCATGAAAACAGGATCTTTGTTTCTTATGTGTTCATCTGTTCCTGCTGTTTATTTCCCACCTAAAGTCATAATCCTCTGTTTGTGGCATCACAATTGGTTGCAGTGGAAATTATTATGTCGTCACAAACGGAGGATTATGACTTCAGGTGGGGGGATAAGCAGCAGGAACAGATGAACTCTTAAAAGCAAAAATGCTGTTTCATGTAAATGTCCCTGGTAATAAAGAAGAACGGGAGGCGAAATACAGAGAAACAGAAAATTGGTATGAGCAGGCTTGTGCCTGAACAGTAGGGCAGCAGATTTTCCTTCAGGCGGGAGCAGCTATTTTAAATTAGGGATGTGTTCATGTAGAATTTATTCTTTTAAATATTTTTCTCTCAATATAAAAAAAAATATGAACACTGTTGTTGCTACTCAAATACTGAAATGACTACTCAGTTCGGGAAGGGGTTTTTCATCATTGTCAAGCATTCTTTTATTCCTTTGTGTACGTGTTTGTCAAGTCACTTTTAATCTTCAGGGAGTTTCCCTTTTTGTGCCTGCTGATAGGTTTTTCAAGCCCAAACCCCACCATTTGGAATGGAGCATCTGCCCTGTGTAAAGCAGGATGACCATGCTGGAAGCTCATCTAAACTTCACTGCTGAGCCAATCAGCCAAATGCTTTTCACGGACTGCTTCCATTTAAAACCACAAGCAGCAAGCTGACATTTCTCTTCAGCATCATAAGGTGGAAAGCTCTGAAATACCCAGTAGCAATCTCAGCTTGTACCTTATTTGGGTTTTATCTGAGCTTTCCGCCCCCCCCCCCCATGTTGCAGCTGCTCTATTCTTTAGTAACAGGAGGTTAAAAAAAATTATTGGTGCAAACCAAAAGGTTTGTAAGAACAGAAACTTAAATATGAAATAGAAATGAGGGTAGGGAAAGATTAATAATAAAGCCTATTGTGTGCTTCCTGTGGTAGCAGCCAATTTGACTTGCTTTCATTAAAATTCTCCTTGTTAGCTCGGGTGATGTGTTGGGGTGATGGACTATTTGATGTCTGAGAAGTGGTGAGAAGTTAGCTGTCTAATGATGGACTAATTAGAAAGCCCATCCTAGCAGGATCCATGGAAATTGATTTGCACAGTGCCATTTTTGCTAATGAGAATCGTGAATACATGTTTGCAGTCCTTTACTTACTCTTCCTACCCACAGCTAATGAAAGAGAAGCAATCATTAAGAGCTCAGCTACAATCTATCCAGCATTTCCTTTGCCTTGTAGGAATAGCCATACTTTTAAGAACTTCAGTTTTAAATCATATTCTTCATAGAGAAGCAAGCTCCACACATCTACCGCCTATAAAATGAGTGTGTTCTCTAACGCATCTCTTCTCAAGAGTTATCCTTGCTGAACAGGGAGTCAATATCTTCTCTGTGCAATTTACAGAACATTACCATTACAGCATGGGACTGGAAGAAACCATAAATACGTACTCTGAGTAAAATTCATTAGATGATTTTTCCTACAAGGGCATAACATGTCCATCCACAACTAGGTCAAACAGTCTTAATATTTATGTGTCTGAGGCAAATAAAAAAACTTACTACTTTTAGTATCTAATACTATGATTTTATTTGAATTCACGTTTACCCAGTTGCTTTCAGATGCCTTTAATCTGCCCAGAGGATATATGCCCAGCCAGGCCCATATGACCCAGAGGAGAATAGCCACAAAACTAGGTTTTTTTACAAAAAGATCTCCTGAATAAAATACGGTGTTGATCAATGCAGTGTGGCTACCCGTAAGCGCATCCTCTATTGTCCCTAGGACTATAGGCTCCTATTGCCTCTCAAGCTTCTCGAGGCCTTCTCTGGCCAATAATGATCTGGCATTGCATTGCTTTTCTCTTTCACCTGCATATGTTCCTGTAAATTCTACCATAATTAAAGAAAACTATAGACCTATTCAATTATCTCTTAACTTAGCTCTTTTAGGTACATTTTGACTGATGTAACCAATAGCTGGGCATATAGGCTCTAGGAGCTAGCTGTTGCAAAGTTTTAATGTATTTTCAGTGAAATGGATGTCCCATAAAAGCCGTCAGGCAAAGGTGGAGTTGAAGACATAGAAGCTAAAAGTGTAAGCTGAGAAGCAGCTGAGGGTTGAAAGTAAGAGGGCAAGCAAGGGAATGGTGCAATGTCTTTGTAGGCAGCAACGAAGGACTCGGAGCCTGAGGTTGTGTAGTGAAGACTAGAAACAAGGGGAATGTTTTGCTAGAAGCTATTGTTACCTGGATGGATTAGAAGAAGGGATAGCAGAGGAATCAGAGTGAGTTATCAGAAGGGAAAATAAGAATGGAAAAGGAAGGAGGAAGGCTTGAGTGACTGGATCTGAGTTTCTTAGGTTTCTTCTTAGTTAAAAGAGAGAAAGGGAAAAGGAATTCTTGAGGAGCCAGAGATAGCAAGCAGGTGGGGAAACTTGCAAATCTTCATGAGAGATTCTAGTTTTGTGGGTTTTTTTAATATTTATTCTTCTTTGCTCCTGTAGTGAAACCTACGTAAGAGATTAAGAAATGTCAAACCCTTACCCACTTTCTGCACTGTTACTGGGGTGGGTTTTCAGTCATCTTATAATGCACACCATTCAACGTCTAAATGTGCTAACACATGAAAAGAAACAAAACTAACGCTTTCTTTAAATTAACCTTTTTGGACATTTTTTCTGTACAAAGCTTATTTAAAAATGAAAATGAATGTGCAAAAGCAATTGGATGGATGCATAGCTCAGGTAGAGATATTCCAAAATGGCAATCAAGGAAGATTATCCAGTATAGCAGACTAGAGAAGGTTTATTTGTAGACCATATTAGGACTTTTAGAACTACTATTTCTTTAGAAAAATAAACGATGAAAGGTATGAGTATACAGTAACGGGATCCACTAGCATCGCATAACATGCAATATTGACTGATTATCTTTTTGAAGAAATGTTGGTTTATATGGGCTCAAACATTTGGGTTTAATTTAAAGTTTGGGTCATGTAACTGTTTACTTATGAATAAATAGGCTAGACTAATGACTTGTTGGCTTGCTTGGGACAAACAAAAGATGTTGATATAGGGAAATGGTTTGTAATGTCATTTACTCTTGTATAATTCTGATAAATGTATGAGTTAACTGTAGTCTACTGTATAACACAAATATAAAAACATATTGGGTGATAGGATTTTGCTAAGACTTCATTAACGTTGGTCATGCAGCGAAGTACCTATGCACTGCACTGAAGTCCGCAGTGTTCTTTCTGTATAGAAAACATCCATGCATCCAAAGAACTGCTGTATTCTAGAGGATTTGATAGCTGTTAAAAATAGATGTAATGGGGAGTAGGCAGCTACTGGACAGCAAATTCGCTCTAATAATTATGGAATGCTCTGCGAATGAATCTCTTACCCTTCCAGTGTTCAGGTCAGAGGCATAGCCTTCATAGGCACAGAACAACTTGGCTGCAAAGAACTGGAACAATAAATGAAAAGCCACATTAATGAAAAAGCAATGAGTGATGTTAGAAACCTAAGACACTCTGTTAGAAAAACACTAGTGATCTACCTAGCTGGTATCTGGTGTCCTGTCATGTAAAAAGAAATCACCTACACAGTTCTGTTCTCACCTAAATGCAGCCTTTGTTCTGCTTTGCACTCTCTCCCCTTTCACGTGTGCTTCTCATCTTTCATGCCTTAACGTGCCCGTTCCATTTCATTTTCCCAGTGGAATTGCACTACCTCCTATGCAGGCTCCTTTTCCCACTGCAGAAAACCTCATATCCTCTCTTCCCTTTCGTCCTTGGTATAGTGTATTTACTTGCCACTAAAATTCGCTTTTATGAGCTACGGTATTCTTGCTTTTCCTCAACTGTATCTTAAGAGAGGAAGAATTTTATTTCATTTTATGGTGGTCAGTCTTGTCAGGTGGATGTGTACCATGGGACTTGTGTAGTTCTCCACTGAGAGATTTCCTTAAGCAGAGCCAGTGGCCTTGCAAAGCACAAAAGTTAGATGATCGCTGTCACTTCTCCTTGCTTAAGTTGAGGATTGTTGCAGTAGACCTGCTGATATATCCAAAGACATCTAGCTTTTTGTATCATGCTTTATTGGGCAACTGTTTTTATAAGGTGTTTGGATTTACTTTTTAAAATTTAAAAATATCTTTATTGTCCTTGTCATCTTCTGTTCACTTGAGTTTACTGCAGTCAGAGAGTAGTGGCAAAAGCCTAGACAACAAGATACCTTTGGGTAAACTTCAATGCCAAGAGCTCCTCCTGGGTTGCCACTGCTTGTATCACAAATCTTTCTTGAGTTTTGCTCCAGGTTTTACTTTCCTTTAAGATGGTGTTAAAGTGTAGCCCTCCACAATCAGGGAAATCAAAGCACTTGAGTTGTTCGTAAAGTTAGCATTCGTATTTTGGAGAGTCTGTCTTGGATTTCGTCATTTATTTAAGACTGCAGAAGTATTGGAAGTATCTTAATTGTTTGCTGAAGTATAGTTAGTTGGAGGAAGCAGTTACAGAAAGTCTTTTGTTGCATTTTCAGTGGGATGGTTAGGAGCCCTAGTCAGGGAACAGAAAGTCTTTGGAATTAAGGTGATGAATCACAATGTTAAAGTTCAGCAGCAATGATTATTAGAATAATTTTTGAGGAACTCATTGACTGAAATATGTTTTTAATAGTCATAGTTCATGTTACACACTTAAAAAATGGACACCTTCAGAATTTTTTTAATGAAAGGGATACATATAAAGAATAGATAAGTTATCTTGGTTTACAGACTGTAGTCACCTATTTAGAAGACAGATGAGTAGAATATTCTTGTGTTAGCTGTTCATCAGTCATGTAAATTTGCTGCACACTCTGATTTTACCAGAGAGAAGTTTGTTTATCCCTGAGGAATTGGAACAATGAGCTTGTGAATCATCCTGCACTTGGGCAGACCTCTTAATCTACCCTCTCCCAACAACCCGTCCTAGCAAAACCAAAAACTAATCTGCTTTGCACTTCAGGGTCCCCTCCCACCTGCCCTGTATCCTTGACTGGGTGAAGTCTATTGTCTCTGGGGTTTAATAAACCAGGTGAGGTGAGGAAGAGGACCCCACCGGATTTTCTTGCTCACCATGTTGAGGACCAGCCTGGCTTACGCGCACTGCCTACCCTTAGCTGTGATTTGATTTTTCCCTTTTATTCCCTTCACAGTTGGGTAGCATCATTTAAAAGAACAACAACAACATCCCCGCAACAACTTCGAAAATCTCCAGTAAAGAACAGGATCCATAGCTTTATTCAAAACTTGAGATAGAATAAGAAAGGCATGTTTATGGTTTTCTCTACTGACATTTTTCAGTCCATGCTAAAAAGAAACGAAGACACTTGCCTAGGGAAACATCTTGGAGAAAACAGTTAGGAAAAAAAATAGTTTAGTTAACTAAATTTTTGATTCATTTCTTAGTTTCTGTATCTACCCTACAGCTTGAAGTCCCCCAGAGTATTATCATTGCATAGAAGTGGTCATGGGTCATAGAACACCAGGTTTTTCAGTTTATTTTTGTTAGGATTAAGTCTTTGTCTCAAGAGCTCCCAGAAGTTTGATACCCCAAAAGATCAGTGTATGAAAGCCACAGAACAGATACAATAATGTGATGATCAGTGAAACCATTGTAGAGTATAACACTTCGCTCTTATAGTCTGGCTCGCTTTGTCCAAATGGCTCAACCACACAAGACCAGGAATTTTGAAAACTGCAGCTCAGATATGAAACATCTGTTAACACCAAGCAATTAATTAACTTAGCAACAATTGTGGTTGGTTTCCCATGGCGAATGTGCATTACATATACAGGTATTGTATGCATTGTCTCTGCAGTGCAAGAATTTAATTTTTAAAGTTAGGCATGATTCCATTTAATTTCGATACGTACAGTTTCATTCAAATTCAGTTGCACAGAGTAGCTCCTTAATTAAAAGGAATTTAATTTTGAAAGACACTCTGGACCCAGACCCACCCCAGGTCTTTTCCCCAGGATCTCACCTGTCCAGACTTCCAGTATACAAATTCCGGTGCACTGGCACAGCAGTCAGGGCAGCACTGTAGCCTTTCCTTACTCTCCAAAAAAGTGTGCTTATCACCTTGCAAACACTGGCACGCTGTGTGAGTATTCAGGCAATTTTCTTGTTTCTGAGACTTCAGTGAAGGAACTGATGGTTGTTCCTCTGTCCCAGCTGCTCCCGCACCTGCAGTAACAACTGGATTCCAGTTTACCATGTGACTTAAAAATGTTCCCAAACACACTGACTTTCATGAAAGCCAGGTTTCATTCCCACATGTCTAAAAACTGGGATGCTCTCCTAAAGCTATAGGACATCTCTGGGCTGCAATGAATAGTGACAAAACAAGAGACTGCTTTATTGTTGTTGGGAGAAGAGGAGCGCACAGTATTTGTTACTGAACAAGGCATCCAGCTTGCTACGACAGGCAAAAATTTTAGTTAGCACAAGTATGTTCTCCATTGTATTATGGATGCAAAGAAAGATACGGATGTAGAGAGAACAGTCAAAATACATTATAGTATTTCATGTCTGCTTGAAATACTTAGAAATCGTTAGCAATGGGTAGCATGCTTGGGGAATTGTACGGTTTAGCCAATATTCAAAGCAACAGGCGCATTCAAACTAAGTCAATGCATCTCTTTAAATAAATTTTAAATATGAGGGTATTTTACGCTGTAATTATCTATTCCTAATGTGTAAGGGGTATCTTCTTGATTGAGTATTTCACACTCTCTTCTCTGCAGGTCAATCTGTTCTAGAGTGAGACCATTTTCTGTCACTGGAAAAAGAGAGTAGCAGATTTATATTGACTCACTAACGGCCCATCCAGTGATTAAAGTTGCTGATTCTTCTGAAATTACTGGCTACTAGCAGGAGAAACCAAAAGTGAGAGGAAGTGAAGGACTAAGCTAGGAGAAATACCTCTATTAGCAGTAAAAATGTAGACATAATATTCTTACTTCACTAATGGGTTTTTTAGTCTTAATTTCTCTTTGTGAGAAGGGACAGGCAGTAGACATCCAGGCCTGATGCTACTGCAAAAATATGCTTTAATTTATATTAATTTATTGATTATATTAATTTTTATTCACATAAGCAAGTAGAATGTGGCTAATTCTGCTTTACTGACTTGGAACTATATACTGCAATATTAATTTTGCCCATCTGCCATGTTAGACAGCAGGCCAAGTGTGAGACAATCAAGAATGTACCATGAAATGCTTTTATTAGACAACTCTAATCGCAGGTGCATGTTGGGGTGTAGCCTGTTGTACAGTGTTGTTACTCTCAGAGTATTTGGGCGCATGAGATGCTGCTTTAAGTCTGCAGAGAACAGTGGGGTGAGGGAAGGAGGGATGAATGTTTGTCTTTCCTCCAAGTTTCTCTGTCAAGATTTTTGGCTGTTCTTTTATATGAAGAGATTCTGGAATTATGCATAGATATGTCCACAACGAAGTCTTGTGTACCTTAATTTAATAAGCTGGCTTTGTTGCAGCAGTGTTAATGCTAATCTTGTGACAAAAGACTGCCTTCAGAAGATTTCAGGTCTGTCTCTACAAACCTAGAGACCTATGAAAGAGACTAGGAAAAAACCGGAGACTTACATGGGCTAGACCTCCAAATATTTGAGTTTTTCACAGGTAGAAATCAAAGGATCAAGAAGGTGAGAGTTCAGAGCATGATTCTTTACTGCTGTGTCATGAGTCAGAGCAACATGAGAAATGCTTATTCTTTCCAGTAGTAAAAGTAGGTGAAGTACTTAGGTGAAATAGCAAGGAATGCTTAATGGCAGGTGTTACATTGGTGCACAGTCTCAACCTGAAAGTACTGGGGTGGAAAAATCAGATGAGATTAAACACTTCACAATATTGCTTCAGTGGAGCTCTGTGGAGGTGGATAGAAAGCTGGGACCACTATGAAGAAGTGTCAGATGAACTGAAGAGCTGTAAACCAGTGTCTGCTGCTGACAGTGGTGAGAACAGTGATTACTGAACACATGAGCTGAGCTTACTAGTAGCTCTGCTGCTGAGGACTAAGGACTTCTTAGGAAGACGTGCTGTAGAAGGTGCCATGGTTTTAGCAGAGTGAGCCTAAGGTGTCCTGGCTGTGCAGCACTAGCTAGTTCATAAGCAGGACTTGGTACACAACCTAAATCAATGTAGGCAGCTTTGGAGCAGAGATGTCCCTTCCTTTTTGGATGTGTCTCCAAAGGCCACCAGTAGCCTGTGTAATTTATGGTAGTGCTTACTTCTGTCAAGTGACTGATTACCATCATTTGACAGCCAGGGTGTCACGCCTAGAATGCCTGTCAGGCGTTGGAGAGAATACAGGCAGGCTGCTTGATCCAGGTTCTCCCCTCCTCCCCTAAGGAACTTTAGGACAGGATTTTTTGAGGTAGAAAAAGAATAAATACTATCAAATTGCTCTTAAGTATTACCTTTGAATGTAAGGTAATAAGTTAGACTCACTGGTGAAATGAAGAAAATCCTGGCTGAACTTAACAGCCATCAAAATTGACCTTAGAAAGAACTGGACAGAAAGAAGTTTGCTGAGACTCAGGGCATTGTAATAAGATTTGAGACAAGGCTTTCTATTTTTTATTAATATAAATAGCATTCAAAATTACCATTAAATAGGCTTCAAAACCCGAATTTCATGTTAGGAATGTTAGTGACTGTTAGGAGGGGAACAGAGAATAAAAACTGAAAATATCATTATAGCACTGAATAAGTTCATGGAGCATCCCCACCTCCAATTTTTTGTGTGGTTTGGATTCCTTTGTCCCTCCTATCATGACTCCCTCTACCTCAGGAAAAAAAAAAAGATAGAAGGACTAGAACAGATGCAGAGAAAGGGGGTAAATATAATTCAAGGTTTACAACGATTTCCGTATTCAGGAATGACTGTAGACTGAGTCTCTGCGGTGTGGAAAAGAAACCACATGGAGGAAATCTGGGATACAGGCTTCTTAAATCATGAGTATCAAAACAGGGAATAGCTGTTCACTATTTCTCCTCATACAAGAACTGGAGATCACTAATGAAGTTATTAGCTGGTAGGCTCAAAATAAATGAAAGGCAGTATTTCTTTTCACAGCATCTGTATACTGGGATCTTAGTGCCACGGGTTGTTTTGATGCAAAAGTTTACATGGGTTTAAAAAGTGAGGAGAAGAATTTGGGGAAGAAAAATCCACCAGGACCTATTAAAAACAAGGTTACCAGATGTAGCTGAGTTCAAATGCCTTAGCTGTAAATAGCTAGAAACTAGGAAAGCATACAGAGGAAGTATCATTCATTATAAACTTGCCTTGTTCTTCCCTTCATTTGTGCCCAGGTGTTGTTACCGAGAGACAGATGCTGGGCAAGGTGGGGTTTTAGTCTGATCCAGTTTTCAGCCATTCTCACTTCAAAAAAAAAAAAAAAAAAAAAAAAAAAAAAAATCCAGGGTTCTTCTTTAGGACATAATTGATGTTTCCTTTAGGCTAGTTAATTCCTGTATGTGCTTTTCAGAATCTGCCTGTAGAACATCTGATAACGATTGCTGTGGGAAGCAGTCATGCTGAATCATACCTGTTGTCCATTTCAGCCAGCGTATTGTATGTCACTATGCCTATGCATTCCAGTATAAGTTTCTTTTTTGAGTACAGGATACTTTCATAGTTATGGTGCTCAGTGCAATTGTGGGAGATGATGGAATTATTAAAAGGATACTGTGAACTCTGAAATCATACAGGTGCTTAGAGACACTGGCCATATGGTAATTAGGAGTACTTCACTGACAGTGTTTAAATTTCTCTACCTTTTCTTTACCGACACCTTTAATGTAAAATTGAAATCTAGAGCTACCGATGTGATGTAGTGTTAGCTAATGCCTTATGTTGACTATAGAAGTTCAGATCCTCACCCCACGTTTGCTCTCTCTGTACTACTCAGGAGAAACAAATGAAGTACCAAATATTCCCAAGCATGGGAACGCCTCCATGGACATGTACTGACACATTTGTATTGTGGTCATAAAAGCAGCAGCAGTGTATTGTACATGCGGCAAGTAAAAACATATACAAGCCCACTTTGAACTCTGCCTGCTCTGGACATCCCACTCTCAAACTAGCTAGCTTAAAGATGTACCCTCAGATGGCCTAAGCAGATCTGCGCTACGTCCTGCAAACCTCTCTCTGTCTAGCATTTCCACCACCCCTGACTGGTAGGTAACCTGTTGGAGAGCACTGCCAGTCTGCTGATTTACATCATCCCCAGGTTGCTTCAAGTTACTGTGGGACACGCTTAGAATAAGCTGTACAATGGAATAAGCAGCTTATTTGTCAGGTCATACAAACATTTTATGGTCTCTTTTTATTCAGTGTAAAGCATTTTACGGAATTGTAGGTAAGCAGATACGCAGCTAAAGGTGATTTCTTCTGCCTTCCCCTGCTGCCTCACTGCCTCCAGTTACACGCCTCTCCTTAACCTTGCTTAGGATGGGGTAAGAAATCTCCTGCTGTAGTTCTCTTCTACTCCCTAGTGTCTGGCTGCGCGGAATAGAGTATCTAGGCGTCTGTCACGGACTGTTTTGCACACACGGGTGCGAAAAGGCAGGTTAGTGGGAGGTATGCAGAATTGGTGACATACTGAGTTACTGAACAAATGTTGGTTGCTTCAAGGCTGTATAAGGCAACATATACAAATGTTAATTCATGATGTTGATATGAATGCTCTTCTCTTTAAAGGAGCCTTGGAATGCCCTTAGCCATGTGGTTGTCATGTAACAACACATGGCCCTTTTTATGTTCTTGATTAGTACTACAGTTAATTTGCAGAGTTGGAGAATGCTTCGCTTGGGTTTCAGACATGTCCTCCTTTCCTCACTTTTTCATTTAAATAGTTTCTCTCTGTCTCACTAAGGCCATTCCCTATAATGTAGTTCTCCTTGCTTTTGTGATTTTTCATCCCTTTGTAGAAGTTGCCACAATGAGACTTTTGTTCTGTCATTGGAGAATTTCTTATTGTCATAGTAACTAAATATGAATAATGCAGCTATTAGTATTTTCAGATACAGAAGGGTAACTGACACAACTGGAAGAAAACTGATGCTTTTCACTACAATTTGGGGGACAACATACTTGGTAAGATGGTATTCAACTTGTCATCTGTCTGGAAGGGGAAAAGAGAGTTTGGGTTTTTTTCAAAACTGAAATGAGTTGGTTGAATCTTAGCCTGATCCACACTGGGAACTCTGCTAGGTGATGAAACCTAGAGTTTTTGCAGACAGAGGAGGACATACGAGATCAGAGGCATCTAGGACAACACTGAGTACCTACTGCTACTGGAGAGCAGATAGTGTTGCAAACAAGGACCAGTGGAGAGCAGCATGGATGGTCCAAGCCAGCCCAAGGATATTGAGGTGGTTGTTCAGCAAGGACAGAGGGGTGTTGGCATGCTGGGCTGTATTCGCCTTGAGTCAGTCTTACTACCTTCTTAATTTGAGCTCAGATTTAGCTCTAAATTTGCCTGGATTTAAAAACAAAACCCAGAACTGGTCGGCTGATTTTTCTTTTTAATATGGCTATCTTTGTTGCTCTTCTTCTCTGAAAGTGAACAAAACAGGTGTGGTTAAAATTGAGCTGCTAGCTCACTTATTTGGGATTGTTCTTTTCATTGCAAGCTCAGTAAAAAAAAGGTATGGTTGGAAACTGTTCTGAGCTGTCAGCTCAGAGCGAGTATGGTGTGTGCAGCTCAGTGTAGCATGCAGTGTTTACCACAGACAAAAGAGAGGGAAGTGTTGCACCGTTTTCTCTGAAGCCTGAAGGGAATGCTGAGAGGATTTTGATTTTGTTTCTGGTTTTGTAAAAGACATTTCATGTTTCCCAGGGTGATGTTCACAACAAGCCAGATGTCGGTAGGACCCAGACCAGAACTCAGCTCTGCTTTCCCCAACACCTTGTGGTGCCCTAGGAACCTGTCAGGAAAGGCTCACTCATCCATCCTTATCCCATCCTATTTTGCCACCATTTCCCCTAAACAGTAACCCAGCAAAGTCCTGCCCCACGCTGGTCTCGGCTGCAGGCTTTTCAGTCAGCACTGATAATTAGACTTTGAGATAAGCCATCTGCTTGCTGGCCCCCGGTGGTCTGTGGGCTTGGCACCGAGCTGCGGAGGCCAGTGACAGGTCTGCTGCAGGAGAGGCCTGGCAGTGACACAGCAGCTGCTCGCCAAGGTACCGAGCGCTCTTGCAATTGAGCACCTACGTGCTGGGGGTTTTAAAATGTCACTGGCCAGGAGGAGCACACAGCGCTCCCGTAAACAGCATTTTCTGTCTCTCCGAAGCATTGGAGAGCAAAGGGAAGGGAATGGTCTGCACTAATGAAGGAAAGTCAGGGAGGGAGGGCAGAGAGGGCTGAATTCGGTAATGAATTCATGATTTCATCATGCTTTTGAGCATCCGGGCAGGGAAGGGAAGGCATGTTTTGCCCAAGTTAATTCTGCCTGGTTATAAATGGAGGAGGCCAGGGAAAAAACTGCCTCTTAGATGTTGTTTGTTGTGTGTTTTTGGCAGTCTTGTCCCTGTCGTACAGATCAGCCATACATGAAGCTGTATTTGCAACGGGATAGATAGCTCAAGTTAACACCTCATTAGAGGTTTAAAAGTACTGGGCATTTATATCAGGCTCTACACTGTGATTGAGAGACCTGCTTACCCCTAGAAACACTTTCAATTCTTCCTTTTGTTTCTCCTCTCGACCCATCATTTGGCTAGAAATCCCTTCCTTACTGCAGGCTCCTTTCTGCTGTCACTCTGACATTGGAGTGCAAAAGCTTCATCATCATCATCATCATTATTTATTATTATTAAAGCCACAATCTAGTCCAGTTCTTACTGGTGAACAGATAGGCTGGTTTTCCTCTTTTTCCTGTTGTGCAGCAAGCATCATCTGTTAACAGAGAGGAATAAATGTTTGGTTTCTTTTCTTTCCAAAAGTTGAGTGGAAGCTTAGCTCCAATCAGTCTCTTGTTGCCTGGCTAGATTAACAGCAGGATAGCTGCAATTTTTGTTTTACTAGGCAGGAAACTTCTTACTTGTAAGGGTAATCCCATGAATCCCAGCTCTGTGGGTCAGCTGGCTTCAAGGATATCGCGGAGGGTGTAATGGCCTTATTCTGGACCTAGGAAGAAATGGAAGTCTTTCTATTCACTTAATGGACAGAAGCTTAAATCCTAATATTTAGAGGCTGATTCCACTTGCTTTTCTAGTTATGAGGTGAAATTGTCAACAATTGCCAAAAGAGGACTAGGTGCCCACCTCTCCCTTCAAAAAAAGGAAACAGTAGTGTTGCTATTTTAATTACTTGGGAGGTCCTTCAGATTCTGCAGTGATGAAAGCTGTGAAAACACCCGTGTTCAGAAGCAGACACAGCAGTGACTGCCGTATGCAGTGTGGCGTGAGCAAGTGCCAATCCATTGACTGAATTACAGCCGGGGTCTGATATCCCAAGCAGCAGCTTGCCTTTCTGCGTTCCTTGCTGGACGAGATGACACTGGTAGGAAGAGAGGAGAGGGACTCGGAAATAAGCAAAGAATAACAGGGCAAAGAAAAAAAATGAAGGGCTATCAGTGGAAACCGTATCAGATTAACAAACTTTAATTACATTTAATTTTAATCCTTAACGTTTATCTAAAAGGTGATTGAGGGAAGGTTTATTAGGATTCTGTGTCCCTATAGCCCTTCTTTGAAAGAACACTGAACAAGATGATTGCTTGCGTCTCTAATTAGAAGTTTTTCCCCTCTTGATCACCTAAAGTCAAATTCATTTACTCTGCTTGAAACAAGGATTTAATTTGATTTTTTTTTTTTGCATCAAAAGATGTCTCTCAAACTTGATACAGAACCACAGCCTGCTAATCAAGACAGAACCCATTACCAGCCCAGTTTTATGAATATTCACATCAGAGGGCAGCACCAACCTCATTAGGAAGGGTGTTGAAATCATTATTAAACTGTTGGAGTCCATTATGATTCAGAGTGCTGTAATGATAACTGATACCCACTGAGGGCAGCTGAGAAGAATACGGGAGCATAATGACCTCACTTTTTTTTCCATAAGCCTATGGGATTTTAAAGGCTTTCAGCTTATGTAGTTTGTATTCTTTTTATCAAGTGTGTGAAAGTGGTCTTAATATCCCTGATTTTCTTGCACAAGTGGTGTGAAGAGAAACACAAGAGCAATTAGGGAACCTGGAGATTATGTTTGGGTGACGTGGTAAGTCAGAAATATTACTAATTCTTTCAGATCTTGGGTCTCCATTAATGAGTTGCTTCTTGTCAGTTAGACTGAAAGCTGAAAATTTATAAGCCGGATCAAGCCCCTTCCATTCCTTCCTTGTAAAGTGAGAAGACGGTACTTCTGTTAAACCCGAGTTTGATCGTTCAGGCAGCAGAACTGCTGTAGTTAATGGACCGTCAGCACTGTCAGCCTAAGCCCTTTCTCCACTTTCCTTTCGCTTTCCTGCTCTGAGATTAAAATCCACTTGAGGTTAAATGTTACTACAAACAATTTGCTACCCCTGTCTTGCTTTCTTCAGATCCCTGCTTTATTCAGGTACAGTGAAGGGAGGTTAGCCTGAACTCTCCAACTCGCAATCCCAATCCTGCCTTGGTTATATTTACATAAATTAATTTTGTGCAAATTAGCATAGTATTGGTGGATTTTTTTTTTTTGCATTTACAATAATCTGGAGGATGTGTGTAGCTGTTAGTATACTTTCTGAGCTCAGAAAGAGGTTTCTGATCTCAGCCTTCATGTAATCATGAAGTAACTACACCTAACCAAAGAATTTTTTATGATTCTTGCAGTCTCAAGTAGCTGAGAGAGATGTCTACTACTTTTTTGCATCCTCAAGACAATTTACTGTCTCCTTTTAATGCTCTTCCTCTGTTCTCCTTGCATTCTAGAGATCATCTTTCAACCCAGAAAGCAGCTCTCTCTGGAGTCCTTTGGGATCTCTCTTTGCTCAGCTCTGAAGGGTGCTGAAAAAGTTGTGAAGGCTGCATGTGCCACCTCTGTTTCTCCTGCAGGTTGGAACTGGAACCTGGCTGTCTCTTGTAGCACTGCAGTCTCAGCGCGTCTGTTTTAATGTGTTTTTAATTGACATGTCTTGCTACAATGTTCTTTTTATAAACTTGCAAGAGACTGTTAATGCAACTGGTGAGGCTGGTTGTAAATTATTCTGTGATAATGGTGCTATAAAAAGGAGGCATTCTGGGAAACTAATTGTAAATTTCAAGCAGGACAGCCATGTGCCACCAAAGAGCATCTCTTCATTCTTCTTCCAGCTTGGCTTCCGCACTAACTTGTGTGAGATCTCTCTAACTTGAGAGCTCTTGCTTCTTCAGCTACCATCTTGTGAAATGTGAGTGAACGTCTCCTAGTTGGTTGAAGCATAGTTGTTATAGCTGTTGACAGCAAAAGTAACATCGTTTTTTGCAGGATAGAAGAGGAAGGAGCTTCAACCAACTACAGTGTTAATTAAATCTAGTGAGAGGAGTGGAAATGTAAGGGGTCTTGTAATAAGCAGGGCAGAATGCGCCTTTGATTAATGATATTGCCAAGTGGATTAATTAGAAGATTAACTCAAATACTACCTAGAGGGGTCTGTGGAGAAGAATGTCTAGCATTTCAACAAGAGAAACTGCAGTAGGCATCTTAACAAAGATTGGGACACATCTCCTTTACAGTGATTTGGCAGAAATACCAAGCTGTGAAACAGCCTGCCTCTGGCAGCAGAGAACATCTCCTAATTAGACTGTTTGCACAACACTTGTTGGCAGGAGAACATATCTTATTTAGGATCTTTGGGGATGCCCCTCAAGTAAACCTTTCCAAGATGAGTGTTTAGACTAAGCCATTACATTTTCGTCGTGTCCTGATTCACCCCAGTTTCCAGATTTTATTGCTGGTAGCACATCCAGTAACGCTTGTGTTCAGCAAAGACCATCTCTGTTCTGAGGTGAACATGGACCTTGTAGGAGGCAGATTTTGGGCAACCCATCGCTGGATGACAAAATGATTGTCATCACTTCCCATGTGAAACTTCGTATTTTGCTGAATGATGCAAGGTCACCTTCTCAGGTTGATGTATTCCTTCGTTATATGTGGCAATAAGCAACAAGTGGAAAAACTGCAGTTCAGGCCTTCCATTTCTTTTAAAATTATAGTTATAATTTACTTCTAAAACAAGTGTAGAAAGCTCATCAGAACTTGGTTTGAGAAATAACCATTTCTTTAAACAGGGAGTTTCCCTTGCCCTGGATTACATTGCATGTGTCCTTTTAAACAGCTTTATTTCAAATAAGTCTATCTTAATTGATCCTCTGAGAGCCTCTGAGAGGTTCCCTGCTGCACCAGCTCTTGCTCATTAAAGCGTTTTACTATTAATGAAGATATGTAAATACTAAGTTGTTTAAAAAAGGGCTTCACCTCCATTATTGCACACTAGGCCTGCCATTCCTGCAGATATTTGCTGATCTTAGTTAATAACAATGCCTGTTCCTAATGTTGTTCTTGCCCTGCAAAATAACTTGTGATGTGTTGCATGGAACTGAATGAGAGGTGATATATCAGCTTTGGTAGCGATATCCAGTGCACCAAGGGAAAACAGAGTTTGCTGTTCCCTCAAGGCTTAAATTTTCAGGAGACGCTAAAGATGCTAGCTTCCCACCTGCATTGACTTTTGATAGTATTTGAGTACTTGACTGTTATTTTCCTTTAAAAATATCCACTTAGGTGATTTGTGCAATCCTGAAATTGTTGGAGAAATTTTGTCCTTATACACCTCTGAAACGTGAATTATTGCCTTTTTTTTTTTTTGTCACTCTGAGTACAGCTGCCATTTATAGCAACTCATTTTGTTTGGCCATTGACAGACCCATATAAACCCCTAGCCAGAAGAGTGAGGAAAGGTAGAGGAAATGCGCCCACCGTCTGAGAGATGATAATTGTGTGCAACACAAATGATAGAAGAGTCTTTCAAAGCAGGTGGAATTAAAGCACTGACACAGTAAGTATAAAGACTGAAACAGTTTTGTTAACATCCCTTCAGTATCCATCACAATTGGTCCTTCTTGCAGCTTGTCCAGGTTTCTTTGTTAGGCATGAGAGGATGACTAATATGCTGCTACACAGAAAAATGGGGCTTTTATCGGCAGTAGTCATCTTATGCAGCAGTAACACTATTTTTAAATTATAACATGCATTTTGCACATAAAACTGTGCTGATTTCACTGTACCTTTTTGGTTATTTCCACAGAAAGCACAGTAGCCTTATTCCTCCTCTAATAATTGGTTTTAAGTTATTGTTGCTCCACTGATACCTAACCTGATGTTTTCAGGAGCACGAGACATCTGTTTTTCATATTGGTTTTAGTAGGATCTATTCTGTGCTTATGAGGAACGGGTCACTTTAGGTCTCCAAATGTATATAGCTTGGAGTTCAGCTTTCAGCACCAACCTTTGGCAGTTGTGGTTAAGATCTTCCGAAACTTACAGCAAGAAGTTTGTCCCTACTTAAACAGATGAATATTTAGCCAGGAATTTTCAAGGGGCTTGGTTATTTCCGAAAACTGCAGGGGTAATGGGCGTGCAACTCTGCCTGTCTTCTTCAACTGATCGCAAGGTGACTGTTAGAATTTGAGAACATGTGTCCCTGAAGCGCTCAGAAAAACAGTCCAGCGCATTGCCCATCTCCTGTTTCCCCTACCAAACAAGTGAATCTTCTTCAGGATTTCACAGGCAGAAGGTGTTCAGAAAGCAGACTCTAGAAAAGGGCCATGTTTCCCTTTGTTTCTCTCTATCAAGTGATCACACTCTTTCGGCTCGTTTGTAAATCTGCTTGATTAGGAGGAGGCTGGTTTGTGGTATCCTCTCATGTTTGTGGGTTCTTCAAGTGATTTGTCAATGGATAATTACTTTTGGATAGGTATTGGTTTTTTGGTGTTGCTTTGGATTGAAATAGTGGTTTTTACATGTGCAACTTCAATGTAACTGTTGGAAAAATCTGTTTCTGACATGTTCTTTTTGATAAACCCCTTAACACTTGCTGTCTTCAGGGATAGGACATATTCCCAACATATAATTAGCCTGTCTCATTTCAGACTTCACAAGAAAATGAAATGACTACTTTTCCATCATATTGAAGTCATCCTCTTGCTTCCAACCCACACTCCAATTTTGTATGTCAGGCTTTCTCCGTGAAGCCGAAGCTCTGTTCTGAAAGAATAGAAAGGAAGTGCGTAATGAATCAAGAATAGGTTCATTTTATAATGTCTTATGTTTAAATGCACAGCTGGGTATGTTGTTTTAGTACTTGTGTGTATATGTTTAACGTTCGTGTTATGTGTAACAGCATCCCCTCTGTTGAGCAGTGTCTGAATCCCTTTATCAGAGTGAAGATCTCGAAGGCAAGGCGCAGAGGAAACTTCAGCCAGCTAGAACTGAAGTAGATTCCTACCTGTGAAAAGGGGGAATGGCACACATTTTTGCCTACCTGTTATATGGACCTTTACATGTGTGTATTTGACATACATATGTGGTATCAGTTCCTTTAGGATCTACAGTTACCTAAGTGTTCTCAGTTTAATCACCTGCTTTCAGTCCCTTAATTTTACTTACATTGTCGGCCTTGGCATGAAATTCTTGGGCTTCCTCTCTGCCAAAGGTAAATATTTCTGAGAAATCTCAAGGGGACTTCTCTGAATACAAGAGGGCCGAATAAAATGTCTGAAGACAGTGTGTGAGGTTTTTCAGAGCTATGTAGTAGCAGTAGGATTGCACGAGTAAGAAGCTGAAATTTATCATGGAAGCACTTCCATGACAAGAAGTGATTTTGCATCCTCCAGTGAAGACTGGCTTGGTGCTTACAATATGACTCCGTGAAGACCTTTTACCTGATTTATTGTATGACCTCTGCAAGAAAAGGTGTCCAGCTCTGAAAAAACAGGCAAGACAAATACTTTTGATTTGTAGTCTTTATCGTTCAGTAGAAAAAGGGCCCTCTGGACCTTGGTGTTACATATGGAGTTTTCTTTCTAGCACTTCTTTCTACGGTCTGAGCATGCGGTGTGAGAAAAAGCCTGAGAATGCTGTTCTCCACATATTTTTATGCTCAAAATTCAGGCGATAACAGCACTAGTGCTGCATACACAGCCTTGTTTCTTTTTCTTTATGTGAGTGTGTTTCTGCATACTATAATCTAATTGCCTTGTCACATAGTGCCTCTCAGACACATGTGCATTTTTGTACAAGCCTTAGATCCCTTGGATACAGTGCCTTTTACAGTCCTTTAATCTTGTCTATTTTCTGCTCCTCTCACTATTGTTATGGTTTTAGAATTTTTATAGATTTTTTTTTTGTCTGTGATTGATCTTGGCATCAAATTCATTATATGCAGAAAGGGTGACTTGTAGAGAGTAGTAATTAAGTGAATGTGATTCTTCAGAGGTACAAGTATTTGCCCAAGTGGTTATAACTGTGTAGGGTTGGGGCTGCAGACCATAAGCACGAGTTGCACGCTTCTTTTTCAAATAATAACCTTGCCTGCATTAGGTAATTTCCAGAATTACAAGGGCTACAAAAAGGCATTTTTATTGGAAAAATAATGTTGCCAGAATACACACATTTGCTTCCAATCCTGGAAAGTGCCAACATATCTGGAATTTTAATAAAACACCATTTTTATATGTTTAAGAACTATTTTAGGGATGTTACGGGTTTTAAAATATAGCAGTTACAATTTCCCTTTGCTTCCAGGGCATGCACAGTTGGACTTAGAGTATTAAGGTGACCTGGTTTTATAGGCCATATGGAAAATAGTACCAATAAAATACCTCAGAACTCTTTAAAATAGCCTAAAATAGAGCAGCATGTTGGCTGGTATAAGAATTTTATTTCTATTCTGTTTGAGATGACCAGTATAATTTGTTTGCCACCTATTTAAGTCTTTTCATCACACCATGCTACCTTGTGTTTGTTTGGTTCAAAACCTTTAAAAATTCCTGGCTTGAATGCAAGCACTGGATTGTAAAGAGA
The DNA here is from genome assembly GCF_030936135.1 of Gavia stellata. Classification (NCBI taxonomy): domain Eukaryota; kingdom Metazoa; phylum Chordata; class Aves; order Gaviiformes; family Gaviidae; genus Gavia; species Gavia stellata. The sequence goes on from NC_082600.1 coordinate 43,754,593, forward strand.
TGTTATAGGTGATGGATGGTTTGAGAGCAGCCCTGTGGAGAAGGACTTGGGGATGTTGGTAGATGAAAAATTAAATATGAGCCAACAGCGTGCGCTTGCAGCGCAGAAAGCCAATCATAGCCAGGGCTGTGTAAAAACAAGTATGGCCAGCAGGTTGAGAGAGGTGATTCTGCCCCTCTACTCCCCTCTGGTGAAACCCCACCCTGGAGTACTGCGTCCAGCTCTGGGGTCCCCAGCACAAGAAAGACATGGACCTGCTGGAGCAGGTCCAGAGGAGGGCCATGAAAATGATCCGAGGGCTGGAACACCTCTCCTATGAGGACAGGCGGAGAGAGCTGGGATGGTTCAGCCAGGAGAAGAGAAGGCTCCAGGGAGACCTTATTGCAGCCTTTCAGTATATTAAAGGGGTTTGTAAGAAAGATGGAGAGAGACTTTTTACCAAGGCCTGTAGTGACAGGACAAGGGACAATGGTTTCAAACTGAGAGAGGGTAGATTTAGATTAGATATAAGGAAGAAATTCTTTACAATGAGGGTGGTGAGGCACTGGACCAGGTTGCCCAGAGAAGCTGTGGATGCCCCCTCCCTGGAAGTGTTCAAGGTCAAGTTGCACAGGGCTTTGAGCAGCCTGATCTGGTGAAAGATGTTCCTGCCCATGGCAGAAGGGGTAGACTAGATGATCTTTGAAGGTCCCTTCCAACCCAGTCCATTCTGTGATTACACCCAGGGCTCCACCATGTTTTCTGCATTCACCGAAGGCAGAGGAGTGGCAGCTGGGCAGTTCGTACTCCTATTATTGGCAGCTGTGCTCTTTGAGAGGAAAATCTTACAGAGACATTGCATCCTGGTGAGATACCTACCTTTAGGGATTGTCTCATGGATTATTCAGTTAAGTTACACAGAAGTAATGCTTGAGTTGGGATAATGCAAGCAATGGTGACCCAGCGCCCTTTTGGAGTAGTGTGACATGACAGGAGAACAGCCGGCTGTTTGATAGGCGTTTCTAACGGACATGTACCTCAATAGCTAAAACTCAGTCTCTTCAGCGAAGGATAAGCCCTGATGATGAGCTCATCTATTTTGTTTGTGAAGAAGGGATCGTCTGAAAACAGTTCAAATTATGTTTAATAATGATAGTGAAGGAAAACCGTGCCAGCGCAAAACACAACCTAACATTCAACTAATTTAAAAAATAAAGCTATCATTTCCTCGTGTGATTTTTCACTCCTCTTTTTAGTAGAGAATGTAGGGAAGGTGGAAGGTGGCAGGTTTTAGCTGACACATTGGCATCATCTAATAGGCTCAGTTGCAGTGAGAGAAACATTGAGCTGACCAGGAACCTCTCTTTGCATCAGTAAATGTATGCAGGTGTACAGGTGGGAGGTTATGGCTCTTCTGTTAGCAAAGCTCCGACAGTCCAGTTGGTTTTGCATTTCATAATTCAGGTGCTAAACTAATTTCCAGTAGCAGTGGGATTTTAAATTAGAATGTGAGCATGTGAAAGGGACAAGTCACTAGGCTTTTACGTAACTGAATAGCTCAATGTCACTTGTGGAGCACTTCTGCGGGGGCAGTCTGTCTAGTAGAGGTGCACCACCAGAAGTGTCCTCTGTCACTTTAGGAAAAGATGTGAGAGACTGCTAAGGACATATCTGGTTTTGTTCTCTTTAACTCAAGAGAATGTGTGGATGGTTTAGTCAGCTGGAGAAGATGAATCTAAAGGGGCCATTTACCTCAGTAAGACCAGTTATCTCAGGAACAGAGGGTTCATGTGAAAAACTGATATTTGCTGTGCATGTTAGCCTGAAAAGAAAGAGATGTAAAGGCAACTTTTCCTGCAAATCTTGAAGTCCCAGCATTTTAGCCTAATATAGTTGATCAGATTAGCAAACATGGCTGCTCATACATTAACTAAAATAAGCGGGTGTGAAGGGTGACAAATTGGATTAAAATGCAGAAATGTTTAAGTGCAACTTATAACCTTATTGGTACACATGCCCTTGCGCTTCATGCAGATAACAGGGGAAGCCTAATTGTCATTCAGAGTGGGAATTTGCATGGGGAGAGAAAGGCTGGAGGCTGGTTTGGGATTTTTTTTAAAGGAATGCAGCAGCACGATGAGTGTCTACCAAGTGCCTATCTGTTTCTAGAGCATTTCATAGAATCCCGGTGTGCTACATTGAAGACGACTGGAGAGGTGGCTAGGAAAGATTGTCTACCTGGTAATGCTGTTTTTTTATGACTCTTAGCTACAGCAGAAAGCAGATCACAGACCAGAGAGGAAGGAGTCTAATGAGAGTATTCAGAGGTGTTGAAATAAAGATAATATTGTCTGGGTGGTGACATAAAAGACAACTTTGTGTCTAGAATGGTAATGAGGATGCTCCTACCTTTTAGGCTCCTGACAGACTTTGAAGAGGGGAAGAAATAAAAAGGAAAGGGAAGAGTCGGTGGTGGCCAGAAGACAGGGTTGGAGAGACTGTAAAATGCTGGCAGAGAGAGCTACCAGCAAATGCTGGAAATGCACCTATCCTTGCCATATAATGTAAAAAATAAACAAATGGTAAAGCCATGGTTTTACCATCTGCAAACTGATAGTTAGCCCCAAATGAGTGTAGTCTAAATAAAGATCTTAAACAGGCTACAGAAAGCCTTTTATCAACACTCCTGGCAGACCTTTCCCAGCGCTGCTGCAGTGGATCTGTGAGCACCATCACACGCACTGTGATGTTTGTAGCTGTCTGCAGGCACTTCCACACTGGGTCCCGGTGCCTGCTGAGAACTCAGCCAGCAGCAGGGCAGGTTTTGGCCTCCCGTGAGATCCTGCCCATTGACCTCTGCTGCCTTGAAGCTCCTGGGTGACTTAGCTTACATCTTGCAGTGCTTCACTTGCAGCCTTCCACAGCTCTCCCTTGCAGCCATCTTTTGAACATGCCTTTCTATATGGGAAGTTTTGTAAAAGGTGTGGTTGATTCATAGCACATGATTGCTTGGAAGCTACGATAAATCCCCACTTTTCGTTAGCAGAATGAAACCTGATAGCTTGACCTAGAAATTCAAAGAGAAGAGGCAGAAGAAAAAGGAGAGTTAGTGGATTAACTCCACAGAGTAGCTGAGATAAAGGCTTCATGTTTCGTTCTGCTGCTGTTTCAGCAAAGAAAGGGTTTTCTTTAAGTGTCTGCTTTAAACCACATGGATGGATCTGTGCTAGTTGGTGACCCAGGAGAGCAAAGAACTTTCATCTGTAACAAAGGAGTGCACAGGTCCTTTTTCTTCCCTTACAAACACATTTAAAAAAATACAATTCTGTTTTATTTAGTCAGAATAATGAAATGCAGAAGTTGAGAGGTTAAGAAGACAGGTAAACAACAGAGGGTAAATGTTTTCTGGTTAGCCTAATGGAGAACATACTTTGAAAAGTTGTTGCACACAGCAGGGGCTACAAGGGGAGATGCCTCTGCACAATAGAGAAGACTGATGCCAAATGAGCAGAAGGAGCAATTCAATGACCAAATCTTTCAGATATCTTTTTAAAATAAAACAAGCAATTATTACTTGGATTCTGAAAGTACTTGAGACTTCTGTGTATTTTGTGGGAGACTTGTGATTGGGTTAGTAGTGGTCTAATCTGAATATTATTCTGAAGGATTCTAAAAAAAAACCAAAACAGTATTTATTTGCTGCCATGCAGGTGGCAAAGGTCTGCAAATTTCCTCCAGACAAGCCTGTTTCCTATTAAGAAGATGCTGATCACTGACATTTAACATCTGTGCCCAATAGAGAGCACATAGTTCTCTGAGGGAACTTAGATTTGGGAAGGAGGCAGGGACCTAAAATTGTTTGTGCTTCACTGAGACATTCATATTTAGTGATGTCTGAGAGATGCTTAAAGGGGTTGCCTGATAAATTATTCTACTGTCTTGCTTGACTCTGCAGCTGAACATTGGAAAGATAGCATTTTGCCATTAAATGAAAAATACAGGGACAAGAAGATGTCTGTCTCCCTGGTCTGCCTGTGTGATGGCTTTGCTGGCACCATCCATCTTGCAAAGCGGTACACTTGTTTGTGACCTAAGAGATAAACCCTGTGTCACAGATTGTATCCTGCTCCTGTCCAGCTGTAAAACGATCATTAAAAGAGCTCTGACCTTTCAGTTTCTTTCTTTATGTAGTTTCTGGTGTGATCTAACAGCAGTAAAGTAACAGCCGTGGAGTCAGTAGTTCTCCAAATGATTTTCTTCCCTTCATTGAGAAACGCTGCTCCCCCACCAAGAAACTCACAACAGCATTTGTAATAGACTTTACACACAATTCTGTATTTCTTAAAAATTCAGCAGTTTCTCTTTGTTCATGTTTTGACACATTCAGATCCATGGGATACAGTTATTTTTAATTAATCTTTTTGTTCTTCCAGAATTTTAAAACTGTAATTGGATTCTTTTGTAACTTATAAACTTGGAAAATACTTTTTTCTTTTGAGAACCTTTTTATTCTACCCATATAATTTTAATCTTTTCAACTCAAAAGGCAGTTTAGGTACCTGCTTTTTCTTTGCATTTAGACAGAGTGTTTGAGGTGCAGATCTGTCCTTTAGCAGAGAACTGAGATGTGACACCCCAGCTGCTTGGCCATGCAAGTAATAGTGATTACCCAGAGACTCAGATGTTTTCGCTGCCTTGCCTCCCTTATCAGGCTTTTCAGTGAGGGTGTCCAGAACCATCTTCTGTTTACAGTTTCTCTTCTGAATCAGGGAGGGAGTCTGGCTGTCATCCTGGAGTGGGTGTCCTTACATTTGTCAATGGCAAATTAGCAGAAGGTTTTAAAATTTGAGTAATCTTCTATTTGCAGAAATGCAATTCAGGTGGAGAGCTACATTATCATAGCATCCAGAACAATTGGTCTACACAGCTAAACAGATCACCTAGGAAGGGATGATCATAGAAGGAATCTGAATGGGAGAAATACCACCTGTAACAGGGCACAAACAAGTCGTACATTCAAAAATGGAGGTTTTAGCCAAACACACATACAGAGGTGATCTTCAGTACTGTGGATGATTCTTTGTACGTTGACAGATTTTCCAAATCATTGCATGGCTTAAGCTGGGACTTTTAGTTTTTCTTGTGCCACGACATGTTGCCCTACACTTGTCAAGCAGAATATGAAAACTCAGAATATTAGAGTACAGACATGGAGAAATTAAATAATACGTTTATAATCTTATCCCATGTCATAATACCCAGTGTCTGTATTGCATGCTTTGAGATAGACTTATGACTGAAGAATAAATTTTGCACTTCAGTTGGCTGATGATCCATGCTACTTGATCCTGAAGTAAGAGTGAAGGCTTAAGGCAAAAGATGTCAGTTTTGTAATAGTAATTAAAATATGTATACACCTAAAAGAATTGCAGTTACACATTCGAGACCTTCACTTGTGGTCTGTGGACAGGACACAGTCTCACCATGAAAAGAAATGAGATTCAGGAATGTCAGACCCCAGATGCGGGTGGGAGTGAAATCTGTTTGTAGCCTTTGCACCCAAATTCTGAGGTTGCCATAATAATGAGATGATACAATTGCAAATCCGGTATATATTACAAAATAAGAATGCCTATCGTTTATGGCTTTGTTCTTAATGATCATACACTCAAGCTGTTTTTTTATTTATACACCAGATGAGATGCTCCTCATCACGTAACTCTGGGAGCTTAAGCTTTATACGTAACGCTAATATTGCAAGCTTTGTGACAAAATCCAAAATATTGGCAATGTTATGGGTAGAGATTAAGTTGTTTCAGATTATAAATGTAATGAATTTGCAAGACCTGTGGTGGCTTTCAAGTAATCTTCTGTTGTTCTGGTTTTTTGAAGGAGGTGTATGAAAATGAACTGGGAGAAAACAGCATGTAGAATGGCCCAGGAGGGAGTTTTTCATTACTGTTGTATTTATCATTTAGCACAACCCTGAGCTCTGTCAGACTTAAATGGCAAGCTCATTGTTAATTTCAAAGTTCAAAGTGTTCTTTAATCTTTCCCTTATTTTGCTCACTCATAAATAGCATTATGGTTTTCAGTGCCCGATTCCAGGCTTCTTTCCAGTATTATCAGGTTGTCCTTGATAGGTGGGAAAATCCATCTTGCTAAAGGAGCCGTGATGCAAGAGGTCAGAGCATTGTCTGTCTCTGGAGACAAGGCCCATAAAATACTGCTTAACAAAGGGGTCTGTTTGCAATGTGGAGCCTCAACATATGTCTGGTAAGTGCCGGACGTCACAGCTGAAGAAAGAAATTAAAATAAAGAAAATAAATACCCAGCACTACTAAACACTTGCTGGTACACTGAGGAGAAGAAAGAAATCCATAAAAGGAGCCACTTTTTATTAAGGAGTTTTCTTAACAAGGATTATTTCTTACTTTTTGAAATGTGCTCAGGGTGTTTTCACTTTCTAGCTGAATGGAAAGAGGAACGTTTTGTGACAGGCTCTTGCATTCATCCCTCCTTTCCCTACAGCTTTCATGCTAATAAGCTGTACAGATCCCAGAAGCAGTTTCTTCTGTGGCTGTGTCAGGTCTGTTAGTCGATTAAATGGTCAAGGTGGATTTATAAAGCGATTTAGTATGTTTGGAGCTTGTGAGAGATTTTGAGTTTAAAACCCACTCAGGTTGATTATTCCCAGAAGAGATAAAGGTTTGGCAAAAATGAGGGAAATTTCCCTTTCTAAACCACCTGTCTTGATCCCTCAAAATCTAATATTGGTGAAAGAGAAAGGTAATAATGACCTTTTCAGACTTGAAAATGCAATCAGGTTGGCTAGCTTTGGTGATAATTCAGTAATTCTGCCTAGGAAATGGGTCTAGAGTCCTGACTCCACATAGACCTACGAATGTTTGGCTGGATTCCAGTCTAAATTGTATTCAGATTGGTAAACTAGATACAAGAATTTCCATTGCTAATATGCTGAGCTGGCCAGCTCTCTTTATTATATTACTTAATGGCGTACTGCCCTGTTGACCAAGTCCATGTCAAACTTGAATGAACACTCACAAAAGATGTTACATCACCTCCTCCTTAGAAGCCACTGGAGTTTCTGCCTGTCCGTCTTTCTACCGATACTCTTACTCTTCCACACAGACGTTTGCAAGTGTATAATCTCTTTGTCATTGTACTAAAAAATTCTTGAAATAGTTTTAATGATTTTCTGCTTCATGTTGTCAGTATTAGACATGTATTTTCTATGTGGCGACCACAGGACTGAAACTCTGTTGTCTTTTTCATGGGATCAGTATAGGTTACTATTGTTGAAGCTATTTCGCAAATGCATTTTTTGTGAACTTTAGGTTTTTTTGGTTTTTTTTTAATACGCAATACCAAAAGGCAAAGCTAGCTTCTCAGCAATAGATAATTCTCCTAACTTTCAAGGGCACAGGGAAGATGGTGCTGAGTACACTCACTGTGCAACTCTGGCTGATGCCATACCTTCAGCAGTGGTGGTTCAGTCCCCTGCTACCCATCACCATGCCTCCTGAAGGCAGGAGAAGCAAATAAACACATGTATTCTGGACTTGCCACCGTTGGGGCAGAATGTCAGCCTCAGAAGACCAGTGATCAAATAACTGATTTAATTCAATATTAGGAATGCTTATCGATTCCCGTCAAAGGTTGTCTATTCTGCCTTTATACGAGCAGCCACAATCAGCAGCATAAAAGCTTGTTTGAAAAAGGCAATGGCAGAAAAGTGAGATTCCTCCGATGATGTGTCTGTAGCAGGGTCACATGTACTGGAAGGCACAGGGGGCTGAAGAGATCTTCTCAACCTTCTGAAGGATGCAATGGCATTAATTTAGTCTGTTGTTAGGTATGATGTCCCACTCTGTGCAAGCAGATGCAGGTAGAGTCACTGCTGAAAATAGTTGCTGATAAAACACTCATCGTTTTCTCATGTGTCAATTATATTTGCGAATGGCCTTAAATTTCCTTGTCTGTGTGACCTGGCCCGTATTCCAAGGTCTCAGCTCATAAGGCCACTTTCCTCGGCCGCTTTGTGTTTTAGGAGTCCGGAGCAACGGAAGAGCTGTTCTAGTCATTTCTCCTCCTGCTGTCTCAGCAGCTGTTCAACTCACTGGCATCGCGGGTCCCTCACCCCTTTTGTGCTGCCCACCTGCCAGGGGCAGCGCAGGGGCAACGCAAGGGAGAACCCAGGGGAAGGGCACCAAGCAAACAGGTTCCGGCAGGAAACTGCGGAAGAAGGCGCAGTACTTTTGATGGAGCAAAACAACACTTTCAACAAAAGAATTGCTAAATTAGGTGGACTTTTTACTAAGCGGTTGACAGTTAAAGAGCCTGTGGGGCCATGCAGACTTCTCAGGAATACTGTTTGGGCTCTGTGGAAGGTTGGATATGGAACAATTATTAGACTGGTTTGCTGCTTTTAGGCTGTTTTTATGTTGATAAGGCCTATGTATTTTTTTCCTAATCCTGAGATTCTACAGAAGATCATTCATCTCATTTATATATACAGCTGCCTTCTACTTTGATTAATTGTACTTTGAGGAGGGGCCTGAACCATTACCCTCCAGAGGTCCCTTCCAACCTGAACGATTCTCTCATTCTGTGGTTCCATGTGCAGGCTGCCAGTTCAGCTCCAGTCTTGCATCTCTTAGCAGTCAGCAACTTTGCCTGCAGCGTTATCTTGCTTGTGCTGTCTGGGGGCACCAGCTGGAGTCATTTGGAAACGCTGTCTGAGTGAAATAAGTCACAAGGTGTTTTGGTTCTTAGCATGAATTTAGTTTTCAGGGCAGTGACCATTTCCAAAATGGTGTCAATTTGGCTTTCATGCAAAAGTTCTCCTTCACCTGAGACTTCATAAGCTTTATGATGATTATTTCTGTGTTCGGACGTTACAGTCATAACAGCTCTTCAGGCCAACATTAGCTTTGCTCTTGCATAAATTTTGTGGTGCTTTTTGTTTGTTTGTTTGAAAGAAAATTTCTGAAATATTCGGGCTTCTTTGTTCTGATGAAATACAATTTTTCTCAAAAGCACAGATTATAATGTGGAAAAGAAACCAATTCCTGAGAATGCTTTTGGTTGAAAGTAAATTCATAGTACTGCGTGTAATCTTGTCTCGATTTACATAAGGTCACTGTTACATCGGTAGATGCTGCAGTACCTTGTCACAAACTGAGGAGATGATTTAGCTCATATGAAATGGAGCAGGTTTTAGTTGTTGTTGCTGGGTTTGGGGCTTTTGCATTTTTGTTTGTGGCTTGCTTTTTTTTAAGTAAGCACATCATACAGAGGGCAAACTGGGTTTACAGTGTTTTCTTATTAAGGACAGCTATACTGCTGTCTTTTCTCATCTTTTATGTTAAATACACTGACAGCTGTGAAGCAGTTTCCCTGTTTTCGGGAAGTGAAGCTCAGCTGTGAGCTGTACCAGAGCTGTCCTGGTTAGGTCTACCATGTAGGTATGTAATTGTATGTATACAGTTATGTGTGTGCATAGCTGTTTGTAACCAGAACGGTTCTCATATGAGGAGAGATTTGCTGATGCTTTCAGAAGGAGCCCAAAGAATTTCTGCTTTCTGCAATAAAGCAATACCTAAACTTCACTGAGTATTTTAGCTGTGATTTGACTCCGGTAAGATAATGTCTCCGGTCAGCTTTGCCTCTGACAGAAGTCATTTCTGCCCCCAGCCATTCGTTCCCTTGCTCATCTCTTTTGTCAGTGTAAACATTTGTGCAGCTTTATGGTAAATCGGATTGGGGAGCTGACATGGGGTTTTTGGCCAGGGCAGCCCAAAGGCGATAAGGAGAGGCTGGGGTAGGGAGGGTAGGACTGCTTTCAGCAGCAATGTCAGCTTATGGCAGCTTTGCCTGTTAGTGATACTGCAGCCGGAGGCTATGGGAATTTTCAGAAAGGAAGCATCAGTCGTTTCCTGAAATCGAGTTTTGCAAACCAGTATAGACTTGATGTGGTGTGTGTTCGATAAGAAAACTTATCCAAATCCAAGGAACCAGTTTCCACTTGATAATACCCTGGGTGGATTAAGTGCATGTTTGACCTTTTAAATTCTCTTGCGCCCTTTTGCCTTTGGTGTGTGTGTGTGCCTGCTTCAACACCAGGAGATTATAAACTTAGCTCGTTTCAGGCTCCTTAGTTCTGCTCTGAATCGTGTCATCCATGAGCATGACACAGCTGCGATTCTGTCGGTGGGTGAAGAATTATCGAGCCGTTTGCTGAGGGAGAGTCTCCAGAATCACTGTCAGCTGTCAGGTAACCAGTCTGGGAGGAACTGAGGAACCATGTCCTGGCAATTGCTTGTTACGAGGATAATGATTATGTTCAAGAGGATAAAATGTACATAAGATGACAGAGAGAGAACTCTTTCCACTCTACTTGTAAAGATGTTGGATTGCAGCTGGAAGTAAGTGATAAGGAACATAGCAGAGCTGGAAATGAGCAGTGACCATCTTGCTGCCTTTCAAGTGTGTTGTGACCTCTTGGGACATCAGGAAGCTTTCTGGTTTGTAAAGGCCAGTAAATGGCTGATTAGTGAACAGAAAGGAGCTGTAAATCCTTCCAAAAACATACTTTGCATTTTTTATTAAGTAAAAAGTCCCCTTGAATGATGTATGATCAAATGTTTTTGTATTTCCTATCAACTAAGCTAATTGATACAACAACTCACTGTACAGAAAAGCTTCTCTCCTGCATTTCATTGCTGCATCTTAGTCTGTATTAGCTAGAAAACAGATCCTTCTTATAGACTGGCGGTGACCTTCAGGGCCAATAAATGAGCTAAGTTTTTAAGCAGAAATAAGTGTGTCATTTCATTGTCCTCTGCCCTTTTTCCACAACAAATCTAGATGCCCTTTAATGCTGCCCACCAATACAGCATGGAGCATTTGCTTGTTCAGTGCTTTTGAACTGAGGAAAGCCTTAGAAAGCCAGATTAACTTCATTCAGTGTGAGCTGTCAATACGGTCATGAACATGGTCACCAAAAACAGTGAGTACAGCAGAAATAGGTAGCAGCCATAGATGACCATCAGTGCCTTCACAACAGCTCTTCATGCTATCAACTTAGTTTGAGGTGAGGAAATAAACTGGACTGGAATTTCAGTGCTCCCAGGGGAACCTGAAGCAAAATCCTTGGAGAAGTGGCCCTGACTGACCTCGGGACTGTGCTGACCTGCCCTTATTCTTCTTCACTGAATGGTTTTGAAAACCTTTCCCGTTTTCAAGGGAAATAATGTAACCAGCTAGAGAGCAATCAGTCTGGATCCAGGCTTTTCTTATATGGTTGCTTTAACAAAATGTATGTCTTCATTAATCAAATTACAAATGTAATTAATTTTATTGAATTACTTTAATTGGAATGAAGAGAGTTTGTGGAGGAAATACATGGAACTAATGAACCCGATTTTTTTTAAGCATCTGGAGTTGAGGTGATCTTTAGTTTCAGTGCACAGAACAAAAATAATTTGTGTTCAATTCATTCTTTTTTTCTAGACTGTGCCTTTAAAATTCTTAGCAGCTGGTAAAGGAGAAAAATACTTTATTGCCTTATCTTTCCTTTTGCATTCTCTGCTTTAGCTAAATTTGGGAGGGTGAGGGTTGCTCCAGTGGCAAGTGATTAGCTTGTCCCTGTGCTTTTTTTTATCATTACTTGCCTGTCATTTTCAATCCTCTTCCCTAATTCTTTTCCATATAATGTCTCATATGCATTTCTTCTATCATCTGGGCATCCTCTGCCTCTCCTCTTCTTTCTTTACCAATTCCTTTGCTTTTCTTTCAAGTGTGCTTATTATTAGCCTGTGCTGACTGGAGTCATAAGTATGTGTGTTGCTTAGTTTTCCATGGCTTAGAGAGACTTGGCTAGCACCTTATTAAATAGTCTGTGACTACTCCTTGCAGACAGACTACGTGCTAACTTTTAGAAAGGGTCTCTATGCTCAACTGGTACAATCATCATCACCAGACTGAAGGAATCTGCTTTGTAACATGTCAGCATAGCTCCTTACTTTGCTTTGTATTAACTGAGTAGTTTTATCTCCTTTCTGTGGATTTGCTGACTGCCATGCTACAAAATGTCTCTCCTGTCTCTGATTTTTTTCTTCTCCTGTCTGGGTGTGTTGGGATATAGAAGAGATAGAAGAGATTCAGTGTGCGATAGGGTTATGTTAGTGCTTGGATGCTATAATTACCTGCGTAAAACTGAGCTGCTCTTCAAACTGAATCACTGCACTTAAATGTTGTTTTTTGCTGTACCAAAAAGCTGTGTATCTGGGCCTGCTTTTTTTGGTTTTTTTTTTTTTTTCCTTTTTTCAATCCATGGCACAACAGGTAGGATAGGCTATTTGCTTACTTTCTCAAGACAGAAGTATGTGTAACCAACTCCCTGAGACACGATGCTAGGTCCTACGTTGCTTTGAAGCAATCCTGATTTTCGCGTTCCGTTCAGTCTACATGACATTAACTTAAGTTTTAGTGTACTGAAAAGCAGCAGGATTGTAAAACTAATAACAAACACTGTTCTGTTCTCCCCTGTGCTCTTCCCCAAAAGAAAGGAGAAGAGAATGGAGGCAAGGGAAGACCTTTCCAACAATAAAATAATACTGTTCATCTTGGTTTTAATACTCTGTTAAGGAAGGGATCTGACGATAGTGCTGGTTTTGGAGATTTTAATCTGGTATTTGCTAGAACAGATGAATCTTCACTTGTATTTTTTGGCAGTATGCTTCAGATGTGACCCAGTGAGAAAAGAAGTAGCTGGGACTTTGGATTGCCTGTTGAGACAGCTGGGAAAAGCATGGTTGCAAATCCATGGTGGTTTGTTTGTGGGGTTTTTTTTCCTCTCTGCATGAAGACAAAGTTACTTCCGATTGGTTTTCATCAATATAAAACCAGAGGAACTAACTTATAACTTTGTTTCTTCCTTTCCCCCTTTTTTTTGTACTTTGTTTTCATATGCCACAGCCTTTTATTTCTCTCTCTTATAGTAACTAGCTGTACCTCCAAAATGCCACTTTTAGTGCACAATGCCTACAACTATGATTGAAAGAAGGAAAAACTGAAGTTTTGCAAAAAAAAGCCCGACACTGGCAACATCAGCAGATTGATGGTGTGCCCTGCTCCTCCCCTTCTTACTTCTTCTAATTATATCTTCCTTCAAAACCTGTCTTTGATTAAGTCATCATCTGTAGTGTTAATAAAATCAGCTGTGGACACTCAGTGCTACCTGGAAGGAGTGGTAGGTCTGTTGAGGGAAGTGCTGGCTGTTGCCTGTTTCTTCTGTGCTTGGAAGTAGCCTATGCAGACTGTCCTCTGGTGAAAGCCAGCATAGTCTGCGGCCCATCCATAGATGTAGGTGTCACTGCATCTGCTCATTATCCAGATACCATGCAATAGGAAATGTGACTTGAAGATTGAGGAGAAAGCTTTGTGTGAGACCAGAGAGACTGTGTTGCCTAGCGTGGTAGCTGGTTCACCTTGCCAGCTCATCACCACATTGCTATGATGTACATCCAGTTTCAGTAGCATATATTGTGTCAATGACGATGACATTCATCTGCTTCTTGGATGAGCAGACTAGAATCATCACTGGAAAGAGAATAAGAAAATGGAAAATGTTATTTGGAAGGGAGAGATAAAAGGTAAAGGAGAAGACTACAATTTAAAATCCTTCATGATTCAGTAGTAATTCAGCATTAAGCAATGTATCTGTATAGTCAGACAGGATCTTCACTGGGTACTGGAGATTATTTAACACTTCTACGTTGCAGTGTTGAGGTTGACTAGAACTTAAGAAAACTCCTCTGAAGAGAGTTGATTTCAGTGTGGTTGGTACTATGTGATACTTTCTTTTCAGTCCCAGAAAATCCCGAGAACGTTATAAGACACAAGAAGGTATTTTATTTCACTGAACTTTCACTAGCCTGAGATTATAGGAATTCCTGCAGTAGGCTGCTGAGGCAGTGGAGAGTCTCATTTTCCTTAATACAGGTAAGGCATCTCCCCCTTCTTACTTTTGCTAAGATTGGAAAGAAAAGGATGAGCTACAGTGAGGAGTGTTGCATTCAGAAAGTTTATTCTTAAAATATGTTGTGCTGTACCTGTTTAGGAGTTTGCAGAAAGCTAGGTTAGAGCTTCTGTGTGCGTTTTGCAAACCTTCACTGCAGGGCAGGAGAGCTCTGGTACTACAACCGTAGATAGTGGGCCTCGAGTGTGGATATTAGCCCTGAAAACTTGTTCTGTCAAAGCAATGTTGTTGGAGTTGTTTGAACTGGGGAAACTTAATACATGTGAGACTGAGAGTGGGAATGAGCCTGGCACTGGGCACAACCCAGAAGTCTGAGACTCAAACCACAGGTTCTTGATAAGACCTATGAACTCTGTTTCTCTGGTAATAATTTTTATAGACCGTCCACGCAGCTGTGTGGAAAATCAGAGCATGAGTGCCAGGCATTAGTTCTGGAGGATTTTGTTACATGAGAGAAACAAGGAGGTTCAGGTGGCATCTCATCTGTTTCTTCTGCTGACTGAGAAAGAAATAGTTTCAGAGATGGATCCACTCAGTCGTTCTCTAAACGTTTCAGAGTTTCTGCCAGGCTCTCGCTGTCAGCAAAATCTGTAAGGGAGAGCTAGTTGTAACACAGAATCAGAATGACAATGCCTTGCAAGGGTCTGGTTAATAATAAAAAATGAATGTAATATATCAGAATTCCTTAAATACGATAGTGTTATCTTTATGCTAGATCTGCACAAATAATCCAGTTTCAAGAAGACGTAGACCAAGGAGATAATTTTTGGCATTCTCCAGACTTTTCCATATTTGCTTAAGGTACTTCAGACTTGACCTGGGAAGAGGGAGTGAAACAGTTTGATCCCATGTCTGTTCCAATTTTGGTCTTTTTGCTGACACAGCTAAGAGGAGAGTTGTTGTGAATTGCTGCTGAAGCTTCATAAATTGGAAGTCAAAGACACACTGTGAAGAGATTACGTTACAATGTCCTGATACGTATTGAATAGGTGGTCCTGCCGTATGTTATTTTCTCTTTTAGTGTGCTGCCTGCATTGCATGCAAGAACCTGTAATCTCATGCAGTCTGTTCTTTATCTTAAAGGTTGTGAGGCACAATGCAATTAGAAAACATGGCTAGTGAACGGAGCGCAGGAATTCTAGTCAAGCGAGCTAATCCCATTTCCAGCTCTGCTACTGATCCTTTGTAAACTTTGGCACATCACTTAATTTTTGTGCCTCAGTTTCAATATCTTTAAGTGCCACCAGTGCCTAGAAACAACTTTGGAATAAAAATGTTTACTGCTTTCTCACGAGGGAACCTCTGGGTCACAGCTGTATGAGACCCAGTTTTTACATGAGTGCAACACATCTGTGTGAGAGACCCTGCATTAGCAGAAACTAAATTTAACAACTGCCGAGTGCTCCTTTGAAGGTCATCCTGTCTTAAATATTCAACGGGTTCTGTTCCATTTTATGTCTGTCAAGAAATCTCCTGACTCCTATTGCTCTGTAACCAGCATTTTGAAAACTGGAGGGGTTTTTTTAGAAGTGCTCTGCTCCTTGTGCTACCTGGTCTCCCTCTCCGTCCACTTCAGGCTCCTGTCTCTCTTGATGTCGGTCTCAGTGCTTCTGGTATTGCTGGCTGAATCTTGCACAGCCTTCTCTTCATCCCTTCTAACTCTTATTAAATGCAGTTTATCTGTCTGCTGTTAAGTAGTCTATTGATTCACTTTAGAGTTTATTAGATTATCCCTGTCTGGGTTTTGAATTTTTTTAAGCGGTTTTTCAGACGTGTATGTGTGCACGTATGAAAATAAATCAATGAGCAGGGACAATGCACAATTATTTACACGGCTACAGCCGCCACTCTAATGTAATATTATCATTTAAATGCGTGCTGAGTATTCAGGCAGTGAAGGTCTGCACTGCATGCTCTGCAGTGCTGGAGCCCTAGGGTAATGTTTTTCGTAGCTGTTTATTCCTAAATACTCTTGATGGAAATACAAATGCCACCAAAGCTCCATATGTGGTTTCAAATACTGGGAAAAGGGGGAACGGAGGGGCCTGTATTGTTTCAAAAATGGCACTAAAACTTTAAAATGTGTCTGAAAAAGAAACTGAGACGCAATGGGTCTGTTTGAGAGAAAAGAGTGATAAAACCAAGTAGAAAATTGATCTGCAAAGCCTGCAAGTTTATTTGTAAAATTCCCCTCCAGCAGAAGCTTAGACACTGGAATGAAAACATGCTGCCAGTGCTGAGGTTAACCCTTAGCAGCTCAGAGTAGTCTTCATCACCTATGCTTTCCTAGGGAGACCTTACCATTATCTTTGCAGGATTTCTCTGGCCAGGGAAGGCAAACAATTTATCTCAGCCATGCCTTACAGTTGTGTTTGAAATGATTCATATTTGTTTAAATTTCCAAGTGCACTGCACTGTTGTATATTGTGGTGGAGCCGTGTTGTGCCCAACGGTGTTACATTTTTCATTGTGCTGGCAGGGATCAGGCTTCCTCTGTTGGATCGGTTTCACTTTCACCAGCTGGTGGGAATAGGGACAGGAATTTGGGGATTACAGATGTTCATGCAGCCAAAAAGGAAACAAGCCAAGTTTAAAGGGATATTGTTAAATTCTATCCCAAGGGCCTGGCTTTTGTTTTCCTGAAGATATGAAGACCTCAAAAGACTTTTTAGTGTCATAGTTCATCACTCCCTCCCGTTCTTGGTAATCTATCCTCCATTAGGAAAGTGTTCTAAAAATCTTTAGCTCACTGAAATGACATAGTTGCACCAGAAAAGACTCCATCTTTTCATGTAAAACCTCCAGTTTGCTGCGGATGTGTTTGTACAGGCACAAGCCTCAATTTAGCAGAACTCTTAAAGACATACCAAAACCCTGCTAATGCTGATTGAACATTTGTTGAAGTGCTTTACACTTGGGGCCACACTCTTTGTATGGAGAAAAATGTGTTAAGTATTCACACATGCATATATGCTCAGAGGAGGAGATTTCATATCTAGTATTAAAACTGACCCAGAGCCATTGATGTAGGCTCACAGTTTATTTGTAGGGTAAAGTCTCCTTCAAAGAGCTTTTTGTTTGTCACCTTATTTTTTAACTGATTTTTCTTTCTTCGCTGAACTATTCCTTTTTCAGTCCCCATTTCAGTAGGGTTTTTTCTTTCTGTGGCACAGGCATTGGTGTGGTACAATCAGAGCTCCTCTGTTCTATTCTTCTGCTAAAGGGTTCCTCCAGCCTGGCTTTATTTTACCCTCAAAGGCTGCTGAAAAGAAACTCTGTTGCTTTCCTGCTTATTTTAGACAAGCTCCGCTGTAAAGTTAGCATTAGTTCAGTTGGAGGAAAAAACACCTAGTCCTATTCTATACCAGATTTTCTCTACTGCCATATATACTGGGGTGTATTGTTTTATTTCAGTACGGTTCTGCAGCTAGCGCTCTCCCGTGCAGCCTCAGGTTTTCATTTCATTGTCCCTTACCTGTGGTTTTGTTGATATAAAACCAAGGGGAAATTGTTTCTGTTATCCAAAATAGATTGTGTTGCCAGAGGTGCACAGGTTTAATTTCGGGTGTTAAGAATTCCTATTCCGTGCACCACGCGTCTCTCTGCTGCTCCCCTTCTCCGTACCTGCTTTGCTGGAGCAGTTTCCATAGCAATAACCTCTTCAAGTTTTCCAGAAGTGGTACAGGAATGATTTTCTATCTCCTCCTCCTCAACAATTCAGGAAAATGGAGCTTATTAGAGATACTTTTTTGTCCTCTGTGCCTTGATAGGAGCCTAGCAGGGGCACTCGGCAATCCAGGTAAAGCTGTCTGCAGCGCAGAACTGCTCTTCCATGATGAGGACCCCACCTGGGCTGCCCACTGCTGCAATTTGCTTGACCTAATACAGGTTGTCTTCCCTTCTCTCTTGACTCAGGCAACAGTATTTTTATGCTGCTCTGACTTGTTAGAAGAATGAGCAGGACAAATGTAAAAAAAAAAGGGAAAAAAAAAAAAGAAAAGGAAAAAAAGAAGGTATTCTGAAAATTAGAAGAAACTATTATATATCCTAAAGACTGAGAGCCAATAATGCAAGTTACCATCACGTTTCTTTCTTCTGCCAGGCATGTGAGGTACTACACAACAGTTCAACTTGCAGCTCAGTAGCATATGGGAAAACATAAATCCCTGGAGAAGGAAGGCATTAAGCAGCTGCCTGGAAACCCTCAGGAGCCTGACAAAAGGGGGAGGTGGATGTAAACATGGGACAAACAGTGATTATCTTAAAAAGTAATGCATTCAGGGGCAGATATGAGGTTGTGGTTTGAAAGTGAGATGTAGGTGATGGGATCTGTAGCAATGTGGCAAATCCTTACTTTGTGACCTACAAGGCCAGAGCAGAATGACCTGATGAATGCAGGTATCCGTGCTAATAACGTCCAAGGAGCAGTCGTGGGATATAGCCTAGACCTACAGCACTAGGACTGGGCATTAGAATACTGCCATTTCTAAATCGATGAGCAAGCTATTATGCCAAAAAAAGTTATTATCGGGTAGAAATATGTTGAAAGCAGTTTATAGACCAAGCTGTGAAGTCTTCTAGGGTGACACATGCAAAAATAGCTCCCAAGCATGATGGGGCTTAGTTCATTTAAAACTAGGTTTGCCTAACAGGGACCTTGGAAACTGCTGACTTTGTCTGCAGCACGGTCTGAGACACGAGTTTGTATGGCTCATGCTTAACGTTCACACTTGGAATTGAAATAGTAGGGCATAAGTTAGCTTTGTTTTTGCATTCTCCCTCCAGATATGTGACCAGACAGCAGCAAAGTTGTGAAGTTCATGGGAAGAGCCTCTTTCTCTGGACACAGGAGATGAGCCCCAACCCAATACAAAGATCGTTTATGATCTCCATGTGCCTGCCCTTGAGGTTTTACTCCATATCCGAAGTCTGCTAGACCCCTCACTGTGTAGGCTTTCTATTTTACCATTTGTTTCAAACTTGCAAAGGCCTTTTTGCATGTTTTAAAATAACCACGTTGTCATTCCTTAGTTATAAAAGAGCTTTTCTTCCCTCTGTTTTTTCCACCTTCACCCTCAATTGTTCAGACTTTTTAATAATTCATATCCCTTTTGACTTCACACACTTGCTTGTGCTACCTGTGGTGCCCAGTGAGAAATGTGCTCTTTGCAGAGCTTGAAAGATCAACTGAGAAATTAGTTAAAATGAAGTAGGTGGAGGGTTATGTTTCACCTGCTAATCGAAGTACTAAACCTCCAGGTGTTAGGGCTCCTACAGCAGCCTGGCCAAAATGCCAGTGCTAAGGTTATTGCTGGCTGATTTCTCCAGTAAGCATGGATGCTGGCTTTGTA
Organism: Gavia stellata; assembly: GCF_030936135.1. NCBI lineage: Eukaryota > Metazoa > Chordata > Aves > Gaviiformes > Gaviidae > Gavia > Gavia stellata. Next base: position 43,773,988 of record NC_082600.1, read on the forward strand.
GAAGTGAGTTGTTGCTGAAGAAACTGTGCATTGGAAATTCCCTCTCTCTGTGCCTTACATCTCGGCTGCAACATTGTGCTGTTGTGTTTTGCACACAGTTACATGCATAGACTGGTAGAGAGAAGGTTGGAGAACTTCGCTAGTCTTTCATCCCTTTTGCAGTTTCTTTAAGCTTCCCTTACTAGCAAATCCCAGGTGTTGTGCTCTCTTACTGACTTAAAAAATAATCATTTTGACAACCTAATCTTGCAAAAAGACAAAGTCAGAGTATTTCTTCAGGAGGGTGTCATAGCTGCATACATACAAGATTTGGTTTTTAATTATTGCTACACCCTCTAGCTATAATAAAAGACCTGTCAGCGTATTCATGCTGTCCCTTTTCATATTCAGAGGGTTGGAAAGTAGAGGTTTAGATTCATTCTGGGTTGAGGTTAGGCAAGCAAGGTCTTTTCTTCGGCATAATGACTTTCAACTCAGTTTGGTCACTGATCAGTTCAGTTGTCTGAATTGTGTATGCGCAAAGAGAAGCAGGGTTGTGCTTTTGCATACATTCAATTTTCATATTTATAAATCAGAATCTGCCTCCATTTAAAAAATGAAGTGTCGTTGCCTTCAGCTTATAAAGAGCAGCTGCCACCGCCATTAAAACTTTGAAATGTTCCCTTGAGAACTCTGAGAGTGCATCTGTCTGGGCCTCAGAGTGGTCTGAGCTTACAAGTGGGAGCAAAGTGTCCCTTATTGCTCGAGAGTTTAGACAATAGATCAAAGACTTGAGGTTTTAAGCAGCTATCTTTCTTGGGTGAGCCTGTCTGCATGGGTAGTTGCAAAGTTCCAGCTGAAAGGGATAGTCTTGCCGCTGCCAAACTTACGCAGAGTACTGCTGTTGACTTCTTTAGAAGCAACACTGGGTCCTAAGCTAGCAAAACACTTCACTAGCATAAGAAAGACCTCTGGCAGCTTTTGGCAGAAAGCTTTTTCTCATTGTCCCAATGGCCTAACTACAAAAGTAGAAGTGATGTTCTGGAGCTCTGCAGATCTGAGCTTTTACTTTGCCTCAGAGGTGGTCTGTAGAGTGAAGCTCTCCGGAATATCTCAAAGAGCACATCCACACCTTATGATATGAAAACTTGAGAGGCAGCTGTGGGTGGGTTTGCTCCAAAACTGGAAGCGATCGGGCTACAGTGCATAGTGTGGGTGAGACAGAGGGCTGACAAGCTCAGGCATACTCCCTCAGCGGCATGGCTGTGCTCCTGTTAGAACTTGTGCTGGTATTCCCATATGGCATTGCACTGCACAGGCTGGGATTTATGAGGGGAAGGAGGGCATGGAAGAGGTCAATGCCACGTTCGCTGGGCTTAACTTTCTTAGCTTGCTCCTAACATGACTTTGGCACCATGGGCAGTGCTACACTGTGGCTGCGGTGCTGCCCGCAGTGTGAGGGGCACGCGGGAGGTGGCAAGGGCTGAGGTCTCTTCTCAAGGCCTGTGGTCTGTTGGGACTGTGCTGTCTCTAAAGCTGTCTGCCTATGCCAGAACAAAGCTCTGGCTGGCAAAGCTCTGCCGTGGCCATGCTGCAGCGCAGAGGCTGCTTTCGAGCATCTTTTCCCACCAGGTCTCAGCTTCTGGCAGCTGACTGTGCCCCTGCTGTGCACATCACCCAAAAAGGAGGCCTTAGCTCTGTTCACGCAGGTATTGTTTGCCATGGCTGCATTGTAAGGACACAGCTGCACACTTGGAACTAGCTTGGACATACTACACTTACCCTTAAATATTCAGCACATCAGTAAGAGATGTAGTTGTACGCTGTAATATCACTATGCTGCAGCTGAAGCCATGCCTCAGTTTCTGCAACTGTGAAATGGTGTCTACACATCAGGGATCTTTAAAAAGTAATTTGTAACTATGTTTTCCTCAGTTTTGCTACATCTTGCTGTTGCCTATACCTCTTGTCTTGCAGGTCCCAGTCACAAACACCCTCTTGCGCTCCAGGTTTGAGTTAATAATCAAATTAGTTCTAAAGACATTTTCTTCTGGACTTTGTACACAGAAAATAAGAAGGGATAAAAGAACTAAAGTTGTCTACTTGTGTAATTTCATGGTGTCTTTTGGCTTTCTGAGTTTCACCTCTAATTAATGAACTCCCTTGGCATCTCTGTAGGTTGTGCAGCTCTGAGCTCATTATTGGCACCTTCCAAACGATGACTGTAAAATGCTCTGAAGGAAGTGGTAGTAGTTGGGTGGTTTGGGTTTTTTTTACAAGCAAGGTCATCTAGATTGTCTTCCTTCTTAGGTCTTTTCCTCATTCTTTTGTTTCTTTCCTTCTTTATTTTTGAAGGCCTTCTCAAAGAGTAGCGTGTTGCAAAGAAACATGGTGAGCGTGGGTGCTTCCTCTGCACCAGGCATCAGGCAAGCAGAATTGCATTCTTTCCTCATGGAGCATTACAGCTCTTGTGTTGAGGCGTTTTAGCTTAGGAACAGGGTTACCATTGTGCAGTTCGACTCCCAGTGCCAGAGGATTGATCAATGACGCTTACTTGAGCCCACACTCTCATTTCATCTCTGAATCATGGTGGTGTTAAGTGGGTAGGTTTTGGCTTTTCATACCACAGTTAGTCTTGTGAGGCTGGTGGCTTCGTATACAGTAAACAGCTCAAATTAATACTATGTGTTCATCTGGATAAGTAGGATATAAAATCAGTGTAAGTTCAGACTGAGAGATTTGGTTGTGACATCAGTTGATTTCACCTTGCGGATTGATGAGTGTTATCTGGAGCTTGGCAGCTGAGGTTGAGGCGATGGCAGTGCTTTCTGCGTGCGAGCTCCAAGCTCCTTGTGCGGCGGTGTCCTGGAGGCCGAGGGAGGACAGAGCAGCCCACAGGGCAGGCACGAAGGTGTCTCGGCTCAGGGGATCAGTGGAGTCACAGACTGGTAAGTGTCAAGCCTGCAGACCTTCCAAGTTCAAGTGTTTGACTGCACTTGAATTCTTTTCCCCTGGGGGAGAAGAAAAAGCTTTAATTTATGAAGTGTCACAACACATTACAGCACATCACATCCCAACACGCCACTGCATGGAGCTGACATTTGTTTGCTTTAATTCCTCAAAATAGCTTTTATTTAGAGCAAATGGTCCCTGTTAATTCAAACAGTTCTCATTTTCCTGTGCTCTCTACTTGCCAGTTCCCATGGGGACGGTAGTTCCTGCAGTGCTTTGCCCCGTGTTGGTGAGCTGTCAGGCCTTGTCAAGGGTTTTAATTATTTTTCTTATTAGTAACGGAGAACTTCTTTGTTGCCTCTCAACCCAAATACTGACTAGACAAGGTGCAGTGATGCTTACACCTTTTAATTTTAGTACTCTGACACACCAAGTGCTTTGCAATCCTGCAAGGAATGGGGTGGGTTTTGGCAGAGGAGCAGGCTCCAGGTGTTTGGTAGTCCCTTTACTGGCTGAGGCAATGGAAGCCAACGTGGGCCCCAAGAGCTGTTCTAGATGAGCTTGCTGTAGGGGCCGGCTGTGGCAGAAGCCACCTACAGAAGGTCTGTCTGCAGACTCGTGGTGCTGTGGAAGCTGCTTTGCTTGCCAGGCAGCGGCTGCCTCCCCAAGGGAAGACACAGTCTCCCCGAGGTCAGCCAGTGCGTTGGGCTGAGTGACTCTCCTGTCGTGCAGGGCAGCGTCCTGCTGAGCTCCTCGGGATGAACAGGCAGTTCGTTCTCCTGAAGCTGTCCTTTGACAGGGCTCTGTCAAGCTGAAGTTTGTCAGCAAATAGCAGAGCCCTCAGGCCTAATTAGGATCGATACCCTGTTGTGGTGGGGGCTACGCAGGCACAGAAGAGGCACCTTCACTTGCAGTGAAAAACTGGAGAAGATTGTAACTTGTGTATTCAGCAAGGAGTTTTCATCTGTTTCACGTACGTGCTTTGTGGGAGGACAAGGAGTTGTTCTTGCCTGAGAATAGCAAGTACTGCATGTCACGTGAAAAGCTAAAAAGAAACAACAAGGGAAGTTCAGCCACCCATCTCCTAGTGTGCAGTACATCTTTTGCCTCCTGTGTGAGCATCGTCTGTAGAGGTACAATATTCCAAATCTCTGGGATTTGTCATTTAATGAATTCTAGAAGGGCCATTTTAACACTTACCACATCTAACTTTAGCTAGAAATTCAAGGTGACTTTTGCCTTCCAAGTGATGACTGAAAGATGGGCAATACCTATTTTGGATGTGTTTATTTTCTTCAGGAAGATAATGTGTCTTGTCTATTTGGCAATTAGTTGCTGGACCGTTTTCACAGGTGTATGTGGACTCTTGCTCTTTTTTTAACAACTTTACGATAGTTGGGAAAGTTCTTGGAGCAGGACTGTTCTTCCGTCTTTCTTCGATTGGAATAAGCAGACAGGTCAGGTGATTGTCAATGGTATTGCTGTTTGTTTTCTTGAAATCTTCTTCTTTTTCACCCAGTCTCCTTCACTGTCCTTCATTTTGCTGTATCTCCTGTGAGGAGAGAGCCAGAGCTGCTTGTACTCAAAAAGGGTTTCTGCTGCTCACTTCTCCAAGTGGTTCAATGCATTAGCAAATTGCAGGTCTATATTGCATCAAGCCCTATGTCACACAATGTCCACTGGAAACTGCCGCTGTCAGAAAGTGTAACTACAAGCAAGGTGAGAAGGATGCTGAACAAGGAGTGGAAAGCACTAAAATTCTTGATCCTTTCTGCTCTATGTGCATTCCTGGAAACTTTTCTGCTGTTTCCTTTCTTGATCCTCTACTTGGAGCCATATTCATCTCTAGCTAGGTACTGCAAAAACAAAATGGAAAAATTTCAATACGACCAGTAAGCTTGCAATGGGTAAGCGTATGTGAAAGAGTCTCCATGAAGAGCTTGTCTCTCTGGTGCCTCCTTAGATTACTGTCTCCTGGGCTTTGGGAATCACAAATAAATTAGCCCTTGTCCAAACCACACATCATGCAAACAAATCTGCCTCGACTTCTGAGTATATTTGAATGCTCTCCTTTGGATGGAGCAGTGGCTTGGGCTGTTGGGGAAAGCAAGAACTTAAGATCTCGGAACAATGTCAGAACTGTTTTATTTTCAGAAACATTTTCCCTCATTGTTGAAAAAACTAAATGAGTAAGGGAGGCTGTTTTGGAAGAGAGAGTGAGTGGGGGAACAGTGTGAAGCAGGAGGGGATAAGTGAGCAAGTTGGTCTGTTGATAGGGGAGTCTCAGCACAGTCAAAAGCAGTGCTTATGTAATTTAATAGCAGAGTGTGCCCCTTGCTTTCCTTTTCCTTGCCTCCAAACGACTTTATTCTATTATGTTGTAATGTAACCTGCATACATTTAATCATAGGTCGTTGTGATTTTTGTTTCCCATAGTGTCTCCAGATGTCTATGTAGGACTTGGCTCCTCTCCTGAAGTGAAGAACAAGGCTGCAAGGAGACTCTGGAATGTGATGGCCCAAGCTTTGAGCATTTGGAGCAGTCCTTTTCGTAGTGGAGGGATCAGCTAGAGCTAGTGCCACTCTGAAGTTATCAAAATGGCAATGAATGCTCACTGTGGGTAGAAGGCCTAGTTGCGTCAGGTGCCTTCCTCCCAAGCGTTAACACCACAATGGTAGACTGCCTTTAAGCAGAGGCTAAGGGATTGTTCATATACAAATACCTATAAAACTTCTGCATGGTATTTTTTCTCCCTTCATAACAGCACATTATTTCCCCACTGTCTGTCAGCATTTCTGTGGAGCTGATCTTGTTCAACCAAATAGTATCCTCCTTCTCTGGGCAGAAACCCAACTCGCTTTCCTCTTTCCCCTTCATTTCTATTCCTCACTATTCTCCATATCCAATAGTAGATAAATAATAACTTCAGTAGAAACCACAACCACCCAGTTCATCCCATGCTGCTTTGTGCTTTCTTTTCTGCTCATCATGGTGGGGTTTTTTTCAGGATTATTATTTATGAGTTAAAATTCAGAGAACAGAAAGCTTTTCCAAGTGCAAAGAATGCCAGGGTTTTCACTGCTTCGGGCATGGAAGCTTTAAAAAAGTTTTAACAATTTTCATTTAGTACACAAACAAACCCCTCTCAGTTCATGAAAAACAGTTACTATTTTGTATTTGGGACACCACTGTGTTACCCATTGATCCTCCCAAACCCAAGAGCCATGGGACAAACCTCAAAGTGTTAATTTTCTGTCTGCAAGGATTATGTGTGAAACTGCTTTTGACTGTGTTGTTTCTTGTCTGAGATACATTTCTCTCAAGGGAGCAGGTGATGCTTCTGTCCCATGCCTGCCTTGCATTCCTCGTGTAATTTAAGATGTTGGCTTTAACCTTTAAAGCCTAAAATAGGATGAATGGTGTGTGGTATAGCTCAGGTGCATGTGATGATTTCCCATCCTGCTAACAGCCAGTTGATTTAAGGAGGAACAGTTTAACTTGAGGCCTTTGGTTCTGTGATACCTTTCATGTGTTGTCTTGTGGTGTCTGAATGTGTGATCCTTTAAGATGAATGATGGATTCTCCTGTGTGTTGGGTGTGGAAGACAAAGGGGCATTGGCTGGGGTGGGGTACAGTGGGAAAAAGTCCCTTACTCCGCAGAGCTCTGTGGGAATGTGTGGAGTATAGGTGTAGGCATTACGTGTACATGTCTCCTGATGTTATCCTGATGAGATAGGCAAAATCGTAAAAGCTGTGAAAGAAATCACTAAAATTGAGGATGAAGGGAAACAAGTATGGAATCTTTTCCTCTGCCAGGTCAAATGAACAAGCCAGGGTCATGGTGAAGTATATGATGCTTTGTGCAGCTGCTTCTCCCTTTCCTATTTTCACTTTCCCAGGAAAGGGTTGGAGCCAGATGGCAGGTTCCCTTGGCTGCTCTGCTGAAGCTCAGTTAGGCAGAACCCATGGATTCACTTCATTTTGTGTCCTTTGACCTGTTCCAGGATCTGTACTTCATTCTCACCTACTCTTTGCTACCTATTGTAAGGGGTAATGTGAACTTTCTGGGAAGCTTTCTCTTTAAGTGATGTTTAGTTGTATTGCCTAGTGCCTTAATGCATTGCTTTGCCTTCAGCGAAAGAAAAAGGTACTTGAATGAAAAGAAAGGTGTAATAGCAGTGAAAGAAGAGGGTTGTTATGTATCGTAATGTTAGCATTCTTTGGAGAGGTGCTACTGTAGTTGGAGGAACTAATCTTTGCTTGTATAAGTAGACAGAAATGCTGGCAATTTACAGCATCCGCTCGTACCCAGATGTCAACTCACATTTCCAAAGAGAATCATCAAGTCAGGAGATAAACAGCTGGTACAGGCAAAAGGAAAATAAGCTTGTAAGTGTTTAAAGAAAAAAAAAAGTGTTAATTTTTCTGAAGTGTAGTGTGCTGGCATCTAAACAAATGAAAGTTAACAGCCAAGAGCACGGAAGTGAAATGGCTTCTTTTTGTTTTTATCATCTGAGAATTAAAGTCTTGGTTCCTCTCATAGCAGCTTCAGAGCACCCCTGTATTTTTGTATGAAGTTCCTTCTAGTACAACTTTGTGTATGCTAGCAACAAAAAGAGAGCTAGCATTGATGGGTTTTGGACATTCCCACAGCCCCGTCTTGATGTGCTTTAAACTGGTCCAAGCATCGGAGTATGACTGCCCATGCCTCTAATTTTAGTTTTTAACCTGACACACATGTCTTATGATCAGAGGGAGTCTCAGTAGCTGCTTCAGTGGCTTCAGGGACACTGATGGCCAAGAGACAAGGTTGGCCTTGGAGACAAGGTTTGGATGCCACATATAGGGTGCTCAAAATTAGAGTCCCTTTCTTCCTGAGAAGAGAGGCATTAGCCTGAACTTCTTAGTATTGATCACTACATAATTATTAAAGTTACATGTAAAACCAAAGTGTTTCTGTGGTTAACAGACACAGAATTGTAGCTGCAGGGAAAGTCAGTGCTGGGATTATTGCTGAAAGAGCATCTAATAGAGAATGCTGACTTGCAGAATCCTTTGCAGGGAATGAGAAACAGCAGGTCTGCTGCTGGCCTGCGGATGTCTTTCTGTACAGGCAGGAGATAGGTTTGCATCCTAGTTGGGCTGATAACAAAGCAGAGTAAACAAGTCTAAAAAAAAGAAACCTAAAAAATGAACTACAAATTCTCTCCTCCTTGAAGAAAAATAAAGTGCAGAGTATTTACTGTATCCCTCCCTCCCTCCTGTTCTTTCTGACTCCAGCCTTCTAATGCTCATAGGGCCTAGCAGGGTTTTATGTGGAAATCGTTGGGATTATCTCCCAATTTTTTCTCAGATAATTCAGTTGAGAGGTTATACAGAACTGAACAGTTTGGAGACTGGGAATCACTAAGCTAGAGGCTTTAAGACGCTTGCAGGCTTCTATCCTAACAGAACAGTTCGATATTTATTGGATGTGCTACTAATTGGCTGAAAAATCCATCTTTCCTACTTTTTTTATTTTTTCTCAAGGTCGTTTTCTGAGGTTTGAGAAGGGCAGGAGGGTAAGGAAGTGTCCCAGCTTTCCAAGATCTCAGTCTGGCAGAGCGTACTGAAAATTGCTATGGTGACTTGCAATTTAGACTACGTTTTTCCATGTGGTGCTTCCCAAGTGAACAGGGGCTTGCTGGCAATCCGCATACTGTCCTGGGATGGGAATCCTACAGCGTAGCCCAGCCCACGCCGTACCCCCGACTCAGTTGTCTTATCACAGTGGATGGCAGTGCATGCAGGAAGCCAGACAGCACAGCTTGGAGAGCAGACCTAGAGACATACTTATGTGTGTGTTATTTGGAGAAGGTCTCCTGGTTGACGGGGAGGAGAGGTGCAAGTACAGATTCCTTGCCGCAGCTCCCCCCCGACAGTCATGCCTACACAGCAGCAGACCCCTGTGGCAGTTCTGTCCCCCATCTCTTCCAGTAACAGAACCCGCAGCTGCCAGCCCTTCCCTGCACTAATGTTTGAAACAAATAAATTGTAATGAGATGAGCTGTCTTAGCTGTTACAGTATTTACAGGATAAATAGTTTCCACTTCACAGCCATCAATACCTCCGCCCTTTAAATCCATTAACTTCCTGACTGGTATACGCTGCCTTAGTAATGGGCTGACACTGATTTAAGGCTAGAAAAACCCTGTTTAGAGCTCTGCATTAGAGAGAGTGAATGTAAATTGTGACCACACCATTTGGCCTGGGACTAAAAATGTCTGCAGAAGTGGCACATTTCAAACTGTGCATTGGGTTGCAACAGCGATGATGCAGAATGTTCTTCTAGTCTTAGTTGGTGGATTAGCAGGAAACCTGGAAATTAGCAGTGCCAGCTTTCCTGAGAGTCTGTGATCTTAAAACTAGAGAAACATGGCTCATCTAAAACCTAGCTCTACTCTGGACCATCATGATTGCAGATGTTGGTGACATTGACTCCCTGCATCAGTGAAAGTCTTCCAGAAAGATAAATACTTTATTTGAGCCATGTTCAGTTCCTCTCTTGGACCTGTCACGGTAGCAGCAAATGGTTACTATTTTTAATCTTTTGTAGCTGATTGTTTTAGAGGAATTGAAGCAGACTTCACTTACTTATTGATGGCTGGAAACGAATACCCTGCAGCCTCCCTCTTGCATTCCTAGCGTGACTGAGAGAGGAGAGGTGTAGAATCGGAATAGAAGATCTATCACATTCAGCCTGCAAGGCTATTATTTGAGCTGTCTCAGAAATGTTTAAGTTTTTTGCTGTTGTGTTAAAGCATTGGCAGTTGGATTTTGTTAAAGATGACACAAGCGGAGAGGTTTTATTTGAATCCCACCCACATGTTCTTCAGGGATTTATATACAACAGAATATGAAGCTCCTTCTCATTTTTACATATTGCAGATTGGCCTTCTTATCTTGTGATGCAGGGCGTGTATGTATTTCAGAGCCTGGGAGGGAGGAGAGGGGAAGGGAAAAAAAAGAGGAGAGGTGCGTACTTTTTATCTTCCCCTGGTATACTTTGTTGGTTAAAGCCTCTACAGCCAGATACAGCTGTGCAGGCTATGCAAGGACAGTTAAGCTGCGTACAGGCTAGCGATGGGATGCCATTTCAAACTGTCACTGGCCTCTCCACGGCGAGAGATTCTGTGTTGCACTGTATCTGTGGGCAGCAATTTTGCAGGTGGAAGCATATGACCCCAAGCAGCTAATACAAGAGCGACTATACTGGCTCCATCCCGCATGAGCAATCAGCACTCAACCCATCTTCTCCAAAGGCACAAACCTCATGTAATTTTGCTGCTGATGTCTTTCTCATGAACCTTTCCTCTCCTGCTTAGATTGTTTCAGTCAAGGATATAGGACAGGCAGTGAGAATATGATTTCTGACACCGTGTCCTGCAGTACACAGTGAGGACCAGTCCGAGAGGCTTTTTTTCTACTTGTTTCCTTCGCATTATTATAGTACTGATAGGTGATTGCCAGTCTCCATCAGAAATAAGCCTCCTGATTCCATTTGAGGGAGGACCCTGTAGAGAAAATGTACGGCAAGAACTTGTGAGATGCAGCCTGTCACTTCCAGGAGGTGAGAAGTAAAAGGGCAGGTTGCTCTGCAATCTGCCACCACGTTCACTTGTGTGTGCTTTTGGAGTGAACGAGGGTGGGAGGTTTCCTACAGGGCTGTTCGGGCATAAAACAGCCAAGCAACGTTGAGCATCTGTTTCATTATTAAACCATTATCATTAGCTAATTTCTCAAAGCCCAGCCAGTGAAAGAAGGGAAGCATTGTGCTTTTTGCTGTGTGTATACCTGCAGGTTACTTAATTTTCTTTTTGGATATGATTAGTCTATTTGATGGTCGTTAGCTGAAAAACAGTAAAGTCATTAAAGGGCCGTAGGTGCCCTCTGGAGCCACTTGCTGTATGTTGATAAAGGAAAATGGCAGTGTAATATAAAATATAATCTGATCACCGCATCTAATTACAGACAAGAATAAGCTGCTAAAGAATGGTTCTGTAAGAATATTATAATTGTGTTCATACAGCATTTCCAACTTGAAAGCTGTGAGCAAATATCGACTAATCCTCCCAACAGCCCCTGAGGGTGGGAAGGTAAATCTATTACTGTTTGTTAAGAACTTGTTTCAATTAACTTTAACCACTGTTAAAATAACTATGAATTGCTGAAAAAATTAACAGCACTTGCCTCGCAACAATTTTGAACATCTTGGATGTCCCAGTACTGAGCAGCATTTCTGGTATCTCAGATAGAAGGGCATCATTTGACTGGAATTAATGTTTGGAAGCATTATTTCCATTAATCTTTAGTGTCTTATTAAATACTAAATACTCTTGTTTGGTAAATATTTAACAAGCTCTCTGGGGCTTTGTAGAATGCATTGTTCTCAATAAACTTACACAGCACCGTAGTAGCAGTATTATTACTATTATTATAATTTGAGGAAATACTTTTCTGTGCAACATAAAACTGTATATATTAGTAGTAATGTCTCCTCTTACAGCATAGAACCACTGTGATTTTGCTCCTTTAATTGGTAACATTCTTTCCCAGGCTAGGGGACAGGGGTGGAAGTTATACATAAAATCATTAATCATCATAGTGCTCAATGTTGATCATTAGGGCTGACAGCCCCTACAAATTTCCACTGATGTCAGGTTGTGCTATGGATGGCCAAACCTTCTAGTAGAGGAGTGGCATTTGCTATGAAAGGCTGCTCTTGGAAATACGGTAGTTTTAAACTTTGTCCTCATCTTAGAGACTGAAGAATTCATGTTTGGTTTCGTAATATGTGTGTCTCAATGGCAGGTCAAAGATGCGGAGTCATTCCATAACCTTTGCTTTGGTTTCTGTTGGCTTCTTTTGGCAATGGTTTAAGCTTTATTCCAGATTTATATCTAACATATAGGCTAAAAAATTGAATATTCTGTACTTGGAGGAGAAAATGGAACATTTTTATTAGTTGCATGAGAACTTGGCTTAGCTTAAGCTTGTTCAGGCTTCTCAGGATTTATGCCCAGGGCAATCTCTCTCTCAAAAAAAAAAAAAAGCGCCATAGTTTGGGGTTTTTTATTATTTATGTATATTATCATGCATATTTATCATCTTTTTGGAACTATCCCCTCCATGCAGAAACATGCTGCAAAGCTGTAGAGCATGTACAGTATTCTGTAGCTTTCTCAGTGAACGGTTTCTATGTCATTTTGTTACATAAAACTTCTGGATTTGACTCAATGCTTAAATAGTTGTCAGGTGCTTGCAATAGATGGCTGAGTGTCTTGTGCCCCTTTTTCGCTCACGTATGCTGAATGAAAAGCTGCTGTTTGTCACTTGTTTGGCAGGCTCTCAGTGCCTGTATGCAGCTTGCATTAATGCTAATGGGAGCTGCATACACACTGAAGAGCCAAAAGAGCCAGGTTCCTCCTTAATCTGCACTATCAGATAGTGAACACCTTGTCATAGTACCCAAGGTGGCCTTTCACTGCCCAGAAATTCAGCCTACCATGCCCTTATTGCTTAACTGCATATAGAAGCTAATCGGATTCCTCCTCCATTCTGACAGGTGAAATATGGGGTAGTGTACGAAAGACAAAGCTTGAACGAGCAGTAACAATCGAGCAGGCAAATGGTGCGTGCAGAAGATCACTAGATCTTTCTTCCATTGGCACTGGAAAACACTGGGTTCAGGTAGGTGCTGGGAAAACATCAGCCTGCTGAGGCTGAAGGTTTTGGGCAGCCTTCCTTGTTGTTTCTTCCTCTTCAAATGTAGCTCCTCACCCTTCTGCTTTTGTCTGTGGCACCTGCAGCAAATGGTCTGTCCATGGAGGCTTAATGAGAGAAGATCAAAGGTGAAGGGTGAGCAAGCAGCTGATTCTTCAGCAGCGCTGGGCTCTCCTGAATGCCTCTCGCTTTCCCTCTTCTTGATCTTTTCTTCTTTTAGAGTAATCTCTTACTATATATCTGATAGTTAAGAATTGCCTTTTCTTCTTCCATGTCTCACAATAAAAAGCCAAAGGAGCTGGGACTAGGTAGACATTCTGCCAGAAGCTGCTTGGAAGCAGAGTCAGCACTTCTCGCCTGAGTGGTTCCCTTCCGATTGTGTTTCCCCTACCAGCTTCCCTCTGAAACGTCCCCTCCCTCCTCGATACAATACAGTGTTCTGTAGTTTGGTAATTTTTGTACTTTGCCTGGATTTCCTGACAATTGCAGCCCTTAAGAGCAAATTAAAGTGATTGGGCTTTTTGGTGGCTTTTATTTTTTATTACTTTGTCTTTGGAGGCATTGATGGAGACTCCCAGCTGAGAATCTAGGCATGCTTTGTGTGCTGCCTCCTCCTACTCTTTTCTTGTCCTGATGTGTTCTTGTTGCTCTGGAATGCCTGAGCAGCCCTAGAGTTGCTTTTTCCTTAGCCAGAGTTGATCTGGAGACAGGAGAGTCTATTTTCTGGCCCCTCAGTCAGACTGAGTGTAGTCCTCCCACGGGAGCCGCTGACCTGCTTTGTATGGACTGGCTGCCAGGGACAGCGACTGTGGGTCTTCATCAGTTGTCGTGCACCTTTTACAGATTAACCTCTGCTCTCTTCCTATGACATTTTTTTCTAGACATGTTGACAAGCTGCTTTGATAATAAGGAGTGGGTGTGTATTAACTGGGAAAATGCTTTGGCTCACCTTCACTTATTGTATGAGGCAATTAAGCAGCTGCCTCCCTGTTGTTGTAACTGGAATCTGGGTGAATAAAGCCAATGGTTAACTATAGGTGGCAGCAGCTTTCTAACACTGTTATTATGTGTGCATGTTGTTCAGTTTCTCCAAAGCGGAGGTGATGCTTCATTCAGACTTCAGCTCCTATTCTTCTTTGTTTAGCTAAAGCTTTTTAGCTTAACCTTTCGTAGGAAAAAACCTAGCTAGCTCGACAAGTCATTACTACTCTGAGAATTTTCCATCAGAACATGATCTGCTCTAATTGTCACACTCCTTGATATTTATTAATTTGTGACTTATACCTATTTCGAGAACTACAATTCCAGAACTACAGTCTTTAAGAAGATTTCTGGCTTGGCCTGATTTCTGGCTGCCTTCTCTGCTGAGCTCTCACAGCTTTTCTTGAACTCGGTAGAAATGTGTAGCTTCCTACACCAGCATCATAGTAGTGTTGCGTTCTCTGTAATCATCCCTTGAACTGCCTTGCTATGGCAGAGCAGCAGCCTCCAGGCTGCAATCGGCAGGCCCTTGGGGACTCATGTGTTACTTTAGGGGGCGAGGGGGGTCTGATAAAAGCAGCTAAGAAAAATCAATTGTCTGTGGACTTAGGCTTGCTTATAAGGTTCTGCACCCTCCCTGGAAAATGCCTTCGGGGGTCTGTAAATTGCAAAAGGCTGAAAAACACTGAGTAATATACTGTAAAGAAAAAACAGATCTGTGCACTAGGAATCACCGTTAAATCTGTCAGTATCAATGCTATAAATAGGAACATTTTGGACAGCGAAGCACAAGCACTTCTCTTAACTGTGCTGTAATACATTGGTTTGTGAGAGTTGTGGCAAATGTGGTGATAGATGTTCTGCTGAAACAGAAGAAACATGCATCTCCTTTAAATCCCTTGAATTGAAAACCAAATTAACCTCCAGTTTTATTTGCTAGATCAAAACTTTGCACTTGTCCTCACACCTGATTTTTCTTACGCTTGCTCTAGGCTGCTTCTCAGTCTGGTGGGCAGGATTCACCGAGCAGCGTGGCACTGATAGTGAAAACAGGGACTGCAGCAGGACATTTCAAAGTCTTGTACCTGGAGCTACCTGAAGGCATTTTGAGAAAATGAAATACTTAGGAAATGACGGTTTGTCGAAGGAGAATAGTTTGCATTATGGAAACTTCCATGGGAAGAGTAATCCTGTTACCAAGAAGGAATTTCAAGTAAAACTTTAAAAGCTCCCTTCCATGTTCAGGACTGTCACTTTAGATGTTAGAGATCAGAATTCAGCTTCTTCCTCTCCCTGAATTAAGACCAGGGCCTGAACTTCATTTTTCCTGTACTAGGTGAGAGTCCTGGCTGATGACTTAGCAGCTCTTAGATGGGGACTTTCTTGCTCAGTCTCTCTTGGAGCAAAGTCTGAAAAGCCTCTTGGTTTCGTTCAGAGAGGGAACGGGAGAATGTATGAAATCCTGGAGTGGCATGGGATGAATAAACCATTGCCACTCACCTGTAGACAGGACACGTGTTGCTATCTGGATGCCTGTTGACTTCTGTAGGCTTTCCTTCACTATTTTGGCAGGTGAGCATATGCTCGTTCTGCACATTGCATAGGCGAATTTCCCCATAAGGACTTTGATGTTAAATGTAGCTGCACAGCTTTTAATATGCAGGATGACTGGTGAAAGCAAGTTTAGCTGCCATCTCTGCATAGTACCAGTTAAGGTACTGAGAAATTAAATCAAACCGTTCTTGTACAGCTGAGAGGGTAATGCTTCCCGTTCCATAGGGCTGGGTCTTTCTTCGAGTCCCCAGTGATACCTTACTATCCCTCTATGTCTCATATTGCTCCTTTCACCCCCAGTGTCACACATCCTAACTTCATCCTGCAGTGAATTTAAACAGAAAAGTACTTGGTTTCCCAGGAGTTCAGTGTGTTCATGCAAAAGCCCTTTACCATTAGTCCGTGAATCAAACCATCGGGTGGTAGATGTGTCTCTCTTGCCCTTATGCATGTACACGCTCTGCAGCTTTCCACCGACCAGGAAAAAGCAGCAGTATGTCTGACCCATGATACTTGAGTTGTTGCTGTTGCCTAATGAAATGCTTCAAAGCTGGAGGGATAATGTTTTGGTTTGTAGTCCAGGCTCAGAAAGTGATGGTTGTGAGTGAGACTGAGTTCATAAGCTAATACTTTTTGTCTGCTGGTAGAAATTACAGAGCCCCAACACTGCTCTTTTTTTTTTTTTTTTTTTTTTTTCAGTCATCATTTGCTCTTTTTGTTTGTTTGCTATATACTTTTGAGTGGAGACTGTAGTGGGACAGCGGATGAATGTAACCATTAAATTTTGCTGGAAATGATGAAATGAAAGTGCATATTATATTCATACCTGATGCATCATTCTCCCACCTCTACCTTCCGGCCCATCGCATTCCAGTCTATTTCAGAGATTTAGATGCATTTATGTCAGATTTCCCTTCCCAGAATACAATCTACATCCAATTATCAACCCTTAGGGATACATTAGATGTAACTATTATATCTTCTTCTGTCAATAAAATTATAATCATGGAATGCACAAATGTCCTACTTTGGTTTCTAAAAGCATCACGGAAAAGAATGAGATGAAATGAAAGGGCTGTTATTCTGCATCTTACACATGCTTATACGCAGAAGATTGCCAAAATCTCAAGCTGAGGTATGTATCTCCTCTCTCTATCTACTGCTGACAAATACTCGGCCCTGAACAAGCAAGTACCTGCATAAGATCTGACAAAATTAGATGCAAAGATGAATTAGGCTTTTCCTCCATTTGGTCATGTGTCGTGTCCAGGAGAATCACAAGGCCCTGAGTGACTTGTAGAGCTTCAGTCAGGACTGTCACATTCAGATTTTACAGGCCCATCTACACAGAAATACTCGGTTAAGTGTAACCAAGTTAATGAAAGAGTTGAATTTCAGATATATTAGAGCTCACTAAACCCCTTCAACACTCTCCTCGAGAAATAAATTGATCTGAGTTTTCATTAGCTTGCTCAGACCCCTTTTACTTCTGACTGAAAACATCTGTACAGGAGTTCCTTAGTTAATGCACCTTAAGCTTACACCTGTACTTAATTTGGCTTAACTTGCCTAAGCTTCCCTTAATTGCAGATATACCCTAAGTGAAACAAGCCATGTTTAATTAGCTCAGCAGAGTCTGGAGAGCAGTAGTCACTCTTTATCCTGTTCTCCCTTTCAGGCAGGCATGGTTAGTTACCTGTGCTCATGAAACAATCATCTCTGTAAAGAAAGAATTTCATCTCCTTAAGAACGCTGCACCACTTGAAATTAAAGGAGTAAGGGGAAAGGGTGAATTTATTCTGTGTGCGGATGGTTCTGTAATAGTGTGGTCCAGTGTGTTTTTGCACCTTCATTTAAACTTTCTGGTATTGACTACTGTCAGAGATGTGGAAGAGAAGGCTAGACGATCTCCCCCTGATTCAGGAACACGGGAGTTTCCATACTCTGAGCTAAGCCTCTGTGGCAGGGCTGCAGGCAGGGCTAACAGCACCTCTTTCAGCCAGTGCATAAATCAGAATTTCATTTTCTAATACTTGTAACCCAAACATTTCAACAGCCAAAAATACTCATTTGAGATACCGTTATCTGGCAGTTTCTGTTTTTTCAAATTCTCAGTTTTTAAGCTTTCCACCAACTCTTACCCGAGTGCCAAGGAAATGGGAAGAGGAGGATGTCCTAAACTGCAGAAATACCTGAAGGCACAATGATGTGGTTAAGGATTTGGTGATCACTACCAGTGATTACTACGAGTAAAGGGAAAATGCATGGGCTGAGCTTTTAAAAAAAAAAAAAAAATCAAAAAAGCAACCAAACGCAATGTTCCGTTTCCCTGGAAAGTAACTAAGGTTTGGACACCCCCCCACCCTCCAAGAGGAAAACTTTCTTGTCCATGTGTCAACTTAACAGCTCATACCTTGCCACAACTGAAGGGAGGTGACAACAGTTGCTCTACTGTGTAATTCCAGGAGAAAAGTTTGCCTGGATTCAGAAATGTACTGGGCTATCGGTGGGATTTGTGCAGTAGCTTGTACTTAGGCTGAATGGAAGAGGTGGGCTTTTAGGAGGGATGAGGAGCATAAATCTGGTGGTTAATGTTTTAGGAGCATAGAGTTTAGTGGGTAGTCAAATTTTCAATTCAGTTCTCCAGTGGATTATATTCACTGGAAATTTTGCTGAGAGATACCATGGTGAGCATCTGTAAAACTCAGACATCAGTTTGATACAGTCAACAAACTCACAAGGATTGAACAGTACTAAATTTGATCCCTGTCTGGTACACCTTAAAGAGGGTTTGTTGTCGGTAAACCAGGGACAGGTTAGGACTGGACAAAGGAGTTCTAAAATGAGGATACTTCAATCTTTTTTTTCCAAATTGCCCGGCTGCTGTCCACCATTGCCATGTTGAGGTGGAGGACCTATCCCTATCAAAAAACGTGTGTGTATCCTTCCAGTTATCACCATTACACCCTTTCAAGGTACTGCTATTTCTAAAATCACCAGCATTTCTCTAAGATGAAGATTAGTTGTGTGTTTACTTAAAACTTCTTTGCAGAAATTGCTTTCCTGGTCTGCGTATGCTTGCATGTGCATGCATGTCTGCATACTGGTATATTATATAAAACAACTGGCTTGTTTTGGAAAGGTACTCTTTTTTTACCCTTTTTACTTTCTGTGACTCTGATTTACCATGTCCTATGGGCTGTTTGTGCTTGAGTAGATGACTGCAATATAATTTCAGGAAGAAAACAAATGAGACGTGGAAGCAGCAAAACAGGTCTGGTTGCAAGAGGATGGGTAACAAAGGAAATGTGCTGCAAAAATGCTCTCCTGCTTTCCGCCTTTGGAGGGCTATATAATTTATAACTGTTCTCTGCAAAGTGTCTGAGGCAGTGCCAGGTGGTGGGGAGTTAAATTAACCCCTGTGGCGTGTAGTTATCGGCAGAGGCCAGACCTGTAGATCGATACCTCGGTGCAGTGAGTCACCATGTCAACTGGGGAAAGTGAATCTGTAAGCTCCTTATTTCTCCATTCTTTTAATCGCAAGGCTGTGTCTGGCAGTGATGAAGATGGAGCAGACGCAAATGTCTGATGCTTGAAGCTCTTTGATTTCTGAGTTGATGGGGTGAAGCCAGTGAAAAGCTGTGAGAGACTCAGAGAGCTGATAGTGTATTGCCTTTTCCCAAGTCTCCTCAGTCCCTATTCTCCTTTTTCCTCCCTCCTTCCCCACAGATGTGGTTACACTTAGTAGCTGCATGGTCTGTGCTTTGCTTGACCGACAGAGATAATTTCTGGCATCACTAGTTAAGCCTATTTTTATTATTATTAATAATAAAGGCTGTTTTAGTCTTGCTTAAATGCATTAGCCTTGCTCCTGCCTGCTTTTTCATTGTTTTTGCTGCTGGGGGTTCACTCTTCCGATGAGAGTTCTTGCAGATAGAGTTATTGCCAAGCTGGTCCGTCACTGAGGCATACCTAATATGGATCAGTCCCGGGGCCGGTGTAATTGGGTTTTCAGAGAGCTACTGCACCAGAAGAACGTGTCTCACTCCAAGAATGAGAATTTTCGTTGTAGCTATGGAAGATACTTGCACAGCTGCCGAGTCATCCTCCTCCGTTAACGTGCCCTCAAAGCTTGTGGGCGCACCCATTTTCTGCATGCAACCCCCTGAATTCGTGCCTGTTGACAGCTGAGTCTTCATGCTTCCCTGAAGACCATGTGTGTCTTCCAAATCTATTACCACCCCCTCCACCTCCCTCTTTAAAAAAAAAAAAAAAAAAAAATCAGTTACATTCTTCCCTGTTAATTTTTGCTAAACTCAGAGGTACCCATTAATTGCCCATGTAGAGTGCGTTGGTAAATCAAGTAACATGTTGTTCTTTCCTAGCTGCACCCACTCTCCAGAGGATTGGAAGATTGGCATCTGTAGCCATCACCTAATGGAAAAATAAAACAGGATCAAACAACTGCAACAAGTTTCTTATAAAGCCAAGTGTATCATGCCCATCAAAGCCACTCCCCTTCCTTCCGCTTACAATAAGTGAATTATTTTTGCCTTTTGAACAATGACAGGGGTCACTGGCCTTAAAACCAGTTGTCCCTCAGCTGAGTCTTGAAGCAGTTACAAGATAAGCTAGCCTTTCAGTTGAACAGTGGTAGCTGTGGATGGGTACCTTGAGTGATTGATTTCCATGATTAATGAAGGCTGAATTTACAGTGGCTCCTCGGCTTAACAGCTGAGCTTCTGGCTATTGTTCTAAATCTTCTCCTGTTCCTCAGCTTATGTTCTGACTTCTAACCTCACTTTCTAGTTCAGTTCCTGTCCTTGTTCTGCATCCAGTTGCAGACATTGATCCTAACCACTGGGCATGAGTGTTCATGACCTGGTCTCTTTCTTTTAAAAAAAATCATCTGAGCCAGGACTGAGCTTTCCGGGTTTCCTACTGCTTTATTCTCAACCCATTGTCATCCTCTCCCGTGGACAGTAAATACATATGTGCAGATTTCTGCATCTCTGTTCCTAGCATAGCTGGGGACGTTCCTCCATAACGATAGGAGGTGTTATTTATCTCAGCATGCTGACCGTGCTGTCCAAATTGGTTGTCCCCATCTGCCTTCTACCCAGCTTCTTGCACATGGTCAATTCTTTATCCCTCAGCTCTCTTCCTTTTTATTCATACATGAAGGCACATTTTAATACCTAATTCAGGTCAAATAAAAAATGACTCTTATGCTGAAATAAGAATAGCTAGAGAGGAATTTTTCACCCCTTAGTTTTATTGGGAAAAACATTAGGTAAGGCCTTCACTAGACAAGTACATGTTAGTTTTAGGTATTTTGATTGGAAAATGTCTGTAGGAGCTTGAACAGAAATCACCAGTTTTAATTCTTACAACTTTTACTTCAGTACAAGTTTGTTTATGGTCCCAAGACACTGGGTGAGGTTCATGTGAAGGACTCTCGGGGTGAGTTTGTGGGTCTTTGAGCTCTGATGACACCACCGTGCTTCATCTCCGCCGTAACAGAAAAGCCACTGTGATCGTAAGAATTGTGTCAGCCACAGGCGAAGAGCTAATGTTGCAGCAGAACTACATTAAAGACGTTTTCTTTGGCTGACTGGCACTTGAGGAGGGATTGTAAACAACCCACTGCAAGGAAGCCAGTGCGCATACAGGTAGACAGTAGCTGATATTGTCTGGATCCTGCAGATGGGAAGTTAGCGGCTTTACTGCTGTACTTCTGACTTGGCATTCATTATGCTTTGTGCATCAGCACAAAGATTCTTGCAGAGGAGGAGCGACTGAGATTGAAAAGGTATTGATATGAAATAACGGGGAGCAGAATCAGGTGCAGAAAAGGGGGAGGAAGGGTCAGTGTTCCCTTTCTTCCTCCCAGCATGATTCGTGTTTGGAGGACTGTCGGGAGAGTTGTGAATGAGTTTTCCACGGAGTGACTCTGACTGGCTAGGTGAGGTCACTGGGCTTTTGAAATATTTGAGGTAGTGGTTTTAAACAAGTGACTAGCTCAACATAAACAGGAATAAAGCAATCTTGTATAGTCTTGGTCATACAGTGACCACTTTGTTCTGCCTTCACTGCTCACAGTGAAATGGCTTGGCTTGTTAAATTGGAGACTTTGCATCCCTTCGTGGTCATTTACCCCCATCTGAAGTCTGCCTGAGTCTGCATTGCAGATACTCTGTGCTTCTGCTCTTCCAGAACTGAATTTCTATTTTCAGTTCTTAGAGTGAAAGTATTGAGGCTGTGGTGAAAACAAATAGCTGGAATCAGAAAAATCTTTTGATTTAACCTTGGCCCTGCCAGCATGTGATCCAATACAAGTGACTGAGGGGAACCTCCCTGCATCCCAGTTGGTGCAGAAGGAACCAGCAGCTGGGAAGCTTGCTGAAACCAGGGGCCTTCTGGTAGCACTGCCATGGTTACAGTTGTAGTCGGGGTGTATTTTTTCCCTTCTGAAAGAAGGTGACTAGCCACGGACAAATTACACATAGATTTAGTTCTTGTGTTCTCAAATGGTTCTCTGTAATTGTTGTTTGACTTTTTTCTTTATAAAAGTTTAATGTGAAGTCACTGAGTTTGGGTTAAGGCTGAATTATGTATTTCTTGGCAGTCCTGGTCTTAAAAGATATGTTGCCCACGTCTGTGAGGATCCCTCACAAGTGCATCTTGAGTAAATTGGCCACAGTGTGTGTATATATATATATTTTTTTTTTTTTAATGCTGGATTTAGGATCATCTTTTGTTTGTGTGCATTGTATATAAGCCTAAGTGCTGGAGGGTTGGAAACAGACAAGATTGAATGGGACAATTGTATGAATTGGCAAACACAAGATTTCCTCCTTCACACACTGTGCTTCTCTGTTAAATGTTCTGCTGTAACAAAGAAGGATGAAATGTTTGGTCTGTGTGGGGTATGAAGGCTTTCTCAGAGGCTAAGCACTTCAAATAAGTAAATAAAGCAGACTTTCAAGTACAGACATTATTTGTGAAGCAGAAAGACGCTACACACAAATCTAACACAAGCCTGCAACAGCAAGGAAACGGAAAAGCTGAGCCCTTGTTAGGTAGTTAAATAGTAGCTTTCCAATCGTGGCTCAGAGCCCTTTGCCATCACCATACTCCTGGTGGATTATACCGGAGGTGGGGTACAGTCACTGAATCCAACTGCTTCAAAACAGGTTTGGGGTTTTTGTCTTTCTAACAGGAGCAAAAAGGGGAAAACCCCATCTTTTACCAGCTCTTTCGTGCATAGAACTGCCTGAAAGTTTCAAATGTTGCTCTCGTTTTCCCCTCTTTCTTCTTTCCCCCCTCTGGCTTCATATTTGATTTGCAGAGGGACAGGGTCAGTCAGACCCATCGCTTCCCCCCAAGAAATACTGGTATCTTTCTGTAGTGGAGAGGTGAGCTGCTTGGGCAAGGGGAAACCTGTGGCCCCAGCTCTGCACACCCATTTCTATCTGTCAGCAAGCTCCGGGAGGAGGGCGTTAGTCATACTTCTGCCAGAAATACATGCTTTTGCCCTTGGGGACCTTACCCTGAATCACCAGAACAGCTCCATATTGCCCTAGACCTGCCTCAGAAGGACACCATCACACTTTGGAACAAGGCCACAGTCTTGCTGACTATGTGGGAGCCATTTCCCATTGCTGAAGTATAGCTGCCTCTCAAGAGGAACATAGCAGCTGTTTTATGACAACACTGTTCGACAAAACTACTTTTGCTAATGGTGAAGGGTTGCGTTTCAGCATAGTGTTAGTATTTCTTCCCAAACGTGAAATGTAAGTGCAGCCTATATATCTCCTGGGTACTGATGAGAGAATAACTCACATGGACTAACTTTCTGCACTGAAGAACACTGGCAGTGGGCTGTGAAATAAAGGCGGGTTTGGGGTTGTGCAGCTCAAAGTAATGTGTTTCATAGTAGGACGGGTAGTGTCTCTGGGAGTTGCACAGCATTGCATGGACCAAAGGTATATTCATGAATGCCTTGTGGGCAGCATCATACCTTTCACGTCGTGCACTGTTGTGTCTTCCCACCTGCAAATAAGCTTTTTTAGCCTTCGTGGCTTTGAGTATCTGGTGGTTTGAGATGACTTATCTGCAGTTGGCGTCATTTTGTTGGCAGCCTACACCAGGCATCTTGTCAGAGAGCAGCTGTTCTTCTCTCCCCTCCCCATCCTGTCCCAACCCACTTGCATGTCAACTGCAGTGTACTGTTGTCTTACCAGTCGTCTTGTAGGAGGGGTGGTCTGGATTATTTTCACCAGATGCGTTGTGCCTGCTACAGTTTTCAGTGAGAAAAATGTTCATAATTCCCTCATAGATGGAAAAAGGTACTGCCTTCTCCCTTGCGATGTCCAGTAACAGCAGGCCACTTCAGGTTCTATCTTCTTACCCTTCCACCTCAGAGGCTGTCTGATTTGCCGAGTTGTGTAAAAAGACAAGGTGATCACCATGTGCCTGCATTGTTCTCTGTGCTTCCATTCCTTGTGTTCTTCTAAGGATTGAATTTGCACACAGCTCAGCATGCATGTTATTTCCTGCTTCCCACAGATGTGAGCCCAGCGGAATAATACATCCGACCCAGGTGTCTGGACACCCTGGTAACAGAACCTAGATGCGAGAGTTGTATGCTGGATGTCCCAAAATCTCACATTTTCATGTAGCTGATCTGGTAATTTGTGAAATGCCCACGACTCCTGAGTCTGTGAGATGTGGGCTTTATGAGGTGATAGTGTTCACCAGAGAATAGCTTACAAAAGGATGAGAGCTTTCTCTGAGAGAAAACATTGGAACGGGAGCATGTGCAGTATATTATCGTGCTCAGTAGAAACACAGATTTTCTGGAAATTTGAGCTAAGTAGAGCTAGAAGTCAGTCGTGTTAAGTCATCCAAACAGGGTTATGCCACCTGGTTGGGGATCTTATGACAAGCTGACCCACATGGATGTTTTTAACTCATCACAAGAATCAGGACTTAGACTTTAATAAATAACTTGCCAACGGCTTGATTTTGATTAAAGGTGTTTCTTCTGCCGTCTTTGAGGTCAGCAGGGACTAGGAAGAAACCGGTATAAAATGGATGGACTTGGAGCAGTAGATTGAGTCAAACATAACATAGGTAGGTAGCGTGCCACATTTAGAAATCAGGGTATGCTTAAGTCACAGACCGCAGCAGTCCCTCTATTGCCAGTTCTAGGCTTCTCTTGAACATACTGCCAGATAATCAGTTAATGCCGGCAGAGAGCTTAAAGCCTGACTTGAGGGCTGAACATTGTGATGAGGCTAGTATGCATCATGCTGTCTGCTGGTATGAAGACATTATGGTGTAGAGTAGAGTGATCCCAATTACTCCTCCTCCCTTGCTGCCCTACTTCTGAAATGAAAGGCTGCTGCTCTAGCCCACAGTTCACTCTGATTCTTCTCCATGTAGATTTCAGGGCATTCATATATAATTGTAAGGTAAGGTTTGATCTCATGCCAGCCACCTGCATTATTCCACTCTTGTGAGCATCACCAGTGAAAACCACCAGTTGGACCATGATCTACCCAAAACCTCAGCAGGCAGTGGCACTCCTGCCCCTCTGTTCAGGCAAGCCCGGGCAGCACACAGGCAGGAATGTCATCTGCCGTCAGCATCTTCACTCTTGTTTCTTGTGATGCTGTTGATCATGGGGCTACACAGCAACGATGAGTATCGGGAAAACCAGAAGTTTTTAGACAAGTTTTAGCAGGATGATAGAGGTTAGACTCAGCTGGTGTTCAAATGGCTTGTTCCACTTCCCTTGCATCTCAAGAGTTTCCTTGCTTTTTACTAAGAGACAGCTGGGCTTGATGTTAATCCCAGGGTTTGGGGCTCTGAGGGCTTTTTCTTCCCCTGGCAAACTTGTGAGGAAAGATTCTTCAGAAATATTACCCGTTGGCAGTGACTTCGTAGAAACAATAACAGTTGGTGATGGTAATAGCATTGGTTTGAAACTAGCAGGGAAACACAGGTCTAGCATATGGACATCTAAAATCTATGGAGTGACGGAGCTGAGGAACATGAGATGTTCAACTAGCTTTTGAGTTGAGGGCTCGGAGTTCACGTTTTACAGCATCAAGCTGTCTTGGAATTTGGCTGCAGTAAGCAGTTAGTGCTTCAGTAGAGAAATTTCCAGCTAATCTTTTTTCCTGCATTTGCCGGGCAGACTGCACTGAGTCAGCTCAGCCTGGTCCCTGCTGTGCAGCGGCTGCAGCCAGTCTCACTCCATCACTTTTAATGAAACTGAGTCTCTGTGGTTTTCACTAATTTACTCGTACGCAAGAGAAATGAGGAAGTATTTTCCTGTCTCTCTCCGATAATGAATGAGATATGAAAGAGCTTCATGGCCAGTAAGCACCCTGGAGGGACTTGAGTTTGTCAAAACGTGCGAGGCGTCTTCATCAAAGTAACAAAATTATTTTCTTCCCCCTTACTCTATGAAGTGAAAATTCACATGACAGCAGCCCGAAACGTGCCCGGTTTTGCTTAGACAATAGAATTGACTTTGAAAAACCAAACGTGTGGCAAAACTGATAACATCTTTTGCATCAGTATTTTTCAGAGGTGTATCATGCAATAATAAATGTTGCCTGAGGCAGACTTTAATGTGGGGCGTTTGCTGTAGTCTGGCTTGGTGTCTGCACTGTGAACCCCTGCTTGCACAACATAGGGTGTTGCTCTCAGAGCACAGCATGGGCAATAAACATGTTTCCTTCAAGGGATGTGTCGAATTTTGTTTACCAAGAATTCCCATTTCTGTTTGCTGCCCTCCTCAAATGTACTTTGTATACATCAGACAGACAGAGATAAGAGTTTACA
Source organism: Gavia stellata (assembly GCF_030936135.1). Classification (NCBI taxonomy): domain Eukaryota; kingdom Metazoa; phylum Chordata; class Aves; order Gaviiformes; family Gaviidae; genus Gavia; species Gavia stellata. The sequence continues at coordinate 43,800,076 of NC_082600.1, forward strand.
GAAGATTAAACAGGCACAAACACATTAAGAGAGACAGTAAGGGATGCAAATTGTTACACAAAAATATTAAAGTCCACTTTAGATGTCTTCAGGGCTTTTCAGTACCCAAGCTTAATAAAATTAACCAACTATTGCAGCTTAGCTCCTGTGCTTAGCATTGCTATCAGAAGCAATCAATAGGAAATCCAGCCTTATACAGTATGGTTTTGGGGTACAAATTGTAGGTTCCGCTCTGAAGTGGAGAACAACTCCCCAGGAATATTGTCAGCTGTGCAATTTCAACAAGGTAACTTCTCGCAGTGCTCCTTAGTGCACTCCTGTACTTCAACCCTTTTTAAAACGCAGTCCGCTTTGAAAGGAAGAGTAAATAATTTGAACTATTACTCCAATTTAATATGTAAAAACAGACAGTGCTTGTAGGAAATACAGACCTTGAAAAGTGAGCTGAACGCTTGTTAGTCCAATGATCAGATTAGCTGGCCAAGAGAGAATTATCGCCCCACAAACCTCCCATTGACATCTGAAGGGGTACAAATATTTTTTGCTGTTTCATCTGAACATATGGTTATTCAGTGGTGACAAATATTCACTGAATCTACTATTTAAACAATATTGCATATTAATTGAATATTGTGTCTGTGGTATGCAATTTGAGTATCACTCAGTAGTCCCCTCTCTTGTACTCACTACTTCACTTTGATTTCAGCATTTCCTGGGCTCTTAAGCATTTGTCACGTATCGATTCCCATGGAGTTCCCAACTTTTCATCCTCCCAGGGAGCCTACACATATTTGACTGTGGTGGAAAAGGGGAGTATCTTGGTGCTGAGCTCTTTTTGTTCTGGATGTGTGCTAGATACTGACTGGGTGTGACTATTTCAGATTTGTCCAATTTTTGTGATTTTATTGCTTGTGTCAGGTAGAATCTGGAGGCTCCATGACATTCAGGAGCCTGTTGTGGTGTGTACTTTGCACACTCATGACAAGACACACTTTCTTGTCCAAAGAGCTTGCCTGTGTTCGAAGATTAAACCCACAGAGAGAATGCAACAAGAAGGCAGAGGAGAAAAATTAAGATACAGAATTAAGAATTAAGTGACAGAAACACCTCAATATGGGGATTGCCTTCCTGCATCTTTCGCCAGTTGAAAATCCATTTTTTATATAACTAAACTATTAATAACATTCAAGCCTGTTAGCAAAGAGGAGAGTGTCTCCAATGCCTTCTTCTGTATGTGCAACAATTAGCGTCACAGCAATTAGTGTCCTGCAGTCTGTGACTTGTCCCTCTAGAATGGAGTGTACAGCACACGCTCTTCCGAGGAGAGCTGAGTAACGTCAGGTAACATGAAGGAAGCTCCACTGCTCCTACAATTTATTAGCTTTTATCTTAACCAAGCTTCATCCTAAAAGCGGGTCTGAGGAAGTGGCTCCTTCGAGGCCCTTGGGGCTCTTGCGTGCTGAGCACGTGCCAGCACATCTCCCTGGCCCGTGGCCTTTGTGAGGGATGGCTGAGCAGCGGGAGCATCTATTGACACAACCCCCCGCCAGCGCAGAACGGTCCTTGCCGTTGCTGAAGGCAACTCTAAGGAAGGACATGGGCTGGCACATATACGTGACCTTCTTCTGGGAGGAGCCGAGTGTGGGGCAGGTGTTTGGCCTGCATTGGCAGCCGGACTTTGGACGCCTGTGCCTTATCAGTACACATCAGCAGACTGAACAGGCTCGTAGCTGGCGACCTTTAAGAAGTGATCTCTGAGGTGGTATTTCCCTCACAGCCAGATCCTGAGCAATAGACCTGTCACCTGCAATACCTGTTGCAAAGCTGTGTCAGTATGAGTTTGAATTTCAGGCGTTCTGGTGCTCTACATGACATCTCTAATTCATTGCTCCCCGTAAGGAAAAGTTTGCACAGTTCCTGTGCCGAATGATGCTCTGTGTTAATCAGGAACATGATATATATCTCTCACCTATAGAGAAAGAAGTTCCTCCAGATAAATATTCGAGTCATTAAGAATGCATTACATGGAGCAGAAGCTCCAAACACAGTTTCCACTGCTGTGGGTCCTTTACCAGCAGAAAGAATGATTCTAAAAATCTATTTAAAATTAACAAAAAGAATCATTAAGCAGAGTAAGATTTTAAAAAATGCACTTTCAAGCTGGGAAACCACCTCATTTAGTATAATGAGTGAGCAGATCCTTGGGCCCTGAAGAGAAGCAAATTGAAACAAAATGGCTCCGGTACTGACTTGCATAATGATGGACTGAGCACGTGTCCTGGCATGTAATGATCCCATCTTTCCCACGGGGCTTCAGAAAACAGCGTTTATTGTGACAGAAGGCTCTGGCCGGGACACAGTTTCCATCAGGAAAAAGAAAAGGGCTGGTAACAGTATGAATATGGAGTGGAAGAAGAGGAGGAGAAAAGTTAGCAAAGTTTAAGTTCACGAGCATTGGAGAGGAGAATAGTGGCAATGCTCACAGAAGTAGAGTGGGAGGCAGGAAAAGGGGAAGGGCTCAAGGGACAGCACATTTGGGAAGAAGGATGAGCTGGGGTGGTTGAGAGATGCTTCCAAAGAGCTGCTGGTTAACTTGGTTAATAATGAGTGAGCAATCCCTGGTGGGATAACTTACCCTCATGTGATCCCTTGCCAGCCCTAAAAGCTTCTTTACATCTCCTCTTTCCAAAGTGGCTCAAGGATGTTTTGAGAGAGAAGGAACCGACCCGCCAAAAATGTAGTGGTGCAGCACCGACAGCAGTAGTGCACCCAGCAGGTGCATGCGCTTGGACCAGCCCCACGCTCTTCTGCCTTTCCTGCATAGTGGAGGGTTTCCTTAAGTGGGAGGAAGAGTAGGCCAGTTTCATCCTTGGCCTTTCTGCTGAAATGTCCGCTACAGGTAAGACAGCATTGAATGACCACATGAGATAAAGAGTAACGAGATGTCGACGCCGTCTCCTGAGAACTGGACTGGATCTCTCAACTGCTATTTCATATTTTCTGTGCTATTTCATAGAAGTTACTGGGCAGCTGTGAAACTTAAATGGAGCAGTGGATCTCAGCTGACAGATGCTAGGAATTTCCTCTGCCACCCCCGAAGTCCTTGGAGGTCTTGCTCCATTTGTAAGTTCCAACTGCTACTTAGTCTGCTCTGGCTAAGTAGGTTTAGTGGGTCACTGTGCTGAATATTGCCCTGCAGAAGAATCACTTGTCCACTTTGCAGGTACAGTCTGGAGAGTGGAAGATCCTTAATTAATGACCCACTTCGTGAGGGAGGCAGTGGGATTGCTTTCCCCAGAACACCAGTCAGCTGGCCCAAATGAAGTAACAGTCACAGTGTAGGTAATTTAAAGCTAGATTACTACCCTTTACAGTAACATCAGAAAAAGTGCAACTGTCCTCATCTGTGCTAGCTAAGAATTCAGGAAAGGCACGGGACTGATGTAGCAACTGCATGCATACTCATCCAAACTTGGTGGTCCCAGTGGAACGAGGCTGTGCACTGTCTGTTCTGCATGCAGCCTGCCTGCTGCCTGATCCGTCATCAGTTCCCTTTCATCTATCATTGTGCATGGGAAGCAGGGAGGCTCTTTGCTCCTCTGTCTGTGGCTTCTGTCATTTTTTCATTATTGCACACTGTCAAAATGTTGTCTCTCCCCACACCTCCCTTTTGACTGTCTCCCTTTGGAATTTGTGCTGAAAGATGAAAGCAAAACCATCTTTCTTGGCTACTAAAAAGGCAGAAGGTTCATTCTGACATGTGCGTGGCCTGTGGAGATGCAGAGATCACACTGGGGATGAAGAGGAGAATATTTGGGTGGAGAGAAGCCATCTGTTTCTCTGGCTAGAGCATAGCCTACCTTCTCGTGGGCTCTGGGAGGTTTCCCTACTGAAAGAGCACCTATCGTCTTGTTTATCTAAGCCTCCACTCTGCCGCTTGAACGCATCTGTGATCCAGTCCAGCACAATATTACCAGGCAACACATCAGCCTCATCTGTAGATAAGGACACACAGATCTGTGTTTCATACTCCTGCAAATCTCCACTGACCGCAAGACTGTCCTGCCCCTTAGCTAAAGCCTTTCCTGGGAAGGCAGGCACACATGAGCGTCTGTCCCTGTGTTTGCACCACATGCAACATTTAGAGCCAGCTCCTTCTTTCCAGGGTCTAGTTTCCAAGGTAGAGACTCCTTCAAAATCCCTCTACGAGGAGGAGGGGCTGTGGAGGCAGGCTGATGTTGGCATTCGGTGTGGGGGCCCTGGAATAACCGACAGGCTCTTCAGCTGTCTGAGGGTAATGCTGGGAACTGCAAAGGAAACTGGGGTCTCTTGAAATATTGTCTTTCCGGCAACTTTGCAAATTAACAAGATTTTGAGTGGGGAGTTGTCTTCACCTCTGATCCAAAATGAGATTCGTGTGTCCCCCTCACATATGTCACTATCCCTGCTGCCCTGAGCGAGAGCTGTGTTGATGAAGAACTTGTTAAGAAATAAAATCTCTAACGTGACCTTTGAAATCTGGCCATGCTCCCTCACTCTTTTCTTTTTTTTTTTTTTTTGTACTCTCTGCCTTATTTATATCTTCAGTAATTGTTAGAAAACTTGTGTCCCTCCGTGTTTAAATACATTAAGGCTGGGCTCTGATGGAAGGGACTGAAATACCATTAGTGCCGCGTTGATGTTGCAAAGCACCTGAACGTAGTAGATAGAGTTTTAGCTTTTCAGCACTCTTCTATTGCCAGGAGCTTTGGTACTGGAGAGGGATATGTAACCATCGCTTCAGATTTTAAGGATATTGCCAGAATTCCAGTGTTACTGTTCAGATTCCTCATGCCTCTCCATCCAAACCACCGTGCTGAATCTGGTTGGATCCTGAGGTCCTCTCAGACATTCAGGTCTCTCTTCAAAAAAGCTGAGCTGTGGAAACCTGGCGCTCTGGTTGGATTCCGGCGCACGCGGTTCTGACAGCATGCATCTCTCTGCAGTTTCAGCTGGATTCTCTCATCTTTGCTTCCTTTCTTAAATGTTTGTGTAATGGTGTTACGTCTGTTCCCTCACACATCAGAGACCACTGGAATTCAGGGTTTATAAATTGCTTTTTTTTTAAAGTACTGACTGTATTCAGTGCTGTTCAGATTTTGTCATTTCAATGTCTTTAGAAGGCCATTACATTTGTGGGTTTGGGTTTTTTTTATAGTAAGTTCTTAGTTACTCCAGTACTGTTAGCATAAGTCACAGAAGGTATTGATGACCCAAAGATTTGCTGCAGCCTTAGGAAGAGAAAAACAACCCTATTTTGTATCTTCCCACCATACATGTCCCAGCAGTTCAGCTGCAGTGCAAACTGTTGGCACCGCACAGTGTGATCCCAGGTCAGCCCCAACACGGACCCCCTGCAAAAAGGACTGCTGGCAGCCAGCGTAGCAGGGCAGGATTAGAAGAGGAGGAGTGAATTACGCGCGTACAGGCTAAAGATAATTGATAAGCAGTGAAAAAATGGAGTCTACCTGAGCTTAGAGGAAGGAGTCAGCAGTTCTAAAACAGGGTTTTTTCCTGTTTCCTTAGCAGGTATGGGACTTCAGTTATTCTGCAGTCACAGTCTTGGCTCCCACTTAAAGACAGTGAGATATTCTGTTTAATATCCTTGCTATTTGGGAAATCAAAGGTTTATCACTGTCCTTGAAAATAAGAATTAATGCTGTTGCTTCTGTAGTGCCAATTAAATCCTCCATTTAATTCTGGGAGCCAGCTGGAGATGTTTGTGACTGAGACTTTAGATGTACTCATCTTAATGCATCTATCTTTGTTGCTCTTGGTGTTTTCCCTCTCTCTGGTGCCTTATATCCCAGGACAGCTTCTTCCGAGGCTGTTAGCACTTTCTAATCCCCCATGTTCACGGCCTTCTTGTTCAAGCCCTGTCTTTGATCTCAGACCGAATACTCCATTTAGTTGTCTAAATATCGTGTAGCCCAGGGTGGTCTCATCCTTACATATGGAAGTGAACAGTTAAGATCTGGTTTAAAACTGCCCAACTGAACGGAAAGTTAACACTGGTTGTTGGAGGGTTACTGTTCCTTCTAGCAAATCGTATTTTGGGGCGGGTGGGAAGTAACCGTTAGGGATGAAAGTTCATAGAATCACAGAATCATTAAGATTGGAAAAGACCTGTAAGATCAAGTCCAACCATCAACCCAACACCACCATGCCCACTAAACCATGTCCCACAGGTTTTTTTTGGTCTAAGATTTCTAGATGTTGTTTGGCGCTTCTTGTAAAGTTTGCTGTTCCACGTAAGGCTTCTGATGCGATTGGTGTTCTGGGATCTGCCCTTTATTTGTGTTGGTAGTCTTGTCAAGCTTTTAGGAAAGCCTTTGGCCAGTCATAGGGTCGGGAGAGCTACTAGTGTTTGGGTTTCTTCATTTAATGCAAATTCTGTTTTTTCCTGCTGCTGGAGCATCTTTCCTGCTTCTTGCACAGCTGCAGGCCGGGTGCAGGCAAGCAAAGGCTAATATCCAGGGAGCAACATTAGATTAAAACTGAGGGCTCTGATTCATGATCAAGCTCATCTGTGTCCACCAAACTCGAATAGCTTCTTGTACGTGTATTCTTATCCAACATGAGGTAATTTGATTGATTTCACTTTCCAGTGAAAGAGGATTACCAGATTTGTGTTACCTTACTTTGGTTTTCCCACTGATAACCACCACCTGCAAAGCAGAACTCAGTAGTTACTGAGTAGCTGCCCAAACCACAGTACCTTGTGAGTCTGTAATACCATATGTTTACGAATCTTGAAACTTTGCAATGACGAAACAAAATTTAGCAAATGAGGGTGATTTTTTTCTTACTCCTTTCTTTTTAAGTTAATTGCTGTTTAAAACTTAGTGAGCCTTTTCTGACTGTAGCTTTGAAAAGCTTTGCAGACTTAGCCAACTGTTACTGTATTCAGAAATGTTGTTATGACAGCTAATTCCTTGAGCAATGGGATTTTCATCTGGCTGCTTGCTCTTCTTGCAGAGCTCCAAGGTGATCCGTAGCTGTGAGTGCAGAAGCCTGATCAGTCACACTTTCCGAAGAACCCATCCAGGACTGTCTGGACAGAACCGAATGCCCTTTATTTAGTACTTTGCATAGCAATAGAAAAAATGAATGAAAGGAAAGCTAGTCTTGGCATGTTCTCTGGCAGTCAATTAAGTCAGAGTAGCCTGCACTGTCAACACACGTCATGGAGCCGGGAGAAGGTAGCTCTCTCTAATCACTTTACTAGTGTTCAGGCTTCCACTTTCCACTTAGACTTGACTCATTGGACTACTTGTCAGCTGGCCTAGCTGACTTGTCATGTTATCTGTTGTGTCTCTTCAACCATTCTGTCTCCCTTGCATGAATGACAACTCTTTAATTAGGATATTATAGGAGGATGGACCTGGCTGCAGGTCTCTGTTAGAAGCATCACCACCCATTCTCGAGATGAACAGCTACATTGCCTTATTTCCCAAGAGCTCATGTAACAGGAGCTAACTTTTCCAGAGAGACTTCATTTTTTGGTGAAGAAAACAATCTTTTCCTTTTTTTTTCTTTTATTTTTTTCCCCCAGGGAGATCTGGTATTTAAATATTCATCTGTCTGTCTCATTTCTTAACATGCAATTTGTCAGGAAGTGAATTTCCATTAAATTCTTGATAATTAGCATACTTGGACTTTGATAGACATTTTTCTTTTTTGCAACAATATTTTTTTTCTTAGCTCATTATCTGTGTGCAAGATCAGTCAGCTAAATTCCTGTCTATCAGACATCTCTGTCTTGGCTCATTTTTAACCAGTTTGAGGTCCGTAAGTATTGCAATGAATTACTGCCCTGGATCTCAGATTTTACATGGGTCACAGGTGAAATGAGTTGGGAAAACTCTGCCTAGAACATGCTAAATGGTTTCTCCTTCCATGCCACCTGTTTTGAAATTACACTTTTCCCTGTTTCCTATGCTAAAAAGGGGAGTAGGAATTCAGGCCAGGTCAGCAGCAGGGTGCTATCTAGAGAACCCTAATCCTTTAAAACAAGGTATTTAGTATTCAGTCCCCCCTTCAGAAGGGACTGGCAGGACTTAAGACAGCCTCTCTATGTATGTTATGCTTAGTTCTAGGTAGGCTTATTGAGCTCGTCACTATCACAGGCAGTGGATTCAACTAATTTTTTATTATTCATCGCAATGTGTTCTTTGACTAAATTGAGTTTTCCATTGCTATTGCAGCTGCTTTCTCAAAAGAGCTGGTTATAAATGCACAGCCTCTTTTTCTGAACATACTGCTTAAGAAGCACATGGACATGGCTGTATTAACATAAAAATCTCTTCTTGCTTAGTTACTCATCCACTGGCCTTTTCTCCCGTGGGTGGCTGTTGTAAAAGAGCCCTTGGAAGCGCAAACACTGCTGCTAATTCTCAAGTAGTTCTGTCCAACAGCTTGTCGAGATGTCAGAGGAGAAGACAGCTGCGGCAAAAATCCAAGCCCTTACCCTGGATGACATCCATGGCAACGTCCAGTAAGTTTTGCCCGAGGATAATGCTAAAGTAAATTATATATTAAAAATGAGGTAGGGAAAGTAGCAAAGAGGTAGCTAATCCCACTAAGCCATGGGCTAGAGAGAGCTTTCGGCCATGAGCAGGGAGTGAATCGATCACGGCTGGCCGCAATGGGCTCACCGGTCACATTAACTTCAAAGGGGTTCTCGGCAGCTATGGGTTCTCTCAGGCATACTAATACCATACAGGAGCAGAGAGAGGAGGAAAGGTCGCTCAAAGGTGGCAGAGTGGGTTGCCCACTTGACAGTTAGTGACAGGACATTAAAGGAAAAGTGGGAATTGTCATGGTTCTGCATAAATACATTCCTCCGTGAAGAAGCATGGAGACTCTGGGCCACTCTCACAGCAAGGCAGGAAACATGAACAGCAAATGACATGAAAAGCTCTTCTACAATTCTTTTTCTAATCCGTCCTCACTGTGCATGTGAGGGCCCAGTGCTTGGTGTCATACACTGCGTAGCTCCCACCTTGAAACCAGGGCAGACGGGGAAATGGCATATGGAAAGTGAGCCAGGCTCTTCATGGCCTGCTTTACATCCCTTTGGTCTGGAGTGCAGATGGAAGCATGAGCCAGCTCTTCGGATTTTCCTGGCCCCGAGCAGCATGGCTGTTGATGGGCCTCAGGTCTCCTTATTTGCAACTGATTTGAATCTTGTGTACTTCAAAGGTACTGCCTGCAAAAGATAATCCCAAACTATGCATCAGCCCATGGCTTCTGGCAGTCTGACTTTAAAAGAGGTAGAGCAAACGTTGAAAATAATACCAGCGGGTTTTGTTTACTATTCCTCTTTCCCATACCCAAACCTTGGTCATACCGCTGCCTAGTTAGTGTTGAGAGAAAGCAAGCATATGGAAATCAATGCAGAAGTTAAATGTAAGCTAAAGACCACAGAGTTACACCATGACCTGACCATAATTCCAGGACACCCCTTCCTTTGGAGCCCTCGTTCTGTGTGGGCTACTTGGGCAACAGGGCAAGGAGAAGAATGTAGGTTAACAGGGCTTGAGTGTTTGCTGTTGAATTACTCTCTTCAGATACAAATATTGATGCAGGACAGTGGCTGAGGCTATCGGACTTCTGGTTCAGGTAGGTGAGTCACTTAAAAGCCGCTTGGCTAAAAGGTTAGCCAAGGATAAAAGCAGGCTGCTTTCACTGCTGAGGTGGCTGCAGGCGTAAGGTTGCAGGCAACTTGCAAGTGTGCTGCTGAGGGAGCTGGCTCACAGCTGCAAGCTAATCAAAGTCAATCCTCTTCCCTTCTCTCCTTCAGAAGGGGACCCTGTCCTCGTTTCTACGCTGCTGCAAGCTGAGTGGCTGCTTTTAATAGAGTGTGCACAGAAGATGGTTGTAGGCAATTGAATTAGGGTTGCGTTATTAGTCCATCTGTGCAATATGCTCTGTTTATTGACAATCTGGTTAGAGTGGCTGGAGCTTGTTAAAGGTAAAGTGTTTCCTACTGTTGAATTTTGGGAGTTGTCCACCTATTAAGAGGAAGCAGTGCTGGAGGAAGGGCTCTCTTTAGACTGAGAAGGGGCTCGGTGTGAACTGTCTGCACTATTTTTCTGGCTTTCTGGAAGGGGGAAGGGTTGCATGGGAAAGGATCATCAGATAGCAGGATTTCGCTCTGCACTTTGTTGTGATGTGCACGCTCCCACTCCATCTGCTTGTGGCAAGGGGCAGCTGTTGGCGGGTGGGATTGTATGCAGGGCTCCAGGGAGAGCTCTTTTTGCTCACATTTCTAAAGGTTGCCCGTTAGGATCTGATCTGCGGCAACCATAAGCCGAAGTCAGTCTCTGAATGTCATTCTGTCCGTGAGGTATCTTTGTGAATAAAACTTGTGTGCATGAGAGGGGAGAAGCGTGTGCTGCGTTGTTGGTTCAGGAAGGTGCGGCATGACGTTTTGCAGCAGGTTTTATGTGCATGTGTCAAGCCCTTGCCTGTAACAGTAGGCTTGCTGTGGTATTTGAGATAGAAAGCTTATCTTTAAAGATGATCACTAAGAGAGTAGGGAACAAATACAGCAATTGCTTATGCAACAAGTACATTGCTTTTTGAAGACAGCAGGTGCATACTGTTGCCTGGGGAATAGAAAAATGGCCAGAATCATAACTCTTTACCAAAACCATGATGTTCACTCAGGCTTATGGCTTCCCTGGAATCCCTCATTTCAGAGTTTGGCTGTCAGTGCACTCCTCTTCTGCTCACCAGCATCAGATGTTTATTCTTGTATACCAGAGCTATCTGTAGTGGTCCAGTCACATGGCTTGTAAATAATCTTGGTGGGTCTTTTTCAGTATTGGGTCCCAGTAAATGAGCTCGATTGTTGCACATTACAAGACAACACAAAATGTCTTTGGTATCCTTATCTGTTTATAGGTTCCTAGTGCAAATCCCATGCACAGAAGCAGTGGTGATAATTAAAGAGGGTGTGGGAGTGACTTAGGAGACTGGACATTGAAAAGTTAAATAGGTGTAACTTGACTACAAAGCAATTTATAAGACATGCTGTAACTGTATTTAGAGCTTGAAAGTAACAGGAAGAGGGATAATTGTTTAGGGTGATCTTATAGTGATTCAATTTAAGCAAAGGATCAAGTATCAGAATTCTTTGTGATAGGGGTATGCAAAACCTTCACTCTCAATAAAAAGAGCCTCTATCACTTTCTTTGTACAAAACAGAAAGTAGTCTTAATGTATGGAACAACACTACATAACACAAGAGGTGTGTTTAACCCTTATAAGATGTATGTATATTGTTCTTGAAATTGAGTTGCGAAGCAACTTCCATTTCTAGAAGTCAAAATTCCAAAGGACATCTCTTGAGCACCCCAAGGGGTTCTTATTGTGGCTAATTATTTTCAAAAGAATCAGAAGGAGCTAAACAGCAAACTCTTACTAAAACTCAGTACACAACTTGGAAAAGTCAGAATTTTAAGTGGTATCATTTTTACTGGCATGAAGGTTGACGTGAACCTGGGAACGCTTCTCTTCAGTTACTTGACAGTGGCCACTGAAGAGGAGAACTGTAAAGGTGCATAAAAATTCGCTATTCTTAAGACCATACACATCACCGTAGCGTGCCAGTCCTGTGTGGGAGCATCTCTCTTCATAGAGGGCTGTGAGACTGCAAAAGTCAGTCCATATGAAAATGAGCAACACGGTTTAGAGACAGTCTGCATTTCTCGAGATCAAACCTTGAAAAGCCAAGGATCACATAAAATGTCTGTATCGTGTATTCATTCTCTTCATGTGGAAGAAGGAGAAGTTTAATAACTGAGAGCTAGACTAGGGAATCCAATCCATCCAGTTACTACAGAGAGCGAAGACTGTGGAATATCAATGCACTTTGAAATTGGTATCCTGGTAGACCCTGGTGTATTTGTGATGATTTGCAAGTAACCTGACAGTGCATGAAATAATTGTCTTTGTAGATATGAAAAAACATTGACATCGACTTTGAAATTTAAATGAAAGAAACACAGCAGAGTTCTTTCAGATGCATAACCTTGGTGCATTGACTTATTTCTTCTTTATAATAGGTTAATTACTTGAACAGATATTAGTTAAAGAGGCTTCTATTTTATTATAAAGCAGAAACAACCATTTAAGGATCCGTGTTCTTGAACAGTTACAGTGTATTGCTTCCCACCCTGTATATAAATGTGACCTAAACCAAAGTGATTTAATTGTCTGGGAGTAAATAATTGTTATTCAAGAAGTGCTTTGTTTGGCCTGTCCTGTTGCCACTGTGAAATGCAAATCACAAAGCAAATAGCAATATAGTCTCATTTGTTTGTGTGCTGTGTGCAGTACACACAGCAAATGCACAAGCAGCAGCTTTGATAGCCAGTTAGAAAGCTCCATTGGTGTCCAGGGTCTTTAATGCGACTTCTTAGCGACAAATGGTTGTATTTGAGCAGAAGCTTTCATTGAATAGTTTTGTCCTTTTCAACATCTCGGGTTTGCTATTGTATGGCATCTGCAGATGAGTAGGGAGTTATTCAATATTAATAGGTTTATTTTATCAGGTAAAGTGTTTATTAAAGAGAGTTCCCTAGTATATGATAAAATCTTCATTCAGAGCTATGAAGTAGTGATAGAATTTGATGATCCTTCTAAGGCAATCAGTACAAAAGTGTTTTGCATTTCCAACGAAGACCATTGCTGCCCTCCTTACAAACTGTTACACTGTAAATAGTAGAATTTAATCTTGTCTCGTCTCCGTATCAGCATTTGCTTTATCAGTCTTGTCAGGTGGCATTTGGTTGGGGGGGGGCATTCAATTTTGTGCCATTTTAAGCAATTTCACTGGTAAAGCACATAGATTCACAATGTGTTTAAATGGAAAATGGAAATTCTCAGTAAAAACTTGCTAAAATCTCATTTGAGTTAGTGTATAGTCCTCTGTGGGACATGAGTCTGTGTATAATCCTAGCCCTTTCTGTAGCAGCGTTCTTCAGCAGTCTCCTCCAGGTTGCTTTGTGGGAGAACATTGAGTTTAGTTTTACATTCAGCACCCAAGTTCCTGATTTGATAATGGAAGTAAATTCACGGTGTAAATACACAGAACTGAGAACGCCAACGCAAACCCGGCTGCCAGGTGAGCTCTGGCTGTTAGCCAGCGCTAATGAGCAATGCGCTATGTTGTAGGTAGTTTAAAGTCTGTTATTTTCCAGAAACCCAACACAACAGTGCCACAGTTGGTGTCATTTTTGGCGGAGGGGGAGGACGGGTTGCAGTGCTTTTTCTAGCTTTGCCTGGGTCAGGATGTGCACAGAATCCAAGTGCTGTCCAGGGAAAACATTTTCAAATCCTGACAGCAGTATATGTGTGAGCACATGTGCAATGAAATAAATTGGCTCTTCCGCTATAAAATGTGGTAGGTTCCCACTGGAGGAATGTGCTCTAGTAGGAGATTGAGCGGTACAGGGAGGCTTTGCTCACATGATCCCAAATTTCCAGGTCATCTGCATGCTCTCTTGCAGATTTGTTCTTAAAACCGCTTGACCACAGCTGTGGTGAACATGCTGCACTGCTGGTATTGTCCCTGATGCAGATGTAAGGAGTGCGTGTGAGCTGTGGAGGAATATTTACATACCAGGATTTCTTACCTTCCCTCCCTTCCTTCTGTTTCTTTCCCCACCTGCAGCACAAGGGAATAAATCGGTAATAAGTGAGAAAATACTGCTTGGGTTTATTGTTTAATTCCCTCAGTGCTTGATTTCTGGAGAACATAGGTTTAGTATAAAGCAGTCCCTAAGCAACAATCTGGCTATAATTCATGCTTCCTTTCCTTACCAAGATGTAGGAAGCCCTAGGTCTTCACAGAGATGAGTCTTTCAGAGATTGAGAATATATCCTTGCTGCTCTTATGTGTGCTTGGGATGTTTTGTCATCCTGGACAATACTCACCTCTTGATAATGGGAACCTGACTTCCAGAAAAATCACATTTGGCCTTTTTGGCCGGTTGGTCTTTTTGGCCATTTTTTTTCAGAAGTTGTTAACGTGAGGGCAATATCCAGCTCCCACTGAGAATCTGGCTATTTCTCTTTAGTGCCTCCATGGGAAATAAAGTATTTTGAAAATCTGACTCCAGTCTGTGCTTGATGAGCAGGCAGAACATACTTCCGAAATTGCTGTTCAGACATCTCATTTCATGTCTTACTGCAGAAATCACTGAAATCAGGAGAGGCAGGAGTGCAGCTGGTAATTTGTGCTAGCCAGTCTTTTTAGCTCTCTGGACTTGATGAAAGCACCATCTCAATTTGGTAATACTAACAGCTAAGCCTGGTTTCATTACTGCTTGCACGCGGTGTAAAAGAGATCAGAAAAAAAGCTGGAATCATAACTGAGAACCAGAAAAGGAAGTCGGAGCAGGAAATGGGCTTGTCGTGTCCCATAATTTGCCAGTGCATCTTAGTCTTCCATTGTTGTAAACTTCATATTCTATTTCTGTTTATCCATCCTTTTCTCCGAGGCTGCGAACTCAGAATAGCTTTGCTTGTGATATCCCCATCTGTCCCAGCTGTGTGCTATTTCTGTGCGGATGATGCCATTTGCAGAGTGTTGCCATGCTGTGTAACTTTTGCAACGGGCAAATATCCACCACAGGCTGTGTGGGCAACACCAAAATTTACTACCCTGGTGACCTCGCTCAGCTCTCCAGGGGTTGGCGGTTAGTGTACTAATTTATGGTATCAATCCACCTTCTGCCATGGTACTGTTTCAAAATACCTTCTGCATTTCAGGAAATGTCTTGAGTACAGTACATTTAAATCACTTTTATATGATTTCAGGTTCAATAAGGTAAATTTGTTGCCAATATAAAATGTCTTTAAGTATTTTGGGAAGAAGGATTTGTTTGAGCTGGTGTTCATTATGGGAAGATTAATAGGGCCACTGATCCCATTAATTTGTTATTGACCCTTAACTTCCTATAATGGGTCAGGCATCCCTACTTTTAGCTTCAGGACAAGTTTACCCAGTGAACAAATTCTCATCTTGTTGTATAATATCTTTCTTCAGGATATAACTGTAAAGCGATCTGTGCTTCTGGAGTCATAGATAATATCTTTTTCAAACTGAATCTGTCTTGCGTCACGACTTTTCTAGTTCATCTGTACACCTAGAGACATGTATGAAATGTTTTGCAGAGTACTTCAAAACAGCCCAGCCTGCCTCTGTGCAAGACAGACCCGAGGAGAGTTAGCATTTCTCTAAAAGTGCTTGTGTTTTAGAAGCGCCAAGACTCAAGCTCAGTCACTAGCGTGCATGGAGGTGCAACTTATTTAAGCCAACAGTGAAAATGGGTTACACTGTTTGTTGCAGTTAAAGCTGCTGTGTGACATTGGTGTCTCATTAAGCTGCAGTGACAGAATCGGGAATATAAGCCCTTAAATGTGTGGTTCTGGCAACAGTCTCACTGTCAAAGAGAGGTGTTTCTATTCAGGTGTTACAATAACAGAATTGCTTGTTTTTCAGGAATGCACTTCTTCACCTTTCTGGTTTCTCTGTCCTCCTGCAACAGAGCTTGCATGTCTTCCCTTATGAGAGAAGCTTTTCAGGAAGGAACTCTTCCAACAGCCGGGAAGAGCACTGGCGGCTGCAACAGGGTGGCTTTGTGTCAGGTGTCCACTGTCTCCGCGGGCAGTTCTTCAGTCTGTCTGGCCTGTCAGAGCTCTGGTGAGAGGGACAGCGCGGCTATGCTTCTCCATGGATGGTTATAACATTTCCAACCTGGGGTATGGTGTCTCGTTATATCTGCCACATTGGAGAATCAAAATTTGAAGGGAAGGAGGAAGTGAGTGAGGAAATAGACTTTGTTTCTTCTTAAAGCTTTATGACAATTTGTCTTTAATCTCTAGACAAACCATGCCCTTCCTTGACGATTTGTGCATCTTCAGGAACTGGTGAGCATCAGGTGGTGAGCCTGCTTCAGGGTGGGAATCGGAGCTATCTCCTTTCCCGGCTCCCTGAAGGCACAGTAGGTTTCCTACACCGTCCTGCCCAAGGCTGAGGTGCAGTCCTACAAAAGGAGGTGCTATAGGACAGCCAAGGTACAGCATACCACCTCACAGCCCGCTTCCCTCGTTTTGTAAATAAAAGCAAAGTGTGGCTTCACTCCCATTTCCCTGTATATTTGTAACCCCTTTACCAGACGTTTTCTGTGTACCATCTGTGCACCCTACCAGCGTACTGTGCCCCCAATGCTCTCTCATCTGCACGCCCCAAAGGCAGTGCTTGTGTTCAACAGCTCACGCTGTCTTCTGTGCCCGGTGGTTTGTTGAATTGCTGCTGTCCCATCACGCAAGGTGCCTTCTGTCTCGACTCTCTTCTTGTCAGACTGGAACATTATCTACTACATGGGAAACATTGCCACCCTCATCTGGCTGTTGGGGCTGGTCTTTTGCCATGCTATTTACACTGCTAAAGGCCAAGAATTTCTTACAAGCGCATTTTCTAATAAATTAATCTCTTAAGCTCATGTTTTCTAGTGGGCCTTTTTTATTAAGGAATGTTATTTATATACAAACATACAGTAAAAATGTGAGAAAGATGTACCTTGCTGAAAGCATACTGACTGGAACTTAAAGGGCTTTTTTAAGCCTCTATTTTAATCTCCGCATGCTTTTTATCTCTTGCACTACAGAGAACAATTTCCTCTGATGCCCTCTGCTTTGAGGAAGTTCTGTAATTTAACTTCTGGTTTCCAACATCCTCCTGTGTCTTTTATCTCGTGTCTCGTAATTTTAAAGAATTTTGTCAGCCGCTTTAAGGACATTGCTTTAGCTAGAATCTACCATACTCTGTAAAACCTTTTAAAAATCTTTTAAAGCCTAGTGTTTCTTATGCTGGCTCTTACATGGGCTGTATATGGCACTTGAACCAAAAATACTAATCTTGCTAAAGTCTACATCTTCCCTACAACTCTTTGAATGAAAAGTGTTTGCAGGGTTTCCAGGTTCCACCCAGCTCTCTTTTCTGAGCACCTTCACAGCTCCTTCACTCATACCCGCAGGTCTGGACCTCCCTCTCTTGCCTGTGCTCCCCAGGGAGCTCCTGCCGCGCACCCCGTGCCCTGCTCTCTTCGGAATCTTTGAGGAAAAGGGAGAAGATGCTCCCAGCTGCGGGCTTGTTCTTCACGTTGTCTGGGTTTCTTCTGCCTCTTAGCTGGAATCGCTACCTCCAAAGCAAGTGCAGTTACAAGACCAAATTTTCCAGGTATCTTTGTCCTAAATTTAGGATCTTGTGTTCCTGTGTAACTTCTTGGAACAGCTCGTCTTCTCCAGAAGCTATGCTTTCGCTAACACTGCTTAACTGCAGATTAATAATGATCTTCGAGCCACCATGCTTCTTATTAAATATTTATATTGTGGTAGCACATAAAGGCTGTAATTGGGGTCTAATTGTGCTGATTTATTCAGACCAGTTCTGAAACCTTTGCTACCACTAAGTCTGCAGCTAGCAACCCTCCTACGTGTCCTTGTCCTTCACTGTCATTTTCCTTGGTCAGGTCAGCATATGAAACCGATCCCTGATTCCCTGGCGTGGAAACTGAATGGCCAAAAACCGCAGCGCGCTGACAGCGCTCTGCGCTTGTTCTCTTTTCATCCTTTCTTTGATTTATTCTTGGATTTTTCAAACAGAAGGGGACAGGGCAGCCTGTCTTCTGAATTCCCCTGCAAATTTTTGCCCTCGTCAGTGTATCTTTTATATGTCTATTGATGATAAAGATCGTGAGGCAGCCCAGGTGAGCAACCGCCTTCTTCCCTCACACACATAATGCAAATTGCTTCTCAGCTCAAACTACATAGCTCAGCTGCTGCCGATGCCTTATACATGTTGAGGAATCTTAATATCATTCCCATTTCTTAAAAATTAATCTCTTTAATCCTGGCAGCACTGTAAGGTTCAAAGATGTTTTACATTATGTACAGGTAGGATTATGGCTTATTCGTTAGTAGAAGGGAAAGCTTGATTTATTTTTTTTTTCATTGCGTCCCTGGTAGTTTTGACTTTGCTGAAATCCTAGTTGATGCTTTTTTTCTCTGCTCAGCCTGACTGTGCAGAAGGGAATACTATAACCCTCAATATGAAAAGTAAATGCCACAAGTCCTGTTGAAAGAAGCAAACTAGCATTACTCTTTCTGTGACAGAGATGTAGTATTCTGAATTAAGTTGTGCAAGGTGATCTGCCCTTACAGCCTCCACTCTCCTGTTAGCCACTGTGTTATCATCTTCAGTTTTCATTGTTTTAATGGTTGCTCTGGTCTGGAACGAAGAGAATATTGGATCCACAGCAAGACACAAGCTTGTCAATAAATATCCTTTTCCCGCTTTAGGATTTCCTTAAACTGTTGTGTCCAGTTGTCAACACAAATCTGTCATATCTTAGGCAGCAAATCACTCTAAGGCAAAGCAGAAGAAATTCTCAGCTTGAAGTGCCCCCAAACCCTTCTTATAGCAGTAGGGACACTGCAAAATGTGTTTTGCCTAGTCTCCCTTGGTGATTGAAAATGGAGCTTTGTTGACAAGCCGTAGACCAGTTGTTTATTTTAAGAAAGTGGGACAAAATACATTGGTGTGTTACAGAGCAAAGTCATCTAGCAGAAGTAATGAAGGCAATTCTGAAATAACACAGTTGTTTTTAACTTTACTTTTTTTTTCTTTCTTTCTTTCTTTGTCTTCATCATAGCTGGAAGTCTTTATTAGGACTGTGCTGAAGGTTGGAATCTTTTGTTCATGTCTCATAAGCGCTAGACAGCACAAAAGACAAGTGAGCTTTGAAGTAACAGG
This sequence comes from Gavia stellata, assembly GCF_030936135.1. NCBI lineage: Eukaryota > Metazoa > Chordata > Aves > Gaviiformes > Gaviidae > Gavia > Gavia stellata. The sequence continues at coordinate 43,818,947 of NC_082600.1, forward strand.
TCCTTATAGATCCAGTGATTTCTTTTGCACAAGCACATAATCTATTGTACAACTCTACTTCTGTATCTCAAAGAAGCCTTTAGGGCTAAAAATCGTTTGGCTCCCAGTCACAGCTCAGTTAAGTCCTGTTTGTAGAATATGATTACTAACATTTGAGATGGGACCAAGCAGTTTAAGAATTGAGAGGGTTCTGTCTAGATTCTAAAGTGGATGTAAACTGTTGGTGTAAGGAGAACACGGAGCAGAATCTGGATGCTTCAAAATTTGGAAAAGGCACAAATAGAAAGCCTGGTGCAATACTGAAGATCTCCAGAATTTACACAATTAGTATGGTAAATGGTGAATTATGAACACAAGAAAAGACTAAGCAATACAAAAATAAACCTTTCAGCAGTTCAGTCTGGGAAGATTTCTGGCATGATTCCAGTGACTGGTGATTAATAAACAAGGAAGATCCAGAGAAAGAAAGGAAATCTGAAAAAAACCCTCAAAAACCAGCAAACAAACAGTAAATAAATTCAATAAATTAGGAAAACTGTATGGTCATGCAGAAGAGCATGATGACAGACTCAGATGCCTGGGATGAGGATTCTCCATCTAGAATGAGGATTTAATGAAATCTCCAATGTAACCAGAAATTGAGTTTGAAAATGGGGTATAATAAGATTAGGACATGGTCACAGAGGTCTCAGCTATTCTGAGTCTCGCTTTATGCAGCATCTGGAGTTCACAAAAACAGTCTGTGTAACACAAAAGCATCTGCAGAATGAGGTGGAGGTTGTGTCTGGGCTGAGCAGGAGTACTTGTGGTTTGTGTGCTGGATGCCTCCAGACAGCTCTGCCTAGTGCTGTGGGCAGCCCAGATGTTGTAAAACTTAGTTCCTGGTGTCCTGTTTTTAGCCTGACTCTGCTAGGATGCCCCACAAAGACACTATTGACACCGATGCCAGCCCAACATTGAAGTTTACCAGAAGAAGCAGAAGGGACAGAGGCCAGTTACCTAAGCCATAGCCACAAATATGAAAGATGGGGATTTCAGACTCCTAAAGGAAACTGGAGGAACATTCTTTTCCTTTCTGAAGAATTCCCGTCGGTCAGGTATGAGGTAAGCTTCTGTTCTGGCCATTAGCAGGTTTGTGCCCTCAATACCTTACTCCTAAAGACTTTCATGCCAGCTTTGTGAAGTTAAACAGTTCTGCTCTGTAACTGTTCTGCTTTGTAACTGTGAACAAGTGTATTGTTCATCAAACGAACCAGCCTAAAATGCACAGAGTGCTTTTCCTGCCAATGGGTTTTATCCTTGTTGTGCAGGAATCAAAGACTGAGATGACGGTTCTGTCCTCCATGTGTCTCTGGTGAGACTGCCAAGAATGAGGCACCCAATTACCATCCACAGTATTTAGATTTTTATTGTGGAGAGTCTTGCCTAACTAGGAACTGGTCTGAATAAAGCCAATTCCAGCTAAAGCTGTGAAGTTTTCTATCTTCCTCCTGCTTTCCTGAGCCATTCAGTTTCCCTTTACACATCATTTCAAATAAAGAACCTGTTGAGTTAGAAGTGTACGGTGAGCCAGAGGGACCCACGCAGGAAGGGTCTGCAGGGGTGAGACAGCCGTGCCACTTCAAAAAGGGGGAGCAGAAAGTGTTGCTTCCCGCTCTCCCCCAACCTTTTCTAGTCTGCCACCTTCGTTCCCCTGCGTACAGTATCTGCTGTCTCTGTGAGCGTAATTTAGTGCTAATTAAGAAGTGAGTGGGAGCCATAAGCTCATTTCATTTAGAACCTGGAAATGGCCTCCTGGGAGCCCGGAGAGGGTACCGGCTGCTTTCTCGCCACAAAAGCTTCTCCACCCCACTGCTGTAATTCTAACCACCAAGCTCCAGATCTCAAAATTCAACGCCAGCTCAGATTTACGGAGCATTAAGCGACTGAATTAAATCCTCAGCATTCACTCGGCGTCAGCCTGCCTGAGTAAAGGATTTCACGGGCTGGGGTGCTCTACAAGGCCATAATTTATAACATTATGCAGAAGCTGCTCCTCCGAGTTTTATTTTGGCTTGCCGCAATTTCTTTTTATTAAGGCCCCAATAGTATTTGTTGTTTTTCTGTTTGCTTTGATGTGGGAGTTTTAGATTAAATCTAAATAAATAAATGAGGTTTAAAATTAAATTAGGTTTCATTTGCATGAGTTGGGGAGTGAAGTGCATCTTTCTTTCACCATATAAAACCTAACAGACCCATTACCCATCACAGAGCCCTCAGTTGCTCCTGAAGAAAAATGACATTTCCCTCTGCGTAGAAAATACTTTAAAGACCCAAGAATAGATTTATAGGAATATTTTAACCTTTTCTTTGATCCTTGAAATGTCATTGTTCTGTAGGCTACGTTGCAAAACGTGACCTTTTATAGGAACCATGGGATGGATTTGATCTTTGGAAGACGTTTTAGAGATAATGCACTACAGGGTGCAAAGAACGTTCACTCCTGAAAAGGAGCTGAAAATGGTTTTGTCTGCGGGTATTTGTGTTTGTGGTATACCTGGAGGGCAAAAGGATTGTTTATGGTGAGGCTGGTACTCCAGGGACAGCAATGAAGAAAACAAGAGAACATGGCATCTTCTTTTGTTTTAATGCGCAACTGCTTTATTTTCATTACATCTAAAAGAAAAATTTTAAGTGGCAGAAATTGGTCACATGGGAGATGCTTGCAAATGAACACGTTTGAAATGTAAGAGTTTTTTATAAGCACTAGATGTTTGCTTTTCAGAGTGCACCTTGAATTCTTGACTGGCAAAACACAAAGCTGAGCAGTTCAGGAAGAAAAAGAGCTGACCTTTTGCTTCAGATTTGTGTTTGCTCTGGTAGTGTCCCCTTTCACGGTTCTGCAGCCCGTCTCTCTCGAGTCCTTTCTCTAGCTGTCTTCCACCGGCGTTCTCCATGCCACCCACAGAATGAATTCCCGGGCAAGAGATCTCGCTGTGAAAACACCTGACCTGTTTTGACGTTTTCACGGTGACTGCAAAAAGCTTGTGAGCTAAGGCGGATGCGAGTCCGTGGGTTCACACTGTATGAGTGCTGCCTCTTTGCTTTGCTGGTAACTATTCCAAACCAGATCTTTCTGAAAGATAGCGCAGCTCTTACCACCGAATATTGTAAGGTTGTACCTAATTCTGTAGCTCTTGTGTGTGCAGAATTTTCATTGAAACCTATTGTTGTCGACAAAATGTGTTAGATTTTCCCCAGAATAGAAGAGATGTCGTTTCTGTCCCAGTAGAACTTGCAATCCAAGCAGAGGGGAAACCTGTGCAGTGAGAATGCAGTAAGGAAGATAACGGGTGAAAGAACAAAGATCATAGGCTGGCATTCTGTTTATCCAAGTTTAGGGTGAAGTAGTGGGCAAAAGCACCAAATGAATTCTGAGCCACATCAATATTCAAAGAGTTCCTGGCACTGGCTCTTCGAGCTTCTGGCTGCTGAACTGCCTGCCCCCCTGGTGAAACTGTGCTGGGTCCCAGTCACTCTGGAGCTTGGGATGCAGATATAAAATCAAGAATTTACAAATACCCTAAGAAGTCAGAGTGCAGAAGACTTGAGACTAGGAAGGAGACACTGGCCTGGAGGAGATGAGGTTCTAGATAGCAACGACCCTGCCTTGCAGAGACTGAGAACCGTGACATGGCACAGACAGTCCTAGGGGCCTTTCAGGGAAGCCATGGAGACCTGAACAACATTGTCTTTGTAGACACTGGGCCTGAAAGGATTTTTATACATACCTAATGTGCTGGAAAAAAAATTAGTGTCTGGGAGTCATTGGCCTTTTTCAGTGTGACATGACTATCGGGAAGTGATGGCTGGTGACATTTTGAATGTAGGGAGTGAAATGAGCAAAATAAGGGTATCCCAATGGCAACTTGCAGCAGGAAATGATCCACGTGTTGTACCTTAAGTAAAAATAAAGTAGGTAAGACCCAGTCTCCTCGCTTTGCTCAAATAGTTGAGCTGTTACTCTGATGCTTTACACAGATGACTTTTTATGGGGTTGCCCCTCCATTGGACAAGGAGGGCTTAACTGAGTTCTGCACAGGACAGACGCCCCATTTCTTAAATTGTCTTTTTTCTTGTCTGTGTATCATGTTTGGTCTCTGTGTGCTGCCAGAGATGAGCTGAAAACCAGAAGTGTGATAAGATGTTATGTGAACATTTCTCTGAATCCATGATAGTAGTGGTGAAACACTTAAGTGTAACATAGTCAAGCCCAAAATGCTTTGAACAGCTGAGAAAAACTTTCAGATGAGCATGGGATGTTTCACTTGTATTGCAGGAAAAAGGTGATCATGTATAAACCCTCTGTTGTCAAGTCAGTCGTCAGCAATCTTAATGTGATGTGTAGCATCTAGTTGTATCTTGCACCCTGTCAGAGGTCATAAGACTATCAAAATTATTACAGGATGTATATGGTTTATGCTATGGGACTTGTGAATGCTGTGAAATCAAAAAGAGGATTTTGTTGTCTAGGGAGGCAACCAAATCTGTGATAATCCAAGCATGTAGTAAGTCATAAGAAATCATGGCATCTAAAAACTCTTTGACAACCAAAGGTGAACTTGTCCCCAGGTGAATTTGGGGTTGTTTCCTTTGCCTTTGCCTCCTGTATGTCACTTAACTCTGGCTGCAGGATAGTGTATTTACCTGTATTAAAGAGTGGGTGAGAGACAGGGAAGGCAATACCAGATGTCTTTGATATCAGGTGTCCTTGCCCTGAAAGAAAACCAGTTCTAGGCGTTTAGTGAGACTGTACTTTTACATCATGATTTGAATACATGGGACACCGTATTGCATTGTGTATTCAAGCCCTCTGCCCTGATGCCTAGGAAGTATCTCCAACTCTGAAATAACACTCAATACTGAAGTGTTGCTGGACTTGTCCTCTACACCTTAATGTGAGAAGCAGCATTGGACAGAATCCAGAACAGAAACTTGGAATTAAAGTTTCAAGTAGATATTAATTCACTTTGTTATTTTCCTCATTTCCCCAAAAGACTGAAAGTCATCACACAAAACAGACACTCCCAAGATTCAAGGAGGCAATGAAAGTCTACAGCAGAGCTCCTTCAGAAATACTGCACCTGTTTTTCTTCTCAGTTGTGTAATCCAAATAATTGCTTTTGTTCTGTAATACAGTAAAATTGATTCATCCTCTCCTTAAATCTCTTGTAGTTGGCACTCCCAAGGTGATCTGCGATACTAGGCATGCCAATCCACAGGCCACGGTGAATCTGCCTGGGGTGGTGGTCAGACTTGCCTTTGGAGTGAGATGTTTTTGAGGCTTTTAAGTGTTAGTGTGTGTTCCCCACTCCACTGCTAGAGGAGGTCTGGGGTGATTCTTCCCCAATATATTGCTCTAGCTTCTAGCAATCTGCATTTTAGGCATTTCCTGAGCCGAAGACTCCATCTGAACCATCATGTTTGATAGCCACTGAATAGACCTGTCCTCCGTGAATTTATCTGATCACATTTGGAGCCATTTATACTTTTGACCTCCACAGAAATCCATGGCAGTTTAATTCCACAATTCAAGTGCGTGCTGTCTGAAAAATAGTTTCTTTCATTTGTTTTAAACCTGCTGCTTGATCATTTTACTGGCTGCCTCCTAGTTCGTGTGGTATAAAAAATAATGAATAATCATCCCCTATTCAAATTCTGTATGCCATTCATGGTTTTAAAGCTTTTTATCATATTCATCCTCAGTCATATCTTTTCCAAGCTGCAGAGATCTAAACTATTTATTTCTTTCTCATCTGGAAGCTGCTTTATACCTCTCAACCAACAGCATTGCAACATTATTATAATTTTCTCTAGTTCTATTATGTCCTTTTCAAGGTGGAAAAACCATAATTGTGCATAGTATTCTAGATGTGCACTCTCCATTGATTTATACAGTAGCATATTTAGGACTTCTTAATTCCTTCTTGATCATAGTTCCTTCACGATAGCTACATCCCTGGTTTAATTTCACAGCCGAAGAATACAGAGGGATGTAATTGGAAAGCTGTGGTCTAACACAATCTGGTGGAGTCAGAAGAAGCTGTGCTCCCCAGAATTGCAGATCTATAGTTCAAATCATGATTTATCATTTTCTTTGCTATGGTCTCCATCCATCACCCTTCATTTCACATTCTAATGCTCTCATTTCTTCAGTGTCATGAATTGCTCATCTAGAAAACTTACTAATGGAAGATGTCAGAAATGTAGGTGGATTCTGCTTCTCTGTTACTTAGAGAAATTAACTCCTGGATGCCTTGCATTTCTGAGCTGTTTGTTTTCACTCAGGATGCTGTGTTTTCAAAGAGTTATTGCTTAATAATACCACGTTGCTCTAAGATAGAAGGCCAAGTGCCTAGGATTTGCTTTATTATATGAATTTAGTGCAACCCCCATCTCCTCAGTAAAGACCACTCTCCTCCCTTTTTAAGAGGTACTGAGCAGGGAGTATGAGAAAAATTAAATTCCTGAGTTATTTTGTGGCATAAGCCACATTGCATGAGCGCACATTCTTATTCAAGAGTGATTTTGTCATTCCCATTGGCATTTGGAGGGTTTCAGAGCACTCAAGCTTTGCCAGCCCTCCTACCCACAAAAGGTAATGTTTGAGTTGAACATTCAAGGAACATGAGTTTTGAATTGTGTATTGAATTGCTAAGTTGAGAATGTTATTTGTTTTCATATTGGAAATTGCATCCACATCCAAAAGCTTTTCTTTCATCTGCCACTTCCTCCCCTCCTCCAAACTCCACGTCCTACTGAACTGTTTGATAATCACTTGTGCCACTTTTCTCAACTTGGGAAAAAGTAATCTTGGGGAATGTCTTCTCAAGAAGATATTGTTGGGAACCTGCTGTAGAAGCACAGGAGGAGAGATGCGTGTGGGATGAGGTGGCTGTGTCGGGCAGCTCAAGGACTGCACAGTTGCAGCTGTCTAAGAAAACTCCAACTAACAGAAAGGTGAACTCAGAAAACAGAAAGTAAAGCTTCCCAGAAGAGCAAAGACAAGGTGCTGTATCTTGGACAATTATTATTATGATTGAGTCTTGTCCTGGAGCTCTTGCAGAAAGTTATGGCCCAGTTCTGCTACTCCTGGAAGCCACAAGTTCCTTTTTGTCTTCTCTGTGCTACCTGCCTTCCTCCCACAGCCCTTTTTGTGGTGGCTCCATTTCTCCATCCCTGTTCCTAGCCCCCTCTCTTCACTGCATCCCCCTTCTGCTGCCAGTGACTCTGGAGATGCACAGTCACAAGACAAATGACCCATCCCTCTGCAGGGATACAGTTTGAAACCCACCACACTGGCACAGTACTTGCATGTAGAACAAGAGCAGGCTGTGGAAAGCATTCACAACTACTTTAAAGTAGATGGAGATTTTTGCAGCCAGCCTCCTGACAACTTGTTCTTGGAGGAAAAAGGAGGAAAACCAGATGTATCAAATTATGGGCTGAAAGTTCTTTGCATAGGTCTGCTCGAGATTTGCTGACACCCAGTGCAAAGACATGATTCCTGGCCAGGGATCATGACAGTGGGTCTGCAGGATGTTTTTAGTCCATGGTGGTGTAATGTCACTTGCAGAGCTCAAAGAAAACCTGGCTGACTGTGTAAAGAGACACCTGAACTTTTTGTCACCTTGAATACTGTGCTTATACTATCCTTTCTCTTCCTGTCTGAGCCCTCATCTGTGCTGAGGTTCTTAGAGGAACACTTTTTCCAGGTGTTCAGGAAAGCATTTTGACCCAAGGACCTGTCCATGCTGTTGTGTAGTATAGTTCTGTGATGCCTGTGTTAGAATATCTCCACTTTCTTCACCTCACAAAGGCCAAATGCGTAACTCTTTGCATTTACTTTCTTCCTCTTCCCCTCCCCATGCTGACAGCAATGCACCAGTGATGCATTAGCGATGCATCTGAACTCTCGAGTCGTGGCTGTCTGAGATTTCAGCCCTTATGAGAGACAACAGACCGTGGAAGGCACAATTTTTTATTGTGCCCTGAGGTTGTTGCAAGTGAATCATCAAAATAGTATTGATTCAGTTGTAGCCATAACGTTGTTTTTTCTCTGATGCCACAAGCGTGGAAATGCAGAATTGATATGCTCCGAGTTCTGGTCTCAGGTGCTGCCTGATCCTTTTAATGCACAAACTGTAATTGTTCTTATTTCTGGTGGGTCTAATCCATAGTACACGACTCTTCTTCTCAAGCTAGGCTTAATTCGGGGAGAAATGGTAATGTAAGGACTTTGCTCGTCTGTCTGGGTCTGTCTCTTGCTCAGCTGCTCCTCTCCCCGTGCCCTCATGCTTTTTTAGATCTTTCCTATCAGAACACATACGGAGCCTAATGTGGAAGTGTTGGGAAGTCTGTATTGACATGTCACACAACCATCTCTGACACAGATACCAACCAAATGTGTTCAGACAGCCCGTGCCGCAGGATTTTTGCTTGTCTTGTTTCAAAATGACTATCACCTGTGCTTCGCCAGTGTGGGCCCCAAGACCGTAATCGCATAAACAAATTGCGTCAGGGAAGAAGAGGTGCCTGACACAGGCGCTGATTAAGATGAAGGACTAGGTAGTTCTAAATTTCTCGGTGTAGCTCAGGTTAGATCTGTCAGATTGTCAATCTGTATAGCATGATTCACTCATGAGATGTTAAGTCTGCGTCTGGCTCACAGGCTAACAGCGTACTCGCCTCAATTCTTACCACGATGACAAACTATCTTCCTTTCCTGTTCCTACTTATAAAATGTGTCGTACTTGTCAAATTATGGAATTAAACCCTCCATTTCAAACCAGACAGTAGCTACAAAAATCCTGAGGAAACGTCTATGGGGAAATTTTTTTCCTTTCTGGATTTTCATTATGTGGTTTCTTTTTTGTTTCTTCCCTGCTCCCTTCTCCTTTGTAACTTCTGAGAGCAAGACAATACCTCTGTAGACGTGTTTCAAACCAGTGAACAGGTTTCATGTCAGGGCTCCTCCTGTGCTTTCCACACATAGTTCTGCATTCTTGTCTTCAGACCTGGGCTTACACAATAATTGTATGAGCCTTCTGCTCTGCATCTCCAGCCATGAATCAGCTTTAGTACTGTTCATTATTCCTGTGACTGTCAGGAAACTAGATGGAAGTCGCCTCTTTAGATGTTCTCTTTCTCTCTCTCAGTATTGGACATGACAAATAAATGAAGATCTCTGCTCCAGAAAGTTTACAGAAGGCCAGAGGAAGAGTGATGCTGTGCACAGTGATGATTTCCATGGTTTCACTGGCTAGAGGGCTCATTGTTTACCTCTCTTTAGGTGGTGGTATATTGGACAGGATTTGCTCCCAGTACCTGTGGGAGCAGGTCTTCATGGAGAGCTGTCATGGAGTGGGAGCAGGTGAAATGAAGCAGGAGGTAGAGCACAAGGAGAGAAAATCTTCAGTGTAAACACTGGAAAAAGCTGAGGATAGCAATGGCATTAGCAAGTCTTCAGCACAGGGGTTTGTTCAGCTAGCTCTTGCTTACCAGGTCTCCATCGCTTCCCTGAAGCCACGCAGCTAGAGAGCAAGGGTAGGACCATGCGGACCTTGGTGGCCATGTAACTGATGGGAGAGCTAGAATCGTTTGCCTGCTGTCCAGTGATTTCCAAATGTCATTAAAGAACCTTCATTTTTCTTTTACATTTCATGTGTCTTGCCCTTTCTGCTACTCCTTTAGAAAGAAATAACCAAAATCCCATTTTTTACCGAAGTCTGTACAAAACCCTCTATGAGTTGCTTCATGTTGTACTGCATTTTTCAGAGTGCTCCCACTCCTTAATGCCCAATTTTTGTGTTTGGTCTTACATCATTCCTTTCAAAGACATCCTGAGGACGAAATCTAATGGCTGGCTTCTCCTAAAAGATTGCTCTAAGCCTGGCAGGACCTCAGCTCGTGGACTAGAATAGTACATCAGTGTAACACAATGTCTGGGCAGTACTTACAGGGCAAGCAATTAAACTACAACAACAGTGACCCCTGAAATGCAATGTCCTGGCATACAGTAAATTTTTTCATGTTAAAGGTTTATATTGCTTCCTCAGGAACTGGTTTGGGAGTTTTTTTCACATCACAGTCTGGATATAATTGGTGCATGCTGCAGATTTATTCCTCCAACAGGTCAGATAACCAGTATATTTCATTGCTAAGCTGAGTGGGGCTTTTATTTTCTCAAATTATATTTCTATCAAATATTCATTTGTCTGTTTCATGGTCCACAGAGGGTTTGGACCGTTTGGCACTTGCAGCAAGTGGATGTTCCCAATGGGTTTGCTCTTCCTCCAGCTTCTTTAGCGACAGTTGTGCCAGTGGAGGAGTGGTTTGAGTGGGGGCATCAGTGTTTCACTGATCTAGCCGTGGCTTTTCCCCCCTGGGATGAAAATGCATTAGGAACCATCTCAGCAGATGGCTTGGAAGCTCTTAGTATTGCTGCTGCAGCCTGGGGTCTAGCGGCAGTTCCTTCATTTGCTGTGTTTTCAAAGAGCTGTAGGCTTCTGGTGTGAGCAGTTTATATTGAACTTGAACTTGATAGGCTGTGTCCTACCACGGATCAATAGAGACTGTAAGAGTGTATACAGTCGAAGAGAAAGTATCCTCTAGGAGAACGTTAAGGGTGCAAGGGAAAGTGTGCAAAAATAAGAAAATGTGTATCATCAGTTTTCATGGAGAAATCCTATCTCTGCTTTTTGCTGCATTTGCATTACAATATTACATTTAATAATACTATGACAATAGTTCTCGAATAATACACTATAATGGAATATGATAATTTGTATGCAAGTTTAGAAACATTTGTAGGATTTTAATTTTCTTGCTCTAGGTTTCCCTGTTTTCATTATCACAATGTGTCTGCACTAGACCTCTTATAGATGTTCTCAGTAAATCATTTACACCAATAATTTTGCAAGTAACCTCATTAGACGTGTTCTTCCCTGGAGCTGAGGCAGCTAATGATGAACCTGATTTGACCATTTGTACATATGCCCAATGCAGTTCTCCTTAGCTTCTAATTTAGGGAATAACGTAAATAAACAGGGATCTAAATTATCTGCAGTCTTGCATTAATCCTATGTGTGATCCTATTTACCCTGTCCCCCCAGGGAAATAAAGTAATCTGTGGTCTGTTAAGGTCAGTCTGTTTATACTAAAATTTAAATTATGTTCTTGAACTGCAGTTACTTCACATACATAGTTGAGCTTGGCAATATTTTTATAATGTAAGTATGTTTGGGGAGAGGGATGGGAGGTAATTACTTAATCATTTCCTCATTTAAGCCCACATTTTCTAGTAATGTCCACTGAGGAAGTGAGGGGTGGGGGGGAGAGATAAATATTAAAAATATATAAAAAGAAATTATCATCTTGATCATATCTTACCTATCTAAGACTCTAGCTTAAGCACTCATGGAGAAGACAGGAGAAACGGATGCAAGTCCATCCCTTCAGGTCAGGAGGCTTTCCATCCCTTAAGAAAGCTCCTTTTCCAACAAGCTAGAGGGTGTTTTGACGCTGATGCCCTTAGTTGTGCTTCTCGCAGTCTTGTGAAGGTACTGATGGAAATCCTGAGCCTGATGGTGAGAATGCAGAGCAGGGAGAGAAACTCTTTAGTTCCACTTCTCACTCCACTGCATGGTTAATTATTTTTGCACAGAAGAAAACACTAAAAGCAGACCACCCCAAAATACAGAAGAGCCTAATTATATAGTACTCTGCAAGCAATTTGGAGATAAAAATTTGAATCTTTAGGGCCATTAAGCCTAGTTCTCTTCTATCCTTGGTGAATGCTCTCGCCTCTCTGCTATTACATAAAAACTAAATGCACCACCGGTTTTGTGAATCCAACCATTCATTTTCATAACTTTTTTTTTTCTTCTAACAAGCACTACAAAGGGCATGTTTTATTCTGGATAAACTAGAATGTTTCCTGTTGAGCAAAGCAATGGTTTCCGGTTGCGTCTTTTCTGTGCTGAAGAATTTTTTCATAAAATATCCATTTCAACACACTTGGGGTGGTAATAATAATAATAATGATGATGATGATAATGATTTTATTTAATAGCTTGGGACTGGTTCTACTGCATGTCCTGGCCCAGTGCTTTTCAATCTGTGATGTCAGAACATCTGGGAGGCTCTGGATTACTTTGAATGGGTCTGCAGAGTTGGTTAAGACAACTGTACTAAATCTGCAAAATTTCTGAGAGACCAAGATCTCTGTTAGAAAGCCATTCTGGGACCACAGGTTGAATTCATGGAAAACCACAGCTCAAGTCTGATCCAGCAAAGCACAAAGACACCTGCTTAATTTTAAGGAATATGCAGTGTCCCATGGACTTTTATGAGTCTCATGGTTTTGTGAAGCATTCTTCAGGACTGAGGTAGAGCACTCAGTGCAGGACAAAATCAACTCCTTAATGAGCTTACCAGAAAACCCCACAGGCATACTCAGCATGTGCTTTTTAAACACGTATAATTGGGTCAAATGAAAACTGATTCCCATTGGAGTCAGGCCATGCCCAAGGAACCCTTCTGGGATTATTCTTTGAAATCCTTCAGGCAGAAATATTTCCGTGCCAACTTCGACTTCAAAACCTTTTGGCTGTGGAGCTGTTCAAGAATAGGCTAACAAGAATTCTTCTTCTATGAGAATTTTTCCTGTTCTCCATATTCCTCCCCTGCCATCCTTCTCCCTCTTGCTTTCCTCACTGCCTTTCAGCGTACTAGAGAAGGTCAGAAGCAATTTGATCAAACGTCCCAAGAAACGAGTATCTTTGAAGAGAGTTCAGGCCTGTGGAATTTGAATATGAGAGGTTTAATATTTTGAGGAATTGTTAGGTCCTGGAAATAGAGCTTTATAATGAACAATCACCTTTGAACCTTACATTGAGCTATTTTAGGTTAAAGAAAAATCGGTCTTTTTATTGGGGAAAAAAAAGGCTTCCTACTGAAGGTATCTTCTCCCCCCTTTGCTCCCTGGGTAATAGATTTGGGCTGTTTCTCTGTCCCTTGGTACATATTATACAGACACCACGAAATCTGGGGAAGAAACAAATGAATTAACAGTCCCGGAGGGCTGTCAAAATGCAAAAAGTTATAAATTAAAGACTAAATTGGCGTGTCTGAATTCGTGAATGAATTGACACATGGCTGTGCTTATTCTCTGAAGCAAGAGCTGCTGAATGTACAGCTACTGACCTTACCCTCCCTCACCAGAACTCCCTGGTCTTGTCTTTAATTGATTGTGCACAATAGATGCTGTATTGCGGTTGAAGTGTACATCATTCTTATCTGCTGGTAAGGCTTGCAAAGCTTTTTGTCTATTTACTTATCCATATAACCTGAGACTTCGCCAGTCTCCTCTCACGTGTTAGCATATGCTTTCTCCTTGATATCCCAGTTGGATTTGTCTACATTGGAGATAGAGCGTCTTCAGTTTTGCTCTAGCTTATTTAAAAACCTGCAGTAAGTCAAACAGCAAAGCAACTAGTGAGCTTTCTAAGCGGAGGGGGAAGCTTGCACATCCCAATGCTGTACCTTAGATCTGGAAGTGAGCCACTCGGCTTACGCATTTCACTGTCAGGTGTTGGCCTTTTCAGTAGCAGCCGCATTCCTCCTCTTAACTGAGAGATGCAAGCTGAGAAACCCTCCAGCACTTAGAGACAGGCTTTAACTCCAAGTGTTGGTGCATTTCATTTTGATCTTGGCTCTCTGATTTCCAAAAGTTCCACTTTACTTGAGATCTTTCAGTTGTTTTAAGAGCTGACACACGATGTGATACTTCTCACAGGAAATTAGGGAGCGTTTGGCAGAGGACGATGTTAGCCCTCTCTGGTGTGAGTCCTTTAATGTGTAATCTCTGCTAAATGGATGCTCTGATCTTCGCTGGGATATTTTTCATTCTTGACAGTGAAAACAGACTTAATCTGTCGGGAACAAAGGGGAATTATTTCTTGCTTTTTGGAAGGGAAGTCTCTCTTGGTTTAGGACTGCTGTGCAGAACAGCTAGATTTCATCTCTGGCTGAACTCCTGTCTTCGCACTTCTGTGGGGATACCTCCAGGCAAGGTGGGTTTAACTTCCAGCCATCGACAGGAGAGGAGCTAGTGTCATAGACCTTCTCTAGCTGTAGCTTCTATATTTTCCCTTCTTCACGTAATATAGAGTTGTCTCTGTCTATGCTGGACCGTGCCAGCAGGGGACTAATAAGGTCCAGCAAAGGGTACAAAAATGATGATACCTTTTTTATTTTAACCAGAGTACTTTAGGCATTCTGGCTTGCCTGTCTGGTTTTGGTTTTTTTCAGGCAGGAGAATATTTTAATGCTTCCATAAGGAAAAATAAGGTGGCAGCTGCAGGGGGTGGATCGGTCACCATGCGCCAGGCAACCCCTTGGAGATGAATTCTGCCCTGGGGGCAGGCTCCTGCTCATGCAGAGCCCATTAAAAGGGAGAGGGGCCTCAGTTTGCACAGCCAAGGGCAGGGTTTGGCCTGCAGCATCCAAGCAGGCTGCTGGGGAGTGCAGATCTTGGGATTTTCCCATCCGGCAGCAGCCCCAATGTTTGGTGAATTTGTAGATGAGGTAGACTGCAGTTTAGCCTAATGCGCGCTGGTGCTTTGGGAGGGCCCAGAGCTTTAGAGCTTTGCTGCATTTAAACAAATTAATGTAGTGGTGGTAGCAAATGACCGTGATTTTTCCTAAAGATGAACAAACTGTGGGTCTGATGGGGACCTGCTATTTCTCAGGAATTTCACAACACTGCTACCCTAAATGTGGCCAGGGAGGATTTTTCTTACTCAAACTGGCCTCAGTTCCGACGCTGCTGAAAGGTCAGCCCTCCAATTGTTTTTTTAGATTTTTTTTCTTGTCACAGTGAATAAGTCTTATCCCAGACAACTAGTAACACCTAACAATGATGTTTTTTCTGCTTGTTATCCAGCACAGCTAAACTGGAAGTCAGCCCTGGGAGATGTGTATGTATCTGGTGTAGCGTTTGTGGAGTTCATCAGAACAAACCAGAATTGACGACATCTTTAGGGAGGAAAAAAGGAGAAAAGGAAATCAATTGGTCCTAGTGTCAGAGCTGATCCGATGTGCAAAGAAGGAAAGCATTGCCAGACAGTATCTGGGGCTGGATAATTCGCATCAAAATACTCCCTGTGTCAGAATCAAATAGTCTCTGTGATAAGAAAATAATTAGGATATTGAGGCCCAAGACTTTTACATCCTCTCAGAAACTTGAAAACAGCCCTTTTGTCCCTTATCAGTGCTGGTTTATTTTTTTCCGCTGGACAAACATTGATTTTTCTTCCTGCCAAACTCTGCATTTCTAATGGAGCTTGAAATTAACATGATTTTTTTGTGGTGGTTGTTGTTTACCTCCTTGTTTGCGCACCAACAACCTAAATGAAGTTGGCACAGCTTGAGGAACAAGCTTTCTTAAAGTTGTAGTTGAATGCAGCAGGGAAAGCACAATGCATCTTTTTCTCCAGGCACTACACGAGTAATGACCACCACATGGTATCAAGGGGTGGTTTTATGTGTCTGTGACACCGATTGAAAGGCTTGGGAAAGCTTGCATTTGTTTAAGATATTTGGGATCCAGAGAGCATTCTTTATCATACTCTGCTGGGGTGATGATTTCAGTGTGCTGCTCATACAGCCTTGAGGTAGCAGCCGCTGCAGTGTCCTGTAATTCTGCTCCAGAGGTGGAGAACCTATTCCCACGTTTTGGAGAAACCTTTTGTGAGGTCTGCAAATTCATCAGAGGTATCTTGATTCAGAGAAAGTGGCAATTAAGCTGAGGGAAGAACAGTGTTCCTAAAACCTTCTTACATGTCAGAATTCACTGTCCCTCCTGACCTTATAAATTGGGATGCTGAATTGGGGTGCTACCCTTGTACAAAGCCTCGGTCAATACAATAATCCCCTCTTGTCTGGCTAACTTTAGCAGTTTCAACTGGCTATAAATTACAGCTTACACCTTGTGCAGTAATTTGAAAGTCTAAATGTCTGAGTGTTCTTCTGAAACTTGGCAGCTATCCTTTGGTCCCAGTGCCTGTTCCCCTTAATCCTATCAAATAACACTTGGAAGAATCCTTGTAGTCAGAGATAATGGTCTTATGATATGGCTGAATTTCTTTGCTGTAAGTATGAATAGGTAATAACAGCAACAGATTTCTTCTTTCCTTTGATGTTCACACAACAGGTTAAAAAAAAAGGAAAATTTTAAAGCCCTGTAATTAGAAATAACTAAAGATAAGATACTCCTGAGTCCTTGCACTCAGGACCTTTTGGTAATGCTGGTGGTTTGAGAGAGCTTTTCACCTCTCCATGACGAGAAAGGCTATGATTAAATCCCAACTCTGCTCACAGCAATTTGGATCCATATGGGCCTAGTCTCATTTTCTCAACTGCCTGCCAAAGATGTGGTCTTTGGCAAGAGTTCACACTCCCGTGTGTTGAGAGCAGGAGATATACACCACAGAACCATTCTGTTTCAAACCTGGCTGGCAAAGTGTCCTGAGTATTAGGTCAGCAATTTTCCATCAAATTGCTATCAGTTATTGTTGATACAAAATGAAGGTCATTAATTAAGTAGAAAGGATTTGGGCAGTTTGGGCTCAAGACTTGAGCAGCTCTTATTCAGTGAGTAAAAGCCTGCTATCAAGGTCCTTGTTAGCTATTGCAGCTGGAAATTCTTTTAAAATTAATGTGTTAATATACTTTTCTTCTTAGGAAAATGACTGAGTGGGAATGTGACACTGTACGTTTTATATTTATTTTCACTCGCTGACTTACAAACTAAAATCTGTTCACTTTCCAACTCCAGCAGTGATTTTTCTTTCTGCCAGAGGCACAGATTTCACCTGGGATCTGGAAAAATCAATCTATGGCATCTTTATCAACAGTGATGATGTATGGAGCAGACATAAGGCAGGACTCAAGGCACGTGTTCTAGAAGTGCAGAGCATCCTCGTTGGTGCTGCGCTCCATACACCATCTCATCCTCCTCTCTTGGCTCTGCAAGACCAAGAGTTGAAAATTCATGCACGTTGGTCAAGTCAGCAGTTTAAAAAGTGAGGAGGGGCAGGGAGCAGAGATGGTGGATAAGGTCACCACTGCACAGCGCTGCCTTTTCTTTCTAATTCTGCTCAGTTTTGTCTGTGCAAAGCCCCCGGGGTGAGGTTGTGCACCAGGATGGCATCGCTGTCACGTGGGAGAAAACCATGAGATTTGTACTTTAGGACTGAGAGTTTGGAGGAACTCATTTGGGGGTAAGTCAGCAGTCTTCCATCAGTGAGATAAAGGTGTTGATGAACCAGCACCTTTGTTGGGTCAGGTTTATTGCAAGCTAGGATTAGAAACGTTTTCCCAAGGTCTTTTGCATCTCTTGGCTGTGATGCTGTGGGGCTTGACTCAGCAGCATTCAGTGGCGTTCCCTGCCCTGTGTTTTACTCCTGTTCGTTCCTGCTTTTAAGATTGAAATGTCGTATTAGACTAAGAGCCCTACAGCTGTCAACAGCGTAAAAGGCTTCCCTTTCACTTTAGCAGGAGTGGGAACTGAGGTACTGCGTTGCTGAGGGTGTCTGATGGAGTTTTACTAATAAGATCTGATTTCATGAGGTTTGCATCCCATTAAAGCAAGTAGGCATCAGGCCTGTGAGCGTGATAGAAAAGTGCAAACACAATAGAAAGGCTCTTATAAATATTAATAGGCCATGAAACAATACAAGGCAAAAATTGTGATGGGGGGGGGGGGTAAGCAACTGCTATCTGGTGTAGCACAATGGCCTCCCATTCACCTTACTTCCCCTGCCATCTGCCTGTGGCCTGTCACTCACAAACCCCAATAGATTTGGGGATGCAGCTCAGGAATCTGATAGATTCCCTGAAACAGATTCAGCTCTGCAGCTGAATCACAGCCTCTGTGTAGGTACAAGTGAAACTGAAGTGTCTGATCCCTATGCACCAGTCATCAATCTTCCCTAGCAGCCCTGCCCAGGTGCAAGCCAAGATCAGCTCTCCAACTATCCAAAGAGTTGTTTTTAAAAGTAGTTTGACTTACCCTTAATAATCCCCTTCATGGGTGAGATATCACCTATGTCAATGATCTATATGCATTTTTAACCTCAGTATAAAACATCAGCTGGTAAAGCTTCTATATTTCCCTGTGGTTCTGCGACTGGCTCATGGCCATGGCTCCGGCTCCCTCCTCGTGGATCGCTTCCTCTGCTGTAGCTCAGGAAATTGCTGGTCGTGTTTTGCACGATCTGTCCTGTGATGCACCAGCTTTGGGGCTTTCCTGCAGTACTTTCACGGAGGAGTCAATTCATGCCTGTCTGTTACCATCCACTGTAGTTTGCTCTTCTTCCCTGCCTAGCAAAGAATTGCCCTCCTTTGTGCGTCTTTAGCTCTCGAAATGATACGCAAACATGAACCATCCCAGCATCCCACACCAGACCTGCCCTTAGCCCCATTTTACGGACTGAGAAACAGAAGCAAAGGAAATTACCAGCAGACGGGTTGGCTGAGTTGGGATTAAATCTTCTTCTTCTTCTGTAAGTGCTCTCCCGTGAGCAGCCCTTCGGCACCCCCCTGCCCCGGGCAAGCACTCCTGTTTTTTCATGCAGCACATGCGAGTTGCCAGACCTCTGGGCTACAGGAATTCATGGCATGTACTGGCCTTCCAATTTGTTCACATTTCATTTCTTCCAATGTTGATCTCTCTACAGAAGTGTTTGAAAATCCCCAAGACATTGATTATCTTTCTTTACACACGTTTCTTTATCAATTGAATTATTTAGTAAAGAGGTATGTTCATATTTTATTAATATAATTTGAGGCATAATCTTACTCCTTTTCCCTTAGCACTTGTTTAAAGAAAACAACATTTCATTCTGTGTTGCTTTGGTTTGTTTTCCTTTCATTCATCCCTGAACCTCTAAGCATTTTATTGCTTTTTTTGTGGGAGGCAACTGAGTTGTGGAGGTTAAGTGATTTGCTGCCATTCATAGAAGGGAGCAGCAGCCGACGAGAAACAACATCAAAGAATCGTGGCTGCGAGGCCAGTGCTGGCCATGCTAAAATGGTATCAGGCAACATGTGGGCCACTCACAAACCCCAGTAGATTTGGGGATGCAGCTCGGGAATCTGATAGATTCCCTGAAACAGATTCAGCTCTGCAGCTCACGGCCTCTGTGTAGGTACAAGTGAAACTGAAGTATCTGATCCCTATGCACCAGTCATCAATCTTCCCTAGCAGCCCTGCCCAGGTGCAAGCCAAGATCAGCTCTCCAGCTATCCAAAGAGTTGTTTTTAAAAGTAGCTTGACACTTCTAAAAGTTCTACCATCTGTTAGCAAACTGCCCGTGGTGGGGCTTTTTTTAAGTAAGCCCTACCTAAAGTGATGTTTTCAATTTCTTGGTAATGGTTTCATGGCTTGAATTTGTTTTCTTGCTTGGCTGCTTTCTTCCATCGTCTTTGCTGTTACTTTTAGTTGCTTTCTGCCTCAGTTTCCCGTCTGTTGACTGGGGCTACCCGCATCAGCCCATTTCACAGCAAAGGGGTATACATCAGAGCCTTAAAGGGTTGTGATATCATGGGAGCTATAGAAGCAGGTAAACCAAGTTAGCCCTCGTCAGGAAGATGGCTTTGTATTAATAGTCTGGAGAAAAGCTCCCTAGCAAAACAGGGCCCAGGCAGGTTTGACTGAAGCACCTAAAGCTTGTTAAAGAAGTGAGTAACGGTAACTTAATTAAACTGCCCTCCTCTTTGTTTTTCTGCTCTTTGGTAGAGAAGTGAGAAGCCAAGTCCCACTGCTGTGCCGTCATCTCTGGCCCCTGGTTGGTGAGAGGGGTGTTTCATGCTTGGCCTTTTCAGGGAAAGGCTGCTTGTTTGCATTGTATTTGTGGCATAATTACTAATGGTACAGATCATTTTTATTAGCCAAGCTGTCTACATTAAAATGATATATTTTTTTGTATTATTAAGGACATCCAAGGGAGTCTCTGCAGCAGCAGGAGAAAGATGATAATTTTTCGTTTAGCTTAAGAGCAGATGGTTACAGAAACATTCTATGTAAATAAATTGAGGAGAAGCCACCCTCGCTAATAGTTAAGTAAACAGGTTTGGAAACAGCCGGCTCAGGACCAGGCTTTTCTGTTCTCTTCCTTTCCTGCAAGAGCTTCATTCTGCTCTTCGGCTTACAGCCCCATATGGATAGGGTGTTAATTAAACCAAATTGCTTTTGGCCCAAAGTCATCTAAAACAACTTGAGTCCTGCTAAAGCAAGACTCTTACTCACGGACAGCTTTCGGGAGCGCTACTTACCTAGCTTAAGCATCTGGGCTGTAATCAGTGTTACTGATAAGCATTTCCAAATGTCTTTTGTCATGGTAGCGAGGCAGTGAGTGATCTGAGAGAGGTATTACTAACATTGTTGTACTTTATAGCTGCATTCTGCGGTCTCTGATGAGTGCTGTAGTCACAATGCCATGCTGCCCTGGAGAATTTTGACTCAACAAAACAAGTAAATTAGAAGTGGAGAAATGACAGGTAATTAGGGGAGGAAAGTCAGATTCTGTAGCACCAGGGCTGCAAATGCCTCAGCTGTGGTAGCTGGAGGAGAAAGTAGAGCTTCTCTTCCTACCATCCAAAAGCGAGCAAGAGGAGATTGTGAAAAGCCTAGTCCTCAATGGGTTCACAAAATGAAAAGCTGCAAGAGCCTTGAGGACAGAGAAAGTTATGCTTGATCGTCTTTGAGTGGTTCTCTCCTGCCCACCTGAGTTGGAAGAGGAAAGTAGGCTCATCCCCGGGAAACACTGGTGCACAGGGCAGTCCCCTTTTCTGTCCTCACAACCAGACCGACGCAAAAACATCACCTGGGTGATTGACTTCTTCCCAAGGTCTCCGGTCACACAGCCAGGATTCAGCATGCTTGCAAGAGGGTTTGGAGTCTCGGGCAGCAGCAGAACGTGATTTGTGCCCCATGTCAGGAGGAGATCGTATGGTGGTTTTCTCAGTTGGTGGAGGCTGGAGCTGAAGGAGAACCGCTCCTCTTCCTAGCCTGGAACAGATACTTGCCTGGGATGACTTCAGCAGTTTCTAGATTCCAGCGCAGATTTTGTTTTGGGTGTGGACGTGGGAAAAGGCATGATGCAAAGCAGTTCGCATATTACTATTACTGATAGCAATGCTTGGATATCATACAGCAAAAACTGATGACCAGTGACCAAAATGATTGAAATGTAACAATTTTTAACAGTACCAAAAAAAAAGACTATACACCTAAAGACTGATAACAAGAATGGCTGGTGTAAGCTGAGAGCTCATTAGGGGGTTGAGGGAAGAGAAGGGTTAAAGTATGTTAGTTAATGAAAGAAATTACTGTACCCTGTCAATATACTGAAAACCAAATGCAATTCTAGGTTGCGTGAGGCAAGCTGTCCCTTTAAGGAGAAGGTAGTATACATGGCTTTGTCAATTTTCTGCACACTACCAAACACCCATGTGCAAAAAAACCTGACACGAGACTGGCATATGGGTGGAGAGAAAGGCTTCTGGGATGGTGGGGGCAATGGAGAATCCATTGTATACATGAGGACTAGAAGTGTGTGGCTTGTTTAATCTAGCAAAACAGAGGCTGAGAGGAGATATGAATGCTCTCTATAAATACATCAGAGGACTAAACACCGGGGAGGGAGAAAAGCAATTTAAACTAAAAGACAACATTGGCACAAGAGGAAATGGGTATAAATGGCCCATGAATAAATTTAGGCTGCAAATTAAGTTTCTAAGCAAAAGACCAGTAAGATTTTAGATATCCAAGTAAGAGTACTAGGGCAAATAACCTGTTTCTAAGATGGGATTTGGTTACTTACATGAGAATTAAGTAATGTGCTTAGCTGTGGTAAGCTGTGGCACCTCCACTACCTTACCTGACAGTGGAGGACTGAATGTGATTATCCTGTGGTTTTATATTCATATATGGGGGAAGATCAGCCTGAAAAAAGCCGTCTCCATATTTGGTAACTCCAGAGTCAGAGACATATGTGTAGCCTGTGTGCTTTATAATAATTTCTGCTACTGAAGTCTTCATAATTAAAGAGAGTTCCTAAGTGAATGGCCAGCCCCTCAAAATTACGAACTTAAAGTAAAACTTGTATTTACCTAATCAGCTATGGTAGGGTCCTAATTTATGAGAGCAGGCTGTTTTCTCAAGGCCTAGGATTGCTTAGAAGTTTGGAAATGCTCAGATGCAGATGTTAACAGCTGTAATGTCAAGACTAAAATTGTCATGTGTGCATAGTGAAAATTTCCCAGCCAACCTTAACTGCTGATGATATTTCACCACCCAAAGCCAGTGACAAGCCTGTTCTCAAGCAACATATATCTTCATCGCATCAGTGACTCTGGAAATTGAGAAGTGATCTGTGTGTGGTCTACCTTTCTGCTGTTTGATAGACTGATTTTTTTTCCCTTACTGTAGCATTTAAACCAAAGTCTGTGTGTCTCAAAGCAGCAAACTACTTTAAAAGAAGTAGTCTGCAGTGAAGAAAATTCTGTTACTCACTAGAAGTAACCACACCATGAACTCCATTGACCAGAATAAAATATGTAAGGTTTTGATATATGCCATACACCTCAGTGGATGACAGAAGTATGGATTGAGGTGATGTTTATGCCAACAAAAGATCTTTGTCTACACAAACAACATTGGTATTCTACAGATTCAAGATTTCAACAGCTGCAGACAGGTAATGCCTCATATTTCTTCTCTAAACCTCCTTGTTAAGAAATCCTTATCCAAGTGTTGTAGGCTAGGAATGAAAGTAGAAGGTTGTAAGGAGGTGGAGTGGGGTAAAATTTCGAAGCCTTTCAAAACTTCCTATTCCTTGGCTTTCTAGCATATAGGGCAGTTGGGGGTTAAGTGACTGAGCTGTGAATTTGCAGCCTTTTGCTGGCTGGATTTGCAAAACTGAAGGATTTTTGCTTTGATTAACAGGATAATTAGAGCTGTGTTGTAAGCATAAGCTTCACTGAGCTTTGCAAGTACTCATTTCTTACCTTGACCTCAGAGACTCACCACGATCCTTAATGCTGTGCGGGGCAGACCCAGGGTGTCTATTTAAAGACCTCCTGTGCACTTAGCCAGTGCCTCTTTCTTGCCCTGCGTTAAGCTCCCCTTTGGCAATGGTGCAATTTCATAGCTCCTGAGTGGTTTTTCTTCCAGGTTGCTGTCAGTCAGCTTAAAAAATTCTCACTGAGGTCATTAATACAGTGAAGTCGTGTGAGCCATGAGGGCCAGGGTCAGGAATCCGTGAGCCTCCATGGCACCAGGGGACAGAGGAGAGGAGACCGGCGGCATTACAATGGGGCTGCTTGGATGCCGTTCCCCCATGCTGACCCGACGCTAGTCCCATATCTTTGTCCTCCCATTCCCTCTGCTCCTCCTTTCACGGGGGAAATCAGTCCCACCAAGCGAGTCTAACTTGCAATAAAGTCTTCATAGTTAAGCTGCTGACTCCAGAGAAAAACTGAAATCCTCATCAATCATTTTGCCTATACGATGTCTCTCAGTAGGCAAATATTCTGCCGGCAGCATCCGCTGTCACTCTTGAATCTTTTTGCAAAGTGCCCGTTTGATAGCTCCAACGTGTACCCTAAACTTGAGAGAATTCGGAGTCTCGCATCAGGCATCTGTGCCGTTATGAGTTTCCAAACTAAATTAATTACTTCATAAGTAACAAACTGATCAACCATGATTCTTGAACAGGAAAGGTGGGGGGCAGGAGGTATTGGACTTTGCTAGCTAAGCAGGCTCAGACATGAACAAGGGGGTCTCCCAGAAGATTAAATAGGTGGCACAACACAGCTTGTTTAGCCTAAATCAATGTTAAATCAATCAACATTAAATCAACGCTGATTCTGCTTTTGCAGGTCCTGCATTGTAATTAAACATTAACTTAAGATGCTGAACCTGAAAGTTTGTGACCCGTGTTGAGATGTTGAAGTAGTGGACACCTTCTGAAGTTTGTCAGGATATGTGACATTTCATCCAGGTGGTTACTGCCATCCTGACCACTCAGAGAGAACTGAGTATCTTGAAAACTTACGGTGTTTTCTGAGATCAGGTTCAGTCTTTCCAGCCAAATTTTAGTATTTCCAGACCTAACCACTGCTTTTCCATTTCCCGCGGTTTAGGGATGGAAAGTTTGGTGTTCCAGAATCTGTCATCTCAATGGAAGTTAATTCCCGGAAGAGCTTCATTTTCTGTGGAGACCCTCGATAGGTTGTGGGGCAGAGGAGGCAGGTGAAGGTAGAAGCGAATGGACTCCCGTGCTGCCTGTGTCTGTGCAGCGGTTCAGTTGCTTTCCTGGCAATCAAGACCAGCTGGACTGAATACCTAGAAGTGCTCTTCCATACACGCCAGCTCTGTCTCGGTGCACTGGCTCCTGGGAAGCTCTGGTATGCAGAATCCAACCGTCATCAGGGCTTGCCATAAGGATAAATTTGCAAGCAGACCATTTTTGGCTCTTGCTGTAGCAGTCTCTGAAAAGAGCTCTTCTTTTCGTCTTTCCTCCACCTCCCTTCCAGAGACATGACCAATGTTTTCCACAAATGGAGAAGTTTACAGTTCCCCACACATTGCAGTCCCTGCCAGAAATTTTGTTTTAGTTGCCACAGCAACAACTTACCAAATTTTTAAAGCCCCTGCCACTGGCTGTGCTTCTGCCCTGTTTGTTCTTCCTGTGCATTTCCCCAGCGCTGCGCAAGGCTGCAGAGGCAGTGACTGAGAGCTCTAATAACCCCAGTAATGGATCCAATTACGGCCGTTAGTGCTTCTGTTGAGAATACATGAATAAGTAAATCTATGCATAAGGATGAAAAAGTGTGTTTTTAAAGCTGCCTGAGCAGTCTCTGGGAGTGGGGGCCACGTTGCTCTTGCCAAGCCCTGGTGGAGGACGGCAGCTGAGGACCCAGCAGTGGCTCAGCTCCTCTCCGGACCACGCAGGCCCACAGGCTCCCTGCGAGTTGTTATGTGATCATTAGCTGGTGTCGGGAGCTGTGGCCGTTGACTTAAAGGCATGGCCTCACACCACAAGCGTTTGTTCGTGCTTGTCATAGTTGCACTTCACGTACCTCTGTGGGGCAGCTGGGTGCTGGGGTGTCTGCTGACAGAGCCTCTCTGTTGATGGCAGCCGCGCACACAATAAATCGTGCTCCACTTTCATTGAAAAGTGTCACCATGTTCGCATGGTTATGGGGGTTGTGGCTGGGAATGGACTGGGCAGGACAGAAGAAGCACTAGCAAACTTTTGCAGGAAACGTTCCACTCTTTGAGCGCTGTTCCGTCAGTGCAGGATGACCCTTGCATCCTCTTCACACCGCCAGAAAATATGTTACTTCCTCTAACTATCGCTGGGTCTTCCTTCACCATCTAGTGACGGCACAGAGGCATCCATCCTCACCTGGCTCTCACCCATGGTGACACACATTTGTGGTCTTCTGTCATCCAGCAGTTGATCTGACAGGGAAAGGTTCCCTCTTTTGTTCCCAATGGCTTCCTTCCTTGTCTGCCTTTTTCTAGCTGATGCATGGAGAGGTAGGAGAATAAATGTATTTTGGACAGCATACAGCAGATTTCGAGGAGGGGGTCCTGAATGTCAGCTGTCCCAGTGCTGGCTCCTCAGGTGTCAGAAGGGAGCTGGAGGGGCAGGCATCTGAGCAGGAGAGGTTGGCTGCAGACCTTTCAGGCAGCAGTGCCCTGTTCCTTCCCCTGTTCCCTGCGTATCTGTGGTGGCAGGAGGAGACAGTCACACTCCAAGATTCAGGCAGTGAGCTCATTGCACCCAAAGTTGTTGGTAGGCACCAACTCCTAATGTTGTGCGTAACCAACCAGGAATCCTTACTCTTGTTCTAGCCGCTCTTCCCCTTCCTGCGTCATTGGCCGTTTATCCCAGAGCCCCGTGGTTGCACAGCTACACTACCTGGGTTTATTTTTCTGGTGCTCTCAGAGCGTCTCTGTATGGATTGGGACAGACTGGCTACCCAAGACCATGGTGGTAACTCCCCAAAATCAGACTTCCGTGCTTTATAGAGTAGGGGTTGGTGAATCTCTTGAGAAAATTATGTCCTATGAGATACTTAGTGGCCCTTGTGAGCCTGTGAGCACGAGGCTGATGGTCTCCCATTAGCATTCAGAAGACAATAAAGAGCTGTGAAAGGGAAGTGGCATTAGTTTTTTCTGAATTGAAACTACTATTTTCTGATGGGTTGTTGGAGAGCTGCTTTACAAATCAGCCTGTGAGGAGTGGACTGGAAAAGGCTGACAATACGTCGGTTATTGGACCTAGATGTCCCCTTGAAACCTGAGATGCATTTCTACACACTGCACACTGGGTCTGTATAGCCTTTCTTTCTGAAGTAAGGTCTCGTTTTCCTGCCCCGCAGGGGTTTGCAGTGTTAGCCTGCTCTTGGTAACTGGTGGTAATCTGCAATACTAGGGTAGGAATTACAGTTTGGAAGAGGTCCCTGAAAACAGTTCCCGGAGAGTGAGCCCATTTTACATACAGATCTGCCCACATGATCCAGGTCCCAAGAAAAGTTTAAAGTACTCTGCAAAATAAGATGTTCTTTGTCATCTCCCGGACATCAGGGGAGGCTGAGACGTGAGTGAAAGGAAGGCTCACCTCCTCCCTGCTCAGCTGATACCTCCTGGAAAAAGGAGAGATTCTTTTTCCCCTCACCTGGCCTCACCTAGCTGTGTCACAGGAGAGTTCATTTCTGTTATGCATCATTAATCTGAGTTTCTAATAGCAGTAAAAGACTCTGAACTTCGTCGACAGAGAAGTTAACAACCAGTTTGCTGGAGTCCTAACGGTTGATCACTTAGCCTTGGTTATTAACTGCAGGCAAGGACCAGTTTCTGGGAGATAATTGGGGTCATAAACAATAGCTGTGTAATGGAGACCATGCCCTAGGAGAGAGACTAAAGATACTCAGCTGCAAGAAACTTACTGCCTTTGGATGGCATCCAGGTGCTGCCATCAGCCAGCTAGAGTTCAGACAGCCGAGTAGTTGCTGTAGGGGAAGAGAGGCCTTTAGTGCTCAGCAGACAGCATCTATCTCTGCTCAGGATGGCCCCTAGCTGGAAAGATGCTTGAATGCGGCCGCAGGAGGCTTGATAAAACTTCTTAAGCAGAAATCTGGAGGGTGTGAATCAGAGGCAGTGTGTCTTTTAGTCCGTTTCAAAAAGAGGACTCAGCATTTAGGAATGGCAAGTTCAGCAGCCTGGGCTAGGGTTGGCGGTGTCAGCTGGATTTTCCAAGTTGAAGGCGTCTGAGGGTTGAAGTGGCCCCCTTAGGTTGTTCTGGCTAAATGGCGAACAGGACTGCAAATGTCCTGCTGCCAGAGCTTTTGCTTGAGCAGATGTGTGCTTGTGCACAGCAGGCATGAAATGGGGGAGGGGGGGTCTCCGAGGCCATTTGGGCTCTGCTGTAGGGTTGTTGGAGAATTAAGATTTCTCTGCTTGGAATTCCTTAATACAGAGTTGGTTTGTTGCTAGGAAAAAAGACCAGAAAAGCACCATTAAGAGCTAGGACGGTATTTAAATAGAAAGGATTTTTGTTTGTACTTTCTAAAATATAACCCAGTTTCTGATGCTGAGCCCATTAAGAATCCCTGCTGGGGACACAATGTACACAGGGGTTTTCCAGGCCAGGACAAGATGTTTTATTTCAGTGGAGGGCCTGTTGGGACTGGAAGATAACTTGATGGGATTTCTGATGCAGCATCAGCCTCTGATTAGATTCATGTCACTCCAGTTGTTCCCTGTATGCATCTGATTGGAAACAAAGGGAGGAAAATAAAGGTGCAAATGAGTTTCTGTAATGATTGCACTAGCCAAGCTGGAGTGTGGCACGTTGGGGTCTGGAGTTTCTGAAGGTTTTATCCTGTTGAGAATGAGGGTAGCATTTGCGTGCATGTGGACCACAAGCTGAGCTGGGCACCCTGATGTGAAAGCTGGGAAGGTACCTGACACACAGATCCTGCAGCTCTGTACCGTGGTACTTGAAAGCATCCTTGGCTACTCCCTCATTTTTAAAGGAATCAATCATTCTGCCCTGTTGCTTCCCATGTATACAGAACTGCAGAAGAAAATTTAAGGGGAATCTGTGGAGGAGGGTAATGTTGCCCTTCATTTCCCAATAGGAAAAGCATGACAGCATTGCCAGGCTGGGCTACATTACAGAATCAAGACAGTAAATATTGTCTTAATATGGAGACCTGAAAGGCTGCTGTAGGTGTGCAGCTGAATTTTTTCCTCTGAGCCCTTTGCTCTGACAGCAAAGTCTGGCTTTGCTTGGCTTTGATTCAAAACAGGTAGGTACTGGAGAAGGGCAGTGATCCCAGAGGGGGCTCAGGTTCCCCAGGCTTTCAGCCTTCCCCAGGACATCGCTCTCCCAGTCAGGCATATGGGAGGATTTTCAGCAGTTGGTAAAGTGAATGAGAGCAGAAGTATTAGCAGTATTTCTGATACTGGTCTCGCATGAAATCCCTGTTGGGAACTGGGTTCACCAGGCTGAAGGGACGTCTTTGAGTTAAGGAAGGTCCTGCTGAAACTGGTGGGAGGTTGTTTGATGTCCCCCCTCCGGGGGCCACAGAGATGCACTGCAGGCTGGAAACTCCTCAGGAGAACTAGAAACAGAGCAGGGAGGGAATCAGGCTCTCTGCCTGCTTGCACTACGATTCTGGTACTTTATGGTCAACCCATCTTCTCCAGGCAGTGATAGGGGATACCCCGAGGTAGAGTCAAGACTGACTTAGGAGAAAGCCAAGAGGTGCTTGGCAGTGGGGGGAAGCAAGCTTAGACAGACCTCCCAAGAGATGCTGAGAGTGCAGGGCTGAGCTGGTGGCTGCACCAAGGAGATGGGCAGAAGTCTCTTATTCCAGATATTCCTCCAACTGTATGAAGCACTAATCTCGAAGGGAGGCCTAGATACCCCAGCGTCTCTGAGAGCCAAACTAGACCCTGGCTCCATGGCAGTCCTGCCACGGCATCAAAGAAGAAATCCAATTTACCTGCAGCACCAGGCAGAGCCCTTCAGTAACCACTGGGAAGCCAAGTGTGCGTGGGATCCCTGCTGTGCCGTATTGAAATCTGCCCTGGAAAGAGCAAGAACATGAATATGGAAGGAGGCGAAGGGAACTGTCACACTCGCGGCTTCACGTTCCTAAGCAGCAGCTCTTTGTCTGTGCAGCACAGAGGATGAGGTTTGATGTCTCCTTGGGCAGTGTTAGTGCTACCTCTAATTTATGCATCCAGGGCTGAGATTTCCAGCTGGCAGGCTCATCAGGAACACAACGGGTAGGACCGGCTGGCTCACTTTGAAACAACAGAGGCGAGGGGACATGCGAGAGGTTTGGGCGTAGAGCTGGGGTGCGATTTTTGCACCAGAATAGATCTAATCATCTGAGGCACGGATGGGTCCTGTCCTTCCCTGCTCAGCCTGGCTGTGCGGGAGGGATGCTCTGCCTGTTCATGTTTGCTCCCAGAGGCAGCATACCTGCCCACTCATGACTGCAGCGCTCTCCCCTTGACAGCTGAGATGGGAAACAAGTTTTTGAAGCTCTGCCATCGAACACCTACCACCAGCAGAATAACAAAGGCTCTATCCTGCCCATTGCTGGCATGCTGAAGTGTGAGCAGGCAAACATATTCGTGCCTTCCCGGTAAATCCACAGCTCAGCTGCTTCTGTAGCACACATCTTTTAGCTTAACTGCCTTGTTATCCTTTGGATGGACAGAAAGACTCCTGGATAGCCTCTGGAATGAATGGGTCATTTCTCTGAGCTGAAAAATCTTCACTCAGACCATAGGTCAGTTAAAATTTGTGGCTTTGCTTTTTGAGCTGCCATCCATTTTTTCTTCAGTTCCTCCATGTGCCTTGCGGTGGGCAGGGGAGCACATAATCAGAATAAATGGGGAATTTCTGGGTTTCTCACTGGTGCTGGCCATCTTGCTGGAAAGCATCAGCATCCATTGCTCAGCTGCTCCAGGAGTGGGAAGAGGAAATGCCTGAACCTGGGTCCTCCCCTATTAGCAAGGCAGGATATGTTCCCAACTTTACTGGGAGTATTTTTGGACAAATTCTTGGATATCTCAGCTGTAAAATGAGTGACAATCATGTGTTTCCATAAGGTAGAGAGATTAAGCCTTTAATAATAAGATGGCAGAGCACACAAAATATTCACGGCATTTGATGAATGAGCAGAGCAGGCTTTTGATGTCTGATCTTGGCAGCTTGGAGCACCTTCCTGCTGGTTAGACGTGACTGTCTTTCACTCTCATGCCCCTTCCCAAACTGCTGCTGGGACCAAACTTCAGGCACTTTTTGATAAATTGTGAGTTAGCAATATTGTCGTGGGAAGGACCTCTAGCCTCACTGGACAGAGGAGGCTTAGCTGAGTCTGCCTTTGTTTAAAATCCACTGGGTAGCACTAGAGCATGGAAGAAAAATAATTTCTTACACAAGCTTGGATTATGTTATTTACTCTCCATTGTTTGTAAGGGCCTCATAGAACCGTGAAAATGACCTTTATTTCTCTATGGATTTTGTCCTCTTTCATTTTACAAATATTGATTATTTTGTCCTCCTGTGTCTTTATCAGAGCTGAATTAACAAGGCTGTTTAACAAGAACCTGTGATTCATTTGGGGTCTTTCTGTGCCAGGTACTATCACAAGCAGCTTAAAGCAGCTCAGTGAAGAATGTGCAACCACTGTTACAGAATTGACAGAGTAGGTGATGTGCCCTGACAAGAGCTGAGCTAGCATGGGTCAGAAAGCAGGCTTAAAAAGATGATCTCTTCAGCCTAGGCTAGGAAGGGTTGTTTGTAAGGAACATAATTTTATGTCTGAAAGTTCTTTTCCTCAGACCATTAAAGCTTGAGGCCACTGAAAATCATTGAGTCCACTGGGTTATTCCAGTTCCACCCACAGATCCCCAAGTGAGATCAAGAGCCCATATTCGCAGCAAGAGGAGATTCCTGTCCTTGTGATTCAAAATCTCAGTGTCACAGTGATGAGACTCCAGTAGGAAAAGGAGCCATTGGTACAGCTTTATATGCTCTTTCTTGCCAGGCTTTTAAGTAAGCCTCTTCACTGATTCGAGAGTATGTAGGTGGAGCAGAGAGTGGAAATTGAAAGCAGACAGGGACATAAAGTTCAAACAAACGAAGTCTGATGGCCACTTTTGATGCTTTTAACACAAGTGAGAGTGAGTGTATAGCCCAGCTGATAGCCATCCCTTGCTGTCCATACTTGCCATAATGCACCATTGCGGTTTCTCATGCAGGACCTGGAGGTTGGTGAGGGTGGGGAGGAAGCAGCTGCCATGCACAGTTCTCTGGGGCTAACTGAAATCTCATGCTTTTCGGGATCATCTCTCCACTCTTGTCAGTGGCCTTGAGACATCCTATAGGTTTTTAGCGACCTGTCTGGCCAGTAGCAAAAGCCTGACCTTCTGCATATGTTCCACACTGAGAAAAAGAGATGTTGCAATGGAGATAGAAATGGTATGTCCAGATTTCTTTCTTCCCAAGTAGGCAATGCCACTTGTAGCTTAGCTCTAGGGCTCTCCTGTGGGCTCATCTTTCTTACAACCCATACGCTGTGGTGGGAGATGACATTTGCTTTAAATGAGACAAGGGTCTCCTTAAGCCAGCTGTTGTACAAGCTTGTAAAAAGGGCAAGTCCTCATCCTTAAGCATTTATGATCTATATCAGAGGATGGCAACCTTTCGAGGAGTTTGTCCCAGTGTGCACTTTTTTCTGTCTGAGATGAGAGGTTAAGTACGCCAGTGGGAGCTGGGAGATTGTCTCTAAGAAGCACCATGCGGCCAATCAGTTAGTGCTTATTAGTCTCCCCTCTGCAAAGGGTGGACTCCTGCTTTCCCTAGCTTCCTAGGCTCGGCGGAGCTGGGACTCGCTCCTGCCTCCCAGCCTGCGCCAGCCCGCCCTGCTGCAGGCCACGCAGGGTCCCCAGCATGCTGTCTGGGCAGTCACAGCACCCACGGCTGAAACAGGCCCATGGGGTGGGGGGGAAGCGGGGGGGTCTAGCCATTACCCAGCAAGTCAGCGATAATGCTGAGAACAGAGCTGCGTCTCCAGGCTCCTGCCGGATCCATGTCCTTTCTAGTAGACAGTGCTGTTTGTCCTGCAACTCCTGCTTTTCTAGAGCAGAAGGAGCATTACCTCTGGGCTGTGGGCCAGCCTGGTCTTCAGCATCATTAGAGAACATGTCTATGCCGCAGAGTAGCTGAAGTCTTGTAAACCTAGAGGGGAAATAAGGAATTAAGAATCAAAAGGGTCCCGGGGTATCCTGGTGGAAGGGGAACTCTGGCTGTTCCTTACAGGCTGTTACAGCTATATAAAAGAGGTATTTCTGGGTGAAGAAAACAGTCGTCTTCTGCAGGAGGGTAAAGCAAAGGAACTGGTAATTTTTTTCAAGAACAAGAAACTCATCTCAGGGTAGATGTTGGCTCTGATATTGAAAGTGCTTGGGAAGTGAGAGGACAAGTTTCTATTCTTCCTCCAATTAGTATCTCTTACAAAATGAAACAGTTCAACAAAAAGAGTGAAAATGGCGTTCAGGTGCTGCTTGGGCCATGTAGCGGGTGTGTGTGAGGCTGGGGAGTCCTTGGGCTGACTCAAGGCTGGTCGGATGTTTTAACCACTGGGTTATTAGCTGCTCTGAGGCCAGTCTCCCTGGATTCTCTTTTCAGCGGAAGTTTCAACAGTACCACCATGTCTTTACAAACAATTTCGGTTTTGGTGACACAACGCTTCCCAACAAGAGTTCAAAAACTCCCAACCAACTCTAAGCCTCACACTTCCAGAGTCAGAGCTTCGGCTGCTTCTCCCCGAAGGCTCAGCTGAGGAAAACAAGCCACTCCATATCACTATTCATTTACCCTCCTGAACCCTGTCTCTCAGTGCTTCAAGGTAGATGCTTCAGCAGTTAATACTGCTCCTGGGGCATGTGCAAGGAACAATTAAAGCTCATTGTGCCAGTGAAGAGCCCTGGAGTGAGCCAGGCTGCGGAGACAGCTGCCCCGGTTTTGCTGTGTGCAGCAGCTTCCCAAACAATCCTGTTGCAGAGAGGCGAGTGTGTCTTGCTGATCGCAGAGTTAAAGTTTAAAACTCAAGGGCTAAACTCAATGTGGCATTTCTAGGCTTTTTGCTGGTGGCAACTGTCTTGGTTTGTAGCATTCAGCACCTGGGCAGAGCAGGGCTGGGGAGAGCACAGCTGCTGAGCCTGCGAAGCCAATTCCAAGCAGCTGCAGCGTACGACTGATGGCAGGAGTGAAGCACGAGTGTTTAAAGAACAAACACTTTGTAGCGCTCCCTTTAACGCTTTGCCTGTGACACTGCAGGATGCAGATCTTTGATCCTAAAATGACAGAAAGGACACGAACGGTGGTTCCTTCATCTCAGACTTAAATGCTCGCTACAGCTGCGCCCCGCAAGGGTCAGCTAAGCCTTCTCCAGCTGCAGGCAGGAGGCTTGGAAGAAGGCGGTGTTGGCCATTCTCTGGAGAAGGGTCCTGCTAGGTGGTGTACAGAGAGATTTTATTTCTGCCCAGCAGTCAGAGTGGTCTCTGCCTGCTTCGGCTGCTTGTGCCGGAAGAGGAACGTATCACCCAAATGGAAAGTCTCAGCTGCAGGATAAACTTGTGTAGCTCCACAATAACAGGCTGGCGTGCGTGGGGAGGGGGCAAGCTTTTCTCTTGCCTTTGTGACTTGTCTGGAAACTGGAAACCTCTCTGGAGATAAATTGGAAGTTGTCATTGACGCCTCTACTGAGAATGTCAACAGGAATCTGTCAGTGCCAGTCATGACAATACAAACACAATTTCCTCGTTTAAAGCACCACACCAACTGCACCTAATTAACCTTCATGACAGCACAGCAATACAAGGAAATAGGGATCATTAACTTCAGCTTCGCTTTACAGAAGGGGAAGAGAAGCAGCAGCGCCAGCCCCGTGCGTTTCAAATTTAGGTAGGCTTGGAAAAATCACAAGGTTAAAAATAACAATAATCCATTTCGGGTTCTCAGAGCCTTAAGAGTGCACTTGAATCAAACTTTCAGGATTTTCTCCAGGAAACATTAGGACTGGAAACTTCTCTCCCGTACATGCTTTTTTGTGACTCAACAACCAAGGCTTTTAGAAAATCACACATTCTTAATCACAGTGGTGCAGAGGCAGTAAAGGTCAGAGCAATTTGCTCAGTGTTGCTTAAAAATCAGCTGGGCAAAGCTGGGACTAGACTGTGAGTAGCTGACCCTCCACCCCTTGCTTGTTCCTCCAGACCAAACATTTTTCTAGGTAGGGGAACCTGCCTAAATCCACCAGTGGTCACTTAATATCTGCCAGAGGCGTAATTCAGTCTTGAACTAGAGACCTCATCCCTTCCTCTCATGACTGCTGAGGGACAGACTGATGACATGGGTTACATTTTGGTCTCTGAGCCAGCCCAGCTCCTTTGCCTGGGGCCCAGCAGGGATGGGAGTGTCCTGAGGATGCAAAACTGTATGTGCCACTCCCTGACATGGCTTTCCTGGCTTGGGGCTGGTTTTTTAAGTTAGTAAGAAAGAGCAACTTGTACGAGTCCTTTTTAAAGTAAAGAGTTCTCCTTGCCTGTCATATCACGTGCCAGCAAGGGCCGAGGGGAAGAATAACGTCTGTGCCATTTGTACTGGCCACCAGCACAGGCTATCGTTTTGTCTCACCAAATAAATGCAATGCAAAGCTCTGAGGAGTTGCCGCGGCATCTTCGAAAGTTGTATCTGTTGTTACTGGCAAACTGATCTCACTTCTACCCCGAGCCATAGATGCCGTCAGGATCCGATGAGAAGACCCGGTTTTGTCAGCGGGCAGGACCCCTGCTCTGGAGAGAAGCCAGCGGGGACTGCGGAGGACTGTGGCCGAGCAGGAGAGCCTGTTGTGTGGGGTGCCGACCCCAGCCCAGAGAGCCGGCGTCTGTACAGGAATGCGTTTTATTAATCTCTTTTTCTCCTCCTTCTTCTGTTCTAAGCTGACATGGAGTGAAGTGAAGCTGAAGGGACCCTTGAAAAGGCTAGGTCATTGATGGAAAGGAAAAAGGGCTTGGCAGATGGTGAAGAGCTTTCATGAGCAGCATTGGCTGCAGCGGGCTCCAGGGAACAGAATTCTTCCCCTGCTCAGGCTGTGTGTCTGTCTCTCTGATTATTTTGTGTTATTTCATCTCTGCTGTCTGTCTCGCCCTTAATCTGGGCTCCTCTGTGCCAACAAAATGCTTAGCTCACTCCATTGTCTGAGAGACTAATTTACACTGTAAATCTGATGCTTATCTTACATGACAGCTTACTGTGGGGTTTATTGCAGTCCTGAAGACAAACTAACTGGGGATGGCTAGAAAGCTTTCGACACATCATCTGGAGTATAGAACGAATACGACCTATTTCAGCTTGCTGCCAGGTTGGGATGTGGCCCCTTGTGGTTGGGGTCACAAGGGATTTCCTTCTCTTTTCAGATCTATTCAAACCTGCGTTTGTTTGGGCTTTTTTTATGGAACAGCTTCTGTTCTGTGCGAGAGCTGTTGGAATGCTTCTGGAACAGCCTCCCACCCTCCTAGGGCCAGGTCCTCCAGCCCTCCTCCCTGCTGCCTGTGGAGTTTTAAGGACCATGGGAGTGGCTGCAGACCAGGTGCAGGCAGCGTGCGAGCACTGGTGCTCCAGTGTGCTGCAGCTTCGTTGTCTCTGCCTAGCTTAATCAGAAAGAACCTTTGTCCTTGTCTTTCTTCGTTAGTATTTCCTGACACTTTCTCCAATATGTTTTAGCTCTTTGCTGGCAGAGTAACGTCCCCCCTCAATCTCATCTGCAGTTGCCTCCTTCCCGCTGGTCCCTGGGCTGTCCATCTGCAGGCATCCACATATCGACCAAGAGATTTTCACACTAGAGTTGTTCAGATAGCTGGGCAGCTCTAGCAGCCCCAGGTCAACTGAAATGTGGGCAGAGGCCTAAATCTTCCTGCAGAGGGGTTCCGGGTAGCCTCAGACAGAGGTTTACCTGAGGAGAGCCAGGAAGATTGTTGCTGCATTGATATAGCTCTTGGTTCTGCAGCTGAGCACGCCGATGGGTGTTTAATGCCCAGAGCTTCTGCATTGCAGTCCTCTGGTGGGACACAAAGGATCTTGCTTCCCTGGATGGGGGAGTGGGAAGAGAGACCTGCCATCCTCTGAGGATGGTGTTCATTTGGAGGACAAGTCTGATTTTTACTGAGTAGAGTCCAGCTTTAAAGTCTCATGGCTTTCTGGATCCCTCTGTTCTTCCCGCCCTCGGTCTGAAGACAAAACACACAAATGGCTGTATGGGATAAGTTGTGTGCAGCAGCTGAGGGACTGGCAACTGAACTGGAAATGGAGCCAAGGGGTCTCCGTAGCGTTGAGGGAGAGGGAAAAATAGCAACTAGAGAAATTGTTGAGGAATAGGCAAGCGATATATTGTATACTGGGCAGAGCTGTAGCTGCGTAGGCTACACCAGAAACTCTCTGCTGGCCCCTCTCAAACTCCATTTTGCTGCCCAGATTATCAGGCAGGTGTGTAACCTAAGGCTTATCCCGAGTCATCAGAGCTGGTGAACACCAGACTCCTCACAGGCACTGTCCTGAGACCTGCCCAAGGGAGAGCTTTGTACAGCCTGGCTCAAACGTGGGGAAAAAACCTACAACTCTGAGAAGACTCCAAAACCTGCAGAATTTTAGAAGAATCCAGGACAAAAATACCTAGGAAAGGATCATCACACCACCTAATTCAGTCTAGTTTAGGCTACTGTATGCAGCCTCCTCTGAAGAAGCCCCCTTCTCTTCCCTGGGTACAAGTGGAGCCAGAGGAATCGAATCACCTTATTTCAACTCCTATGTTAAGTGCCTAAAAGTTAGCAATTTGAATCTGAAGACATCTTAATTTGTTTCCGAAGAGGCCTGCAAAATCTCCCTTTCCCACAGATGACGTGGTGCAGTCTGAGAGTCCCTGGTGTGAGTAGCTGGCCTCCCGTCCGCCCCAGCGCTTGTACTACAGGCAGCAGCTCTGATCCATTTGGCAAGGTCAGGTTGTCCCTTCAGCCGTGTGCATCCAGCACTCCAGGGCAGCTGGTGCTTCCAAGGATAAAATCTGTGCCCTGCTGCTGAGTGTTTTCTGACAGACTTCTGGTTGGTTTGTTTAAGAGAAAGAAAAAAAGAAAAAAGCTTGGTTTTGAGCAGCACTGAGAGACCCTACTGTGTTGCGTGACACACAGACAACGGGAAGATGGTCTCTGTTCCAAAGGATTCACAGGATAGCTTGGCAGAAGTACACTGAATAGCAGATGTGGTAAAGACACGGCGTGAGACGAGTTAGTAGTAGTAAGAGGAAGACGTTTGCTTAGACTGACTAGGTCTGACATCTCCATCAACCAGGGCATGAGGCAAGCGAAGGCCCCGCAACTTGACGAGCGGTTGGGCCAGCACCCCGGCACTCCCAAGGTCCTTGGTCACTGGCAAAGGAAATCCACTGCCTACAGCAGTGTTGGCTCTGATCTGCCTGGAAATGAGAGCGGTTGGAGACATCAAAGGGGGATTTCCAGGTAGAGTTTCCTGTGGCCTGGAATATTATTAACAATTGAGGAAAGAAGCTGCTGCCTGGCTGGATAAACAAGGGGGCTTTCTTCTTGGGGGGCAGGGAGCTTTAGAGGAAGGGGGTGGGGGGAGCTGAGAGTGTGGGAGAGCGCGGCGGAAGGCCTGGGCTCTCAAAAGGGAAGGTGCATTCAGCCAGCAGCTCTTGGCTACCTGCCATTAGCTGTGTTTAGCTTGTCCACGTGCTTAGGTTAGCGGTGAGTCCAGCCCAGTCTGGGCGAGCGGCTGAACTGGGATGCCGCCGCAGGGGTGCCTCCCTCTTTGTTCCCAGGAACAGATGCTAGGCCTGTCCCTGCGCCCGTGCCGGGGGCACGGATGCGCACAGGGCTGTGCGGTGCAGACTGGCCCCTTCCTCGGGGCGCTGGTGGGGCCTCTGCAGTGCTCTGCTCTGAGGTGGTGGCTGGTGCTGACACGGCCCCTGTCCTGGGCTCTCTGCAGAGGCATAACTGCACCATGATTTCATGCAGGCTTTCAGAAAGGCATTTCCATCACTGTCATTTCCCCGCTTCTCAGGAAATGGGGTGCGCATTTAGCAGGGGGTAAAGCCCTCCTGCTGCATCAGTGCTGTGCAACCTCTCTTCTGAGTAGGTAATGGGTTAGAAGGACTGCTGCTACTGCTCCAGGGATCCTGTATTCCCAGCTGGCGCTTGCTTTTTTTCCTGCCAGGATTGCTTTATTGTATTTTTTGCAATTATTAGTAACTCATCTCATGTACGGAACTGGCAGTGAATCAGAAGTCAGAGTATCCAAAATATCTCGCCCCACGAAAAGAGCAGCTCCTCCTTTGCTGCCTGCAAGCAGCATTGTTAGCTGACGCAAAGGGAGAGGATTGTGTGGAGGCCAGCAGGAGAGCTGTCAGGTTTGAATCCTGTGAGTAGCAGTTCAGAGTCAACCCTTTCCCAAGAAGTGGCGAGCTGTGAACGTTACGTCTGCAGTGTTGTGGGCAGGTGCGATGGCAGCTTGGGTAGGTATAGCGTGCTGGCCTTGATCCAGTTGGCACAGGTAAACCAGCAGTGACATAGTGTAGCAACTTAAGCACTGTCTTAACACTATTAAATACGTAGCTGAGATCTCCGGAGGGTTTGTACAACCTGAGGTGACGTTTGTGTCACTGTATCTTTCCTGCAGTTTGCTATCTGTGCTAGCTCAATTACAGTTCTCGCAGATAGGTCTCTGCTGTGCCTCAGTCCCTCAGCTGACATTAGCGTAGACCTGCCTCCAAACAGATGCTTCTGAGGACCTGCAGGCCACGCAAACGTCAGCCGTTGCTGTCTGCAGTTCGTGCCTCCTATGCTGGCATAAGTCTTTGTGATTTACCAGCGTTAGCCAACGTGCAGGGGAGGGGAATTACATCTCTTGTTAGTGGGATTTGCTTTTCATTGCAGCACTGAGGCTTGCGAGTTTGAGGCTGTAACTGAGCCACTGTCTTCTCTTCTCTGTCACGTGGGCAATTCTGCTCCCATTCCCCACCCTCCCAAAGTCCTCTCTTCCCATGCTGTAGGGCTGGGATTGCCCCGGTTCCTCCTTCAGGCACTGAGAGGTCTGGGGCTGCAAGGCACTGTGCATACAGGAGCATGTGCTGTGATGGACAACCCTCCTGGGCTCAAAGAGCCGCCCAGGGAGAAGGTCTTCAGCATGGACACCTCTGACTTTCCCTTTCTCTCTCTCCCCGCAGATGCCAGCAAGGACCATCCGCAGCAGCAAGCAGGGGTGATCTGGAGAGTGACGGGCGGCCTGTTCAGTATCACCCGAGGAGCCGTGGGGGCCACGTTGGGAGGAGTTGCTTGGGTGGGCAGCAAGAGCCTGGAGCTCACCAAAACAGCTGTGACCAGTGTCCCCGCGGCTGGCGTCGGACTGGTGAAGGGCAGCGTCTCGGCAGTGACCGGTGGTGTCGGAGCCGTAGGCAGCGCAGTCGCCAGCAAAGTCCCTTTCACCGCAAAGAAGAAGGACAAGGCTGACTAATCCCCATCGCAGCTCCCTTCCAAAAGATCAACCTGCCCATACTCTCCCCATACACAGCACCTCTTTGAGTTGGAACCAACCGCTTCAGGGAGGGTCAAGCACCCGAGCAGACTCCGGCTGCAGCCTGCTCAGCACCGCCTACTTGGCTCAGAGCTCACAGAGCCGCTGTCAATGCCTTTCACTCCCATCACCTACTGGGAACCATCTCTACTCCGAGGGCTTTAAAGGCGCCGTTGTCTCTCCTTGCAGTTTCCTTCCTCCCTTCTTGCTCTTGTAAGCACAGAGGGGTGCGAGAGGGTGTCAGGCTGCATCTGCCTAGAGGTGGGGGGAGTAACAGGGGAGGGGGAGGAACTATGCCCAGCTTGAAGTGTGGGTTGTGTAGTCAAATTCAACTTCAGCTGGGAAGGCAGCCTCTGAAACACCCCTTCCCTTGGCTCTGGGAGGTGTGTTTGGGGGGTCTGCCTGGGGGAGAACTGTAGAAGAAAGTCCCATTGACACAAAGGAGAGATACTGTGAAGAGGGGGAAGCCTCCCTCCTGCCCTGCACCTCTTACCTTTCCTTTGCAGGGCCCATCCCACAAGCTGCTCCCAATCACTTACTCCCTGGCTGAAGTGCACCCTTCAGAGAAGGAACCCTCAAGCTTGGCAGAGCAGCTCCAGAGATGATGCCACACAAGAGTATCATATGTCCCGGGCCATCAACTTCTGCACAGATTTTCTTGGTGAGAGGCAGGGGGATGAATGCTGCTGTATGTTCCCATTTGGGGAGGGAGCTGACAGTGGCATCTGCCAGGCCTCTGTGATACTGCGGCACAGGGGGTGATGCTCCACAGAGAGACAAACCGGGCCCTTGGGTTTGACCCTTGACGTCCTGGCAGTATCCCCATCTGCAACAGGGGCGTTTTGGTTCTAGGCCACACTCTCACTCCACAGACATCATTAGTAACCATGAGCAAGCGTGTTCCCAAATGCTACCCAAGTTCTGCAGAGAGGGAGGGGGGGCCGAGAGCAGTGCTCTCCCCGTGACTCAGCGCCCCGGGAGCAGTAGCCTGGCTCTGAGCAGGCTGCACCGTGTTGGGGAATGCTTCCCCGAGGGGCTGAGCATACTCCAGCGGCAGCCAGTCTGCGCAGAGCACCAGCAGCTCCTCCTCAACACGCTGCTCCTGGGGCTTCAGCCTGGCTCCTCTAAATGACCGTGTTGCACTAAATAGCCCACCCATGCTCGTAGTGCCGCAGAAACCCAGACGCCTGCATTCACCTGGCAGTCACAGCCATCGTCAGCCTGGCCCGTGATGCTCAAGGGGGCATGTGGCATCGCGTGCACGCACGCACATGTGTACACACACACACTTACTCGTTCCCTCCAAGGTCCCCTGTAATTCTCGGGATGAGGAAAGCCACAGGCTCCACCATTAAT
Organism: Gavia stellata; assembly: GCF_030936135.1. Taxonomy (NCBI): domain Eukaryota; kingdom Metazoa; phylum Chordata; class Aves; order Gaviiformes; family Gaviidae; genus Gavia; species Gavia stellata. The sequence goes on from NC_082600.1 coordinate 43,860,094, forward strand.
TCTGCCGCTCCTGGCTTTGGCGGGTGATTAGCCTAGGTTGTTAGGTGTTGGAAGCATAGGCAAGTGAAGCAGTGCTTGTGCTGTGTTTTATAAATATGCATCTGTGTTAGCGCATGTGTATGTATCAGTCCACAGGCATGTCTTCAGCCAGGTGAACAAAACTGTGCCACTGCCACGGAGGAGTTTACAGAGTCATCTTTGGCACTTCCAGCATATAGTTTTTATATAGGGTCCTGCTCAAAATAAAAGTAATGTTTTAGAGGATGTTTTCCCTTCTGTTGCCCAAGAGCGTAGTTTATTGAAACCAAAGGAATGTGAAAAATCCCCTTTCTCCGTCTATGCGGTTTGTTTACTTTCTGCCCTATCTTTTGGACACTGAAGCCAGCTTCCTTGATCTTCATTTCCCGTTGGAGGTCATTGTGCTTCCTGGCTGCTTTCTTGTGCTTAGGACTCAGACATCAGGGAATATTGAAGTACAACCCCACCACCACCATTTTTGCTGAATGTTCTTGAGCTCGTGAAGCAGTTTTGATTCTGACCTTTATTAAATCCACATTTTGGGCCTACTTAAGTCGCTGTGTCCCTGTGCTAGTCATGCTGGTGTTAGTCTCTCTGCATACCCTTCGCTGGGTAGTCCCTGCTGTTGGCAGTGGGAAGAAGTTGCTGATCTCCACAGTATGTTCCCCTTGATAGCATGAGAGTGGTTTAACCTACATCTTCGTTTCTGAAGAGGAAACAGCATTTGGTATGCGTGTGCATTTCCTCGCTTTGTCTCTTTTGTTCTGGTGAAGGCCAGGTTGACCCAGACATGTTGGTTTTGTCTCTGAAGGCAGCGGCTTCACAGAAGGATCAGGCCTTGATGCGTGCCTGCGCTTTGCTGGGATGCTCTGGCAGCTGGCAAGGCCAGAAGAAGTCTTGTCTGTTCTTCCTTTGTCTCAAACACCCTGCAGAGCAGGAGGGCAGTTTGCACTACGTGGATCTCTGCTCACCGCTCTCCCTGAGCGCATCTCATTTCTTACTCCAGGTCACAGACTGCTCCTGAAGTCAGCTCTAACCCCAAAGCTAAAAGCTGGTTGTGCGTAACGGGCTGTGCTGTCACCAGCCCGCTTAGAAAGATAGAGTTTCTTACCAACGGGGACAGAAGAGAGGCTTTTTCCTGGCTGTCTCTCCCAGGCCTTGGACAGGAGAAGATACAGGGGGCTATATCTTAGCTATATCTATAGCTAAGGGGCTATACTTCACTGGCCACCCCGGGCAGGTGATGGGAAGCTCATCATGCTTTTGGCTAACTAGTATCCCACACAGGCTCTTGCTGGGGGAGGCAATACATCCTTCCCAAGCCGTTGTCTGCAGACACCGTGTGTGCAGAGCAGGCGTGGCAAATGGGATAAAGCTGACTTAAGGAAGGCTGTAGGGATCCTGAGGGTTGCCCATCTTTTTATTTCTGCTCTTCTGTGCGTCCTTGCAGTAAATGGAGTAAAGCTCTCCGTTTGTCTGGAACTGCCATTTCCTTGTGGGGTGGCCTGGAGAAAGGGAGGAGAGGTGTGAGGGGAACTCAAAGCCTAAATCGCTGTTCTTACAGCCCAGCTAATGGAGAACTCATGAACCATAAGTAGCAAAAGAGAGCAAATTAGCAGGCAGGGGTGCAAGATTAAATCTGCTCCAAAACCAGGGTCTCACACTGCTTAATGGGCATTCAGGAATACGTAACTATGCAGGACTCAAAGCCTTCTGGTGCAGCCCTTCTCCCACCGCCCCTTCATGGTAAGAGGGGCAAAAACATTGTACATAAATCCTGTTGCTACTAGATTGGGGGGGGGGTTATGAAATGGGGGGGGCAGCACTGAGGTGGAGGGAAGGATTGAAGGGAGTTAGTGCAAGGAAGATCACCAGTTTTCAGGTGATGGTGAGAGGATGAGGAGGGACTGGTTGACAGGAGGAGGAGGTGAGGGGAAAGGAGGAATGGGGGAGCAAGAAAAGAGGGAGCGTGGAAGGAGTTTGTTTCTCAGGACAGGCTCAGAAACAGAGGATGAACACGATGGAGTTTGTCCTAGGGAAGAGTGTGGAAAGAGAAGTGGACAAACGTGGGGTTTGGCGTGTGGTGGTGGTCCACGCCTGGCTGGTGCCCTGCTTCCATAGTAGTGATGATTGCTAGGGGTTTCCGTTTAGCTAGATCATTGTGCCCAACGGATGGTCCAAGCACCAGATCAGCTCCCTCCTTACCACCCCTTCTTCCCAGATCTCTCCAGGCTTTTGTCATGATCTCCCCATGGTGGGGCTGGGTCTCCCCATGGTGGAGGTGGGACATGGCCCTACACGCAGCCCTGTGCCCCGCCGTGGCTGGACATTCCCCGTGCCCAAGGAACGTGGCCCAGCTGAGAGGAGAGCCCACAGGCACATCCTCTCCTCCCTTTTCCCTTTATTCATCTCGTTATCCTCACTTTCTTTTTTATTCCTCCCTTAGCTTTCTGTCTTGCCCCTGGATAGAGCTCCCCAAAGCTCTCACCAAGACCTTCATTAAACATCCTCACTCATATTGGCTGGGAGGGCAGAGAGAGCGAGCATCTCTGCCCCCGCAGCACCCCTGGCTGGGAGAGAAGTGCTTGTCTTCCACCCCCCTCTGTCCCCTTATGTTTTTCGTGTGGAAAATCTTAACCCTCTTCTTTTCCTCTGGGTTACCTCGCTGGCTCTTGTCCCTGTGGGTGGGTCATTCCTGCGTCTCCATTGCAAAGTCATCCTTGTAAAAACAACAGCGTGAGTGGGAATGTGGAGATGGCTAGAGTGAGCCGCAGAGCTGCTGGGACACGTGCCGGGGCCCGACTCTGCTTCTCTAGGAGCTGAGGAGCCCTTTGGCAACCCAAAACCATCATTGCGGGCATGCGGTCCCATGCGCTGTGCTGGGCTCCGGAGAACACTTTTGTTCTTTATCATTTCATTGTCTGTAATTGGTTTCCTACTGAATTTGTTTGCTTGGTTTGTTTTGCAGTGTGTTTCTGGGAATATTCTGCATCTCTGTATTTTAATTACAGTAAAATTTGAGGATAAAAACCTTGGTTACGCTGGCTCTTGTTTACAGTGGGGGGAAATGAGGAGAGGAAGCGCAGCTGAAGGAAGATGTTAGAGATTCCTTGGGAAATCGGATCTCTCCCCTAAGGGCTCTACATGAGGCACCAAGCAGGGCTGAACCTCCATCCCTGCTTAAACTAGGACATGGCTTTCAACTGCCATTCAAAAGCCATTTTGCTGCAGGCACGTTTCCTGATTGGAATGGTAGGAACAGTTTGGATGAGACTTCTAAACTCAATTTCTTGTGTTGGTTTAAAGACCGGTGCACTAGAGGACTGGCGGGCTGGGGACAGCTGGCCTAGCCCCCACGGTGGGATCTCAGCAGCTGAAGATGGGAGGTTTTGCCTCTCCAGCCACTGTTCCTTCACGCAGGTTTGCATAGCCGCTTTTCCCAGCTGAGGAAGTGAGGAAAAGCCTCATTCCCCCCCACAGCAGCCTGCCCTTTCTGCAGGAGAAGGCGGTTTGACCTCCCTCCCCAGAGCTGCGGGGGAGCCCTGCGGGGCAGCCAGACCCTCTGCCTTTGCTCGCCGGCTGGCAGGCAGCGCGGGCGCTGGGGGGGACACAGCTGGCCCCCCTGGCCACCTCACCCGCTCCACGGGCACTTACCCAGGGCAGAGCCACCCGATGTTCCCGGGGTCGCACAGCCCTCATGCAGGGCGGGTTGCAGCCCAACAGCCGTGCTGTGCTGGATTGGCCCCCAGACAGGGTGTCCCTTTTCCCGGGTCGAGGCTAGGAGCCAACAGCTCAGCATTTGTTAAGTGCTGACAAAAGGATTAATTTAGTAACTAATAGCGGGGCAATCAAGCCATTTATTTGGTTGACATTTTGCTGCCAGCTGCTCAGTAAGAGCAGCGAGCAGTGCGCTGATGAGGCTGGCTGCGGCCACCTCTGCCGCCTGCCCCACTCCTCCGTCCTCGCCCGCAGACGCAGCCGGGGCGGCGTGGCTTGGGAGGCACCGAGCCGGTGGCAGGAGCAGGTTTGGCGCTGGAGAGGACAGGGTGAAGATGCTCATTGCTCCTGCCCCTGAGTGAAGGCGCCTGGGGTGGGGGGGCTCTCCCGGGAGCTCCCCCCATGCCCGCTGTGGGGAGGCAGATGGAGCAGGCACCCGTCCCACAGCACACACACGCTGTTGCCCCATTCCTTCTCACGGGGCTGGAGCCAGCCATGCCGCCTTGCAGACAGCACAGCTGAATTACAGGTGCTCCAGCTGCGAGCCCAGAGGAGAGGCCATCAGATACGTCACCCCTGCTCACCTTTCCCCAGCCCAGCTGCAGCAGTTTTGCCACTAACAAATTGATGTGTAGCAGCAGCATCTGCCCCTCCAGAGGTCTTTAAAGGAGGAAAAGGATGCTGGAAAATCACTTACAGCTTTCCCCTGCTTCCCTGCAAGCAGTGGGTGTGCAGGCAGCATATCCCAGCTCCGTGTGTGTGACTGCAGCACCCAATCTCAGGCTCTCCCAAGTAAGAGCTCAGGCTGGGAGCTGGTGGGCAGCAGACCTCGGAAGAGACCTTTGGAGAGGAGACCTGCCCAGGTAGGTGGGCTGTGGGTGGCTCAAACACCCCTGTGCCCGGAGTGGGTCCAGCGCTGGGAATGTCTAGCCGTGGGGTGGATGTGACCAGCTGCAGTCACATCTCTCTGTGGATCCCTGCCCTGCCTGGCTCCAGGAGCAACAGAGCTGGGAAACTGCTGGGGCGTTGCTGTCCTCTGTCCCCTGGGGACTGGCCCTGGTGGCTTCCCATCTGCAGCTGCCCGCGGTCTGTGGGACGTGCCTCAAGGGCTGGGCTGTTTGGAGGGCTCTGTCCCAGCTGGGTTGGAGAGCCGGTCGGCTGCTCCAGCAGGCAGGGATCGAACAGGCCATCAAGGTCTCGTGCCAGGCTCTCGGCACTCTGCTGCAGCGCTGCATTGCTCCCGCCCCGCGTGCCCGGCGTCCCCGTCCAGCTGCTTGCTGCCCTGCTCAGCCCGCAGGCCCTGCGTGGCAGGGGCTCGCTCGCTGCCTGCAAGGTGCCTTGTGCACGAGGGCCCTGCCTCCCCCCAGGCAGCTGGCGAAAAACAGCTCGTGCATTGCCGGGACCACCTTCGTTTGCTCGTTTTCATTCTGGCGGTTTTATGACCTGAACTCAGGTGGTTTTCTCTGGTCCTCCAGGGCAGGGCACGACGATGCTCGCGCCAACAGCATCAGACGTGGTGGGGGGGCAACGAGGTGCAGCTTGATGGGGCCGGGCTTACCGTGCTGCTGCCATGAGCACTTGGCAGTCAGGTGCTTTGGCAAGACCCATGCCCCCATGGAGGCCAACAAGCTCCCAGGTCTGTAAATAACCACAGGTTCTCGCTTTTGGCTTAACTACTTGCATTCTGCACACTTCAGATGCAAACATGCACATGCCCAAGGAGGTGACCGGGGTTCCCTGCCGCCCTGGGGGGCTCTGGTGGGGCTCCCCCCAGCCTCGAAGGAGCCAGGCAGACCAGGAGACACTGCTCTTCGCCTGTTGGTGCATCCACCTCAGTTTAGTCACCGAGGCCTTTCAGTTGAACTTCACCCCCAGGTCAGTTTTATTGCACTTTTATTTACAGAAAACACAGAAATAAAGCATTAAATGTGTTGGGCTTTTACCAAACCACCCAATCACCTTTTTTTTTTTTTTTTTCTTTTGTGGGTTTTTGGCACAAAGAAATATCACAGGTGTTACCAAACAACCATGTACGAGCAGCTGACCAACTGCCCAGCCCAATAACAGGACTTACACAGACAGACATGTCGCACTGAGATCAAAAATGAGGAGGTTGTTCCGCGTTCAGCTTCCAGTCTAACCTGCTCATCAGGGGCAAGGGGAGTTATTCTGGAGGGGACGACACCATTCATAAATTATATTTATATTTACCTCTTACATTGTAAAAGTAAACAGTGCAAAAGTACAGTACCCCAGGTACCCTTCGGTTTGGAAAGCTTGAAGGTTGCTTTATACATTTTGTGTGTTTTGTAAACATTGTTACCCATCCACAGTTCTAGCTCTTGCTTGGAGAGACCCGACTCCTCTTGCGTCCAAAACATGTTGAGGGGCAGCAGTCGCTTCCCCCGGACTCTGTTGAGATTCCCGCTCAAGGTTTAGTGCAAATTTTGGAGAGAAAAAGACAAGAGAGAGAAAGGGGGGGGGGAGAAAAAACAAAAGAAAATAAAATAAGGCAACAGTTAAAACGGTCTGTATCAAAACTGGGCTCCCCTGGGGCTTCCTTAGGAGAAGGGCAGGAAGTCTCTCTCCTCCACCAAGCTGATGGAGAGGTTCTTCAGCTCCTCCTCGGAGGCGGCGGTTTTGTAGCCGAGCTGTGCCAGCACCTGCTGGCAGGCGTGCTGGGTGAACGCCACGATCTCGTAGGACAGCCGGAACCGCCACTTCTCCGCTGTCGCTGCCGAGTTGCGCACCGTCCCGTACTTGTGCTTGGAGGAGGACCTGTCTCCTCGGGTGTTGTTCTGTATCCAGCGCTCGACGTTGCTGTCCATGGGGATGCCCAGGAAATCGTAGATCTCCTCGGTCTTTTTCATGGGGTTCCTGGCCAGGTCTTCGTACCGCACCAGCATGTACTTGCCCTTGAGCCACGGCGGCCGGTTGAGGCCGGTGGACACGGAGTTCCAGAAGTCCTCGCACACTGTGGTTAGCTGGGTCACGTCCAGGTTGTACGGCTTCCTGCCGGTGCCATCCCAGATCCTCCACAGCCTGTAGGTGTCCCGGAAAGTCTCGCTCCGGGATGCCAGGATCCCTCGGGGGTCCCTCACCAGCTGGATGACCTTCAAGTTCAGCCGCGGGTCCTCCACCAAGGCCCGGAGGTCGCTGACCTCGGGCACCCGCACGGTTTTGATGGCCACGTGCCCGTGCTCTCTGCAGGACTCGGTGGCCAGCGTCAGGTTCAAGGTGCCGCACTTCTTCACGCAATCTCCCTCCTCCAGGTGGAGATCAACGGCTCCCAGGGACTCGCAGACGGGTGGCGAGCACAGGGCCTTGCTGGCTCCCCGGCGGAAGAGGCGGTCAGTGGTGTGGTTGACGGGCTGGGGTTTGATGTAGTTCTCCAGGAAGTAGAGGTCGCAGTCGTAGAGGCTCCTCAGCAGGTCTCGGCTGGCCCCCAGCATGACCCGCCTGTCCGTCGTGCTCTTGCTCTGGGTCAGCTTTGGGATCAGGGTGTACTGGACGTGGTAGAGGGGCTCAAATAAATAGAAGACATCGAAGTGCTGGTTAAACAGCTGCCCGACAAACGAGGAGCCGCTGCGGGTGGTGGCGAGGATGAGGACGTGAGTCTTCCTGGAGAGGTTATACGAGAAAGTGGGGCTCTCGTCACACAGCCTCTCGGCTGCATCGGTGTCCTGGCTCAGGCTGCAGTTCACGGGGTTGGGGATGGGGCAGCTGTGGAAGGACTTAGCAGTGAAGGTCCGGATTGCTGTGTACTGGATTGCAATGGAAGCCAAGGCTAGTAGGAGGACAGCCTTCCAGGAACATTGCATGGCTGGTCACCTTCATGGAGCTTCTTCACAGGTCGTCTCAGTGTCTGCAACCCAACAGAGAAGTCACAGGTTCAACAAGGACTGCCAAGGAGGACCCAAGTATCCTACTGCCGAGCGTGCCAGCAAACGCCCTCCCACAGTGCGTGTACATCAGCCATAACCACGTGGACCCCAGTCACGCACTGCAGAGCCCCATTCCAGAAGGGGAGGACCAGCCAGAGGCTGCCAAGCCTGGAGAGACACTTCCAGCCAGGACTTCAGCCTTAGGGACTGCTTGCTTCTAGGCTGGGGGTGTACGCAAATCCTGTGCCCCACAGCTCTGCCCAGGCTGGGGGGGATGTTAGAGCCTGGTGGCCACACTGCCTCTGTGCCTCCAACCAGCTGCTGCGAACCCTCCTCCCCAGCTGCCCTGTGAGTCACTTGTCACCCCATCAGCCAATGCCTTTGACACCCAGCGCAGGGAAAGGGCAGGGGATGGTGCCAAGCACTGCCTGAAGAGGCTCGTCTCCATCCTTTCTGGCCAGCTGGCAGAACGAGGCCAACAACCTCCTGCTTGGGAGAGGGGTGATGGCTTTCCTGGAGCTGCAAACCTCTTTGCTTAGGGGTCCACCAGCCCCGCCAGCTCAGTCAGTGATCCTCTGGGGACGAGCAGCAGCCTGAGCTCTGCAGCTGGAGCCAGAGCTGTGTCCTAGCCGCCAGCCCCATGTGCCCCCAGCACCGAGCCTGTGGTGCTGGCCAGATCCTGCTCAGCTCTGGGATTCAGACCCCCCTGCTATTCTGAGCACCAGAGGGGAAAAGCAATACTACAAAGAAGGAAGCATGATTGAAACTGCATCCCCTCCATCCTCTATTGGCAACAGTGCAGTGGCAGGAGCCCTGGGCACCAGAGATGGGCACAGGGAAGAGCATGGCTGTAGTGGCACAGGCCAACTTCAGTCTGGTGGTGCCAACCCCTGCCCTTCTGCTGCCCGTGTGTGGGCGAGGACCGGGGAAGCTGAGCAGGATGCTTGGATAGGGTGTTCACGGACAGCTAGGTGAGGAGCACCCCTGCTGTGCCGCGGCATTGCTGGGAGGGGATGTAACCATGGTGGTGCTTCAACATCTCCCCCTGTTCGCTAACCAAATAACCTTCACAGACTCTGCCCTGCTGCTCTCCAAAGCACAGGGCTTCACATCCACCTGCCATTGCTCCCCAAGGTCAGCAGGGATGGCGGAGAGGTGGTAACAGACTCATCCCAGAACCCCCAAACCCCTGTGCAGGGCAGACACCCCCGTATTAGCAACAGCTTTGAAGGCCCCCTGCACCCACTTTCCCTTGCCCATCTTCCTTGATGTCGTGTGTGTCGTCCCCCCCCGTGTGGTATGCTCACCCGTGCCTCTGCAGCCACCTGCCCACCCTCCTCAGGCAAAACCAAGGGGACAGAGCCAAGTATCTCTGCTCCCTACCCAGCAGAGCCCTTCCTTCCCACAGCATCATCGCCACTGTTGCCTCCTCTTCCTCACTCCTCTCGCATTCCCTGCATGTCCCCAGGAAGAGCGCCGAGCCGGCCCCAAGACGGTGACAAGCTCCTGATCCCCTGCTCATCCCTGGCCACTGTGGGTGGGCTTGTTGGAGCTGCTGCTGTCATTGCTCAGCCGAGGTCCCCAAGGGGTGGCAATGGGCCAGCAATGGATTCGGCATATGGGGCCTAGTCAAGCCCAGAGCACACTGAAATCCCTGACGGTGCAATGCTCCCGGTGTGCGTTCCCCGCAGAGACCATGGCAGCTGGTGCAGCGTGTTGTTCCCGTCTCCTCAGTGTGCCCTGCTCCCCAGAGAGACCCTGCCACCCAGCGAGTGACACCGGGAGGGCTGCTCAGACCTGCAAGTGAGTCAAAAACTTCTTTCCTTTCTTTTTTTTAATTATTATTTTGTTATTTACCAGTTGCCCCAGCAGCTCACCCCAAGGCACAGGCAGGAGGTTACAGGAGCTACCAGCTCCAGAGACCTCATGCCTGGGGCGGGGGTTTCTGCACCCACAATTCAGAGCAGGACCCCAGCACGGGGGCTGCTGCGACCCCCCGCCAGCTATCACCACGGCTGTGCACTAAGAGCTGTGCTTTAGACCCATCCATAACGATGCTTTGAATAAGGGATGCTTTCCCCCAGGCTGCTGCCTGCCAGGGATGTGGCATGTGGTGGGGGGACCAAAGTCGCTATTGCTGCTCCTGGTCTGGGGTTACCCACCCCGCAGAGGGGAGACCTGGCCCCAGTGTCCTCACGGGATATTGTATCCCTTGGATAAAGCGTTTTTCCAGGTCTGCTAAGTCAGGGCAGGACAGGAGGGTCCCTTCTGGCATCTCCTGGCCCAGGACGCTGGGGTATGCTGTCTAGGTGGAAGCTGCAGTGGGAACGCTTTCCTGCTCTCTAGTGATGGCCAGCCACACTGCATCCTTCACACACAACCTCAACTTTTACTCCTTGCTGCTTTCTTGGTCCCAATTCCTGCCGGATTGCTGGCTGGGAGCATTTCAGGTTCTCCACCCACCCAGACTCGCTCCCCTTCGCAATGCACCAAGCTGCGGAGGGGAAGAAATGGGGCGTTGATTCACCTCCTTGGCAGAGCAGATGCAAACCTACAGCCTAGCTTTGGCCTCAGCTGCCCATTGTCACCCTTCACGTGTGCCCTGCCCGTCTGCTGAGCCGCAGCCAGGGAGGGGCAGGTTTTGGGAGAAGGCTTCCCTCCCCGATGTCTCATCTGTGGCCTTTAAAGCCAGCCAGAGCCTCCTCTCAGCCCCCGGCCAGCTCTCCCACCTCTTTCCATTGCTGCCTGTCCCCAAGGGGCTGCGGTTCCCGCTCAGCCCAGCCCTGGGCTTGAGAAGCAGCGGCAACCGGCAGCCGGGTGCTCTCGGGGGGGTTCCGGGGGCAGAGCAAGCGTGTGGCACTCGGGAGCTGCCGGCACAGCTGAGGATCGCTTCCACTCACGCTCCCCCTTGCTCATCTGTCAGACACAGCCAGGTTGGTGTGAAATACCTGCCGAGGAGGAGCTGCCCGTGGCTCCGCACGGCTCGGAGCGGGCTGGCCGAGCGGCGGCTGCAGCCAACGCGCTGCAGGAGATCTCCTACAGACACGTGCGGCAGGATAGCCGGTTGCTCTCCCATCCCTGCCCAGGGGACCTGCTTCTTAAATTGGCCCGTTCCTCTTCAGGCACCGATACTGGGGCCAGCAGTGGGGATCAGCAGCTGGAGCGAGGGCTGTGCCCGTGGGGCTGTATGTGAGAGTCCTGCGTGAGGCATGTACTGTTTTGGCTACTCAGCCCTAGACCGTGGGATGCTGTGATGACCATGGGAGTCATCCAAAACGCTGGCCTCACAGATGTTTCCATGCTATAAAGTGTTCCCAGCCGAAATCTCCCTCTGCTCTGTCTCCAGATCAGCTCCACCAAAGACGATGAGCAAATGCAGCCCGAGGGTGGGAGCTGAGTCCGGTAGGTCCCTCCAGGCAGCCGGGTCTCCGAGATGGATAGCTGGGGTGGGGGCAAGTCACTTCATGCCTTCCAGCCCCCAGCGCTGCTGGCACTGCAAGGGGCCGGCGAGAAGGCACGTGTGCTCTTTTTGCACTGTGCTGGGGTCACCACTGCCCCTTCCCCGACCCTAACCCCCCTCTGGTCACATCTCCACTGCCTTGCCCGCACCTCTGTCCAGCTGCCTGCAGTCGCATCAGGACCAGGCTGTCCACAAGAGATGCACGGCATCCTGCCACTGGCTCCGAGCGCTGCAGGAGGCCAGCCGGTGCCTGGCACGGGGACAGGAGCATTGACTGTGGGAAGAGGAAGGTGCTGAGCCTTTCCTCTCCCCTGCCCCGCTTCCCGCAGCCTTGAGCCCAGAGGAAGGGACAGGATGGGCACAGGCAGCACAGCCTCCCCCAGCCTGCACACCCGCGAAACGGCAGCGGGTACACAATCACCTGCCTTCCTCCTCCCCTGACTTCCAGCGCCGCTCCCAGGAGGATGAGCAGGCGAGAAGCCAGCAAGACAGCCCAGGAGCGCTGGGAAGATGGGAGGCAATGAATTAAGCTGAATGGCATCCGTGAGTCACCGGCGCAGGGAGCAGCGAGCGCGACCGGCCAGCCGCAGCGCCGCAGAGGCCCAGGAGGAGATGCTGAGCAGTGGACTCCTGCTTCGGGGACGGTCTTCCCAGGTTTGATGGGAATGACCTGCTTTTAAAGCCGCGCAGCAGGACCGCGGCACCGGAGGCTGTGCTGGCAGCCGAGCTCAGGCGTTAGGCAGGCTGGACTCGGCAGGGCTGCTGCAGGGATCGGTGCGACTCGCACGTCTTCTCCCCTCCAAAAGCTGCCAGGTGCTACAAAGGGCAGTGCCCCGACTTGCCAAAGCTTGTTCTTATGGGGGAGCTTCCACAGCATCTCATCCTTGCAGGTTCCCTTGCTGCTCCCTGGAGAGGTGGCCGTGTTTGGGCAACTTTAGGCAGGAGACCTTGCAGCAATTGATACTGTCGTTGCTGTGTTTCCAAGGGTCTCTCATAGGGCAGTCAAAAAAAACCTGCTCTTTCTGGCTGCCTTCCAGGCTGTCCCACTCTCTTGACAGCTCCCCAGAAGCTGTGCCCTCGGCCCGGCTGGGCTCATCCTGGGCTCCCTCACCCCCTGCCAGGGAAATCCCTCTGCGCTCCCCCGTGGTAGGGAGGAAGGGAAACGGGAGTGGAAGAAGGTGCGAGGGTCTGTGCAATGCGGGTGCCCACTCCGGCCCTGGCACGAGCCCCAGTGCCAGGGAGATGCGCCGGAGGAGCGTCTGTGCCCCACAAGCCCTCCCCGGGGCCTGTCAGGTCCCAGTCCAGCTACTGGCACCCTCTACCCCCAAAACCGATTCCCACCAGCAAGGCTGTTTCCATGGAAACGACAGAGTGACTCAGGACTTTGGGACCAGCTGGAAAACACAACTGTGAGCAGCGAACGCCCAGGGAGGTGCCAGGGTCTCGGTGCGAGGAAGAAGGGTGGATGAGCGTAGGGACCGGGCAGGGCTGCCTGCCTGCCTGCGCACTCGGGCACGCTCACGATGGCGCAGAGGGGCACGCGGGCACACCCCACGCGAGGCGAAGCCCACGCTGGGACTTGTAAGGCAAACCCCCTCTCCTGACACAAGCACGACCGCAGCGCTTGGAAGGCATCGTTGCAGCACGCTGGCCGGGGGACACCTCCCAAAACGTGCCTCATCGCAGACAACCTCTCATCCCCCCCGGGAGGGAGACCCACGTCACCCACAGAGTTCGTAGCACCAACTTCAGCGGCCGCTCAGCCCTGCACCCTGGTCCCCTGCCCAACAAGCAACACCCCTGGGTGCCATGCCCAGGGCAGAGCAGCTTGTTGGAGGGCTGGTCAGGGAGGAAGGAGCTGCAGCCAGCGCCCTGCGGTGCCTCCCTGCCCAGCCAGCCTGGCTCCTGCGGCCCCGCTCCCCCCCGCCTCGCCGCCCAGGCACGGAAATTAAGTCGCTGGGTTGCAAAACAACTCTCGGCCAGGGACCCACTGGCACGCGCCCTGCCGCTTCCCGGCGTCCTCCCTCTGAGCAAAGAGTTTATCTCATAGAACAACATGTTGTGGCCACTGAGGCAGGGAAGACGGGCTCCTGACGGGGTTTAACGACAAGCATCCCACTTGGTCGCAGTGGCTTAGTCACGCTGGTGGCTCTGCGAATCCAGGCAGGCACTGAGCCTGTGGCTGCACCCCGCTGCTCCCCAGGGGAAAGGGGACCACTGAGAAAAGCTGCGCTGAGCAGCCCCCCTTCCCCCTCACCACAGGCGCTACCTGACTTCGGGTACCACAACAGATGTGTGAGCAGGGCTGGTCTCAGTCCCCAAGCCTCTGCCCCAGCAAGGCCCAGCAACGTGAGATCCTGGCGGGGTAGGAGTGAGCCTTCAGCCTCGCCTCCTCTTCAGCTGTACAGCACTAGAGCTTTCCTACACTCACAGCTTCGAATGCCAGCTGGGGACTCACACCCGCCACCTTCCTCGGGTGAGCGCCGCACTGTACGCTGACTGGAGATGCTTTGTGCCCGTAAAGACCCAGACTCACTCCGCTCTTGCGTGCATCACCTACTGGGGCACTTTTCTAATGATAAGGCACAGGACCCCAGTGCCCAAAGCTGCTCCTGGCATGCCCCCCACTCCCCTGTCTCTGCCCATCCCCTCTGCGTTTCAGAGGGACTGAGAGATCCTTTGCCACCAGATAGCTGCCCGCTTTGACCAGCACTTAAATCATCACAGAGCTTTCAACAGGGATACTGGTTTTTCCTTACTAGCACTCAGCATACACATTTTGAGTTAATCACTATCAAGCAATGCCGACCCCAGCCAGTCCCAGAGTTTTCTTATCGCAACATCCACCTGTGCCTGTTTATCCCTCATCTGCTGAACCGCATCTCTCTCTTCCCGAGGATGCGAACGCCTGGGTAAACCCACTACAATTTTTTTGTGCTCTCCACCTTCCCCTGAGCCATCCACCAGCCTGTCTGGGCACGCTCGCTCCCTCCTGGAGCGCTCCCCTGGCAGGAGCTGAAAGGCTCTTTTGGGATGAACGCGCTCATTCACCACCTCGAAACACTCTTCGCAACGCGCCCAACCTACGGCCGCGTCAAGAGCCCCAACCTAGAACCGTACAGCTTTCCTGCGGGACTGCTCCAGGCCACGGCGTGCTTCAGCCCTGCTCTGCGGGGGCTTCTCGCCAGCCTGGCAGGTTTCTCAGCCCGCTGTAAGGGCTGGCAGCAAACGCCGGGGCCGTTTGCTCCGCCGGCGGGCACCACCGGGCTGGGCATCTGGCCGCCCCTGCGCCACCGGGGACTTACTCACTTGTTCCAGGCGGCAGCTCCTCACCCAACAGCACCCCAAGTTTCGCCGCAGCTCGTTCCCCCCGCCGGGTCTCGGGGGCCAGGGCTGCCGCCCCCCCCGCCCCGCTAAGGCAACCCCGGGCGGCGGCTGGCCGGGCGCTCGCAGCCCGGGACGGGGTCCCGCCGCAGCCGGCGCCGGCGGGGAAAAGTCCCTCCCGCCGCCGCGGGTGATGTCTCGCCGTCCTGGAAAGTTGGTGGCGCGGAAAGGGTTACGGGAGAGCCCCGGCTCCACCCCCCCCCCGCGCCCCTTACCTGGCGGAGCGCCGCGGCGGGGTCCCCCCCGCATCCCCGGCGGGCGCCGCCGCGGCTCCTGGGGCGGGGGACGCCGAGCCCGGCCCGGCCCGGGGGCGGCTGCCGGCGGAGCTCAGCGGGCCGCGCCGCGGGGGCTCGGCTCAGCCCTGCCCTGCCCTGCCCTGCCCTGCCCAGGCGGGCAGCCGCTGCGCGGGGCCGCCTCTCCACGCCCCTCCGCTCCGCTCCGCTCCGCGCCGGCGGCGAGGGGAGGGCGGGCAGGGGAGGGGGCTGCAGCCGCTCTCCCCTCCCTCCCCCGGACCGCCCGGCAGCGCGCACAGGCAGACACAGCGCAGCGCAGCGCAGCGCGCAGGCAGAGCCTCCGCACCGCCCCGCGCTGCCCCCGCCCCGCGCCGCTCCGCGCCGCCCCGCGCTGCCCGCCTCGCCCCAGCCCGGCCGCTGGGCTCCCCGGCTGCGCCCGGCGGGAGGCTCTCCCCTTCCTCTCTTCCCCCCCCCCGGGCGGTCCGGCCGGAGCGGGCAGAGCCCCTCCTGTGGCGGGGGGGGGCCCTGCGAGGCTCCCCCCGGGAGACGTGTCCCCCCCCGCTGGGTGTTGGCAGGGGGCACGGGGAGCCCCGGGGAGCGGCTCAGGCCACCCCGCAGAGGGGGCTGGATGCGGGGCGGCGGGTGCCCCCCACCCGGGGCAAGCAGCCCCCCGCCGGGGCCCCGCCGGTTTGGTGGCGGTGCGCATTTACTCGCTCATTTTCCGGTGGCATTTGCTCATCAGAAAAAAGTACTGTCATGGGGAGTGGTTGTCCAGTGCCAGGAATCCTCCCTGCGCTGCCACAGCCAGGGCTCACCGCCACGGGCCGGGACCAAAACCGTCCCCGGAGGTGCAGGAATACTGGCAGGTGCCATCCTGACCCCCTGGGAAAGTGGGATGGGGCAGTGGAAATGAAAGACGGGAGGGTGTCAGGGCTGTTGAGGCGGCTGGGGTCTGATGGCCGCGTTCCTCCCGGGTTTTGCTTCTCTTCCACCCCTCGTAACGGGTCGGACGTTTACTTTTGGCAACTTTGAGTGTTTCCCTTTCGTCCAGCGCTTGCCAAGCTGCCTTTTTAGCACTTTAACTGCACCTCTGCTGAAATGGCAGCTGCCAAAGAGAGCCAGCTTATGATTCTGGAGACGCTACAATAGATACTCATTTTTATATCCCTGATTTACTTTGTGCATGTTTGGTGCTGCCTGGGCATTATAAGGAATCAGCAGTTTTCTTCTCACGTTCATGTGAGCAGCACCCAGCTCCTGCCAACCCCCTGAGTTCTGCAAGGAGCCGCCTCCCCAGCTCAGGGATTTCCAAATCTTCGCCTCCGACTCCAGGATTCGCAAAGTGTAACTGCGGGGTCACGGTACCAGCATGTTCAGCAGCAGCTCGGAACAACTTCGCTTGGCAGCGAGCGGGCTACGGGAAACAGCGGAGCCCAGGTCCCTGCGCTGCGATTGTGTTGAGAGAAAAATAAATCCCTGGGAACGCCGGTCTCGCCTCCGCTCTCAGAGGCCTGCCAGGCTGTGACAGCGAGTTCAGGGCTACGAGGTTGCCTTCAAATCTCGGGAAGCACAACAGCAGAGTCGTCACTTTTGATGTTTAGCATTTTGGACTTGCATTTACTGTTTTAGGAGTACCTAGATCTTGTGTGTCCAAAAATACCAGTATTTCTCAAGTCTTTTACAATATCCTGACAGCCCTAGCCCCCTTAATCTAATTTTAGGAAACTTTGTAGGGATTTTATATTTATAAACAGTTGGTGCTTAAATATTATTTCCCTCACCATAGCAACAGCTCCCCATCGTAGCATTCATTACACGGTGCTATTGCATTGGTGCATCCCTGTTTTGAGTGAGAAAGCCCTGAAGCCGCTCACTCTCTTTTGTGCCTGTTTTCCTACACCTTGCGAAGGACAAGGACCGAGGCTCCTGCCTGTCCTGACCCTCTTCCCGGAGCTGGGGAAGAGACGTGCTGCCGGCTGCTGCTGGAAACATGCCGGTGGCCCTGGGGTTTCCTTCGTCGGTGTTCCTCAGGTGACATGCCCGCTCAGGCCATCCCCTTCCACGGACACGAGCTGCTGATTCATCTGCCGTGGCATAGCCGACCTTGTGCCTATGGACCCGTAGTACCTCCGCAATAGCCCTGAGTACCACCCGCACGTGGCACACAGGCCTTCAGCAGCTCCGGGTGCCCATGATTTGCGCCTGATGTATACTTGCACTTGCTCGGCACCTCCAGTGAGCAGTGGGGAGCATCTGGGATTGAGCGTCCAGCTGGCCCACGGCCACAGCTGTGCTCCGCTCCCACTGGAGGTCAAGGCGCTGGAAGTGCAGGAATGGCAGAATTTCAAGGAGTTTGGCCAAAAGGGGCATAAACCGGGCCAGGGACCGGTGCCAGGAGGAAATCAAGGGGCTCACGGTAAGAACACAAGAGCAGACCGGCACCTGCATGCTTCCCAGTCTTTCCAAAGAGTAAGGATTTGCTCCTCTCTTAGACACCAGCCCAGAAACAGTCTGGGCACTGAGACACCTCCAAAGTCCATCTGCAAAACTCCAGGGTGCCCTTCAACTTGGAGCAATCCTGGAGCTCCTTGGACACATACCTCCCGGTGCTGGGCATTGTCCCCCGACCTGTGGGACTGGCACGAGTGCCTGGAGAGCTTCCAAACACCAGTGATGCGCGTTGAGTGTCTACGCAACGCTTGGGCTTAAAACGGTGACATTGAACCCGGGGCAGCCAAGGTAACGTGGCCATAGAGGCTGTCTCATATGAAGGAAAGAAATTTGAGAGAACGATGCAAAAAATGAGGAATAAAAGCAGGACTGAAGGACAAAGAGATGCTTCTGATAATTTCAGCCGGGCATGGCCACATTTTCTGACGTTCCCTGGTATTTAATTGTTAATCTAGAGAGCTGCTGTTGGTTTGAAAGTTTCCACATTATAGCTCTGTATCTCTGATCGGTGAGTATTAAAATATTAATTAGGCTCCGTGATGTGTGTTTGTGGTCAGTTTGCCTTTCAGAGGGAAGGACTGCTGTGGCTGTACCTCACCCTCATCAAGAAAATTTGCCTCTGTTTAAAAGGCATTGTTTTTCCCCTGCGTGGCTCTAGGTGGGAGAGCAGAGAGGCTGCTGACTTGGAGAGTCAAAAAAGCTCACCGTTGAAAATTTTCATCTGAGCCCAAATGCAGTTTGAAAGCAGCCAATTTCCATGCTCTCCAGCAACAGATTTCTGCGAAGGCTTTGTATTTTCTCTTCTTGAGTTATGGTTCAAAAAATCTACCTTAACAACATAATCTGCTTGGGAATATATGTAATAAAGTACCAATGTGGCTCTTAAGGTGATATGAAGGTTACTGTTCTAATCACTCAAAATGCAGTCGGGAGCAAAGTTACGATTCTCACAGTAATCTGGCCACGTTATATCCCCGGTACATCTTGCGAAACGCCGTTAACATAAAGAGCAATGTATTAAGGCACAAAAATTTAAAGGCAGAGTAATAGAAAATACTATTTGTGTGCTTAAGGACGGCATTTTGAGAGCTTGTGTCAGATTGTACGGCAGCGTTTGTAAACCCACCTGCGTGCTACGTTTTTTCTGCCGGAGGAGCGGAGGCTCTCCCTGGGCTGCAGTGCCGGTGTGCCGCTCCGGCCGGCTCCCGACGGCGATGGAGGTCCCCTCGCCGCCTGGCCAAGACTCTCCATGCTGCAAGGAAGCACCGCTCAGGGCCAAGATGATAAAAACTTTGCGACTGCCCCACGGGCCAAGTATGCGCAGGGGACGGCGAGGTATGTCGCAGAGAAAGAGCTGCTGTTGCGCTCGCTGGCGGCGGCTCGGCGGCAGCAGCTTGGCTACGGCAGGGGCATTGCAGCGGGGTGGGAGCAGCGGGAGGGCTGTGCGGAAGCGGGGGCTGCCGCCACCTCGCCCTTGCCCCGCGGGTCCCGTTGCAGGGTTGCTGGGTGCAAGCCTCCCCGCAAAGAGTTTCTAAAGTCTGCCGGAGCTGGCTGGCGTGTGGGGCCAGCGAGGTTACCAAAAGCATTCCGAACCCCCATAGGAGTGCCAGCCAAGATTTCTCACCGAGTGATGTTTGGATACCTTGATCTTAAGGGACAGAGTCTGGAATATTTTGGGGACGCTTGACTTTCAGGAAATGTCCTCTCTCGTTGGCCATCACGTAGAAGCTTTAACAAAAGACTTTAGACTTGACGTGCTTCTGTAGTTCAGAAGCAGTAATGAACACCTCACGCTGTAATCCCTTCTCTTGAGGAGCTTATAAACTCCCTGTGTGCAGGACTGATGTAGCCAAGGATGTGTTTATTTACCCCAGCCTTTCACTCGTTTTTGGTTTTCCTTCCAAAGACCCACGACAAGTCGATATAACACATAACATAAAGGAAATGAATGAGGGCAAAAGTAACTCTCTCGATGTTATGTTGTTACTTTGATATACTTACAGCATCACGGCTGCAGGTCAGTTTTAAATTGCTGGGGGGGAGGAGGCAGATTGTCCTCCTCTATACAAAAATAAACACGATCAACTATCCATTCCTAAAATCCCAGACTTTAAGGGCCAAATAGTCATTGCGACTGTTCAGCCTTGCTCCTGTGGGCAACAGGCTACCACATTGTACCCAATAATTCCTGCACCAGAGCCGTCGGCGGGGCGCGGGCTCACCTTCACCAGAGATGCCGTCGCTGCTGTGGGTGAGTTGTTCCAGAGCTTGATGCACCTGACGGTGAAACGTGCTCCTTATTTCTAGTCTGGAGGTGTTGAGTTTTGGCTTCCAGCCACTGGATTGCATTATGCCTTTGCCTATTAGATTAAAGAGCTATCTACTATCTGAACTATTTCTCCGGTGTAGGTATTAATAGATCATGATCAAGGCACCTCTTAACCTTCTCTCTGAGAAGTTAAATAGAAGACTAAACTTTATCTCTCATGACTAAGTGGGGGTTTCGGGGCTTTTCATCATTCTTGCCAGTCTCTCCAGCCTTCCCAGGGTCTGTTTGGAAACACACCAGTCAGAGGGCATCCCGGGACTGACCGCAGGAGATCGTACCTTGGCTCGGCACACCTACAAGCAATTAGCCCACCATGATTCCCACACCCTTGTCACCAGCCTGGGCTGATGGCTGTCTTAACATCCCATCTTACTCCTGAGAAACCCCCCAGGAAAAGGTCAAACCTTACAAGCTCCTGGGGTCTGCGTTACTCCTAGCACAGAAAGCAACGTAAATGAGATGCAGTGCAGTTCTCCTCCAGCCTCGCTGCTCAGCCCCCAGCCACGTTCAACCCTCCCAGGCTCGTTTCCACCTCCCTTGAGGTGAGGTCAGCAGGAAAATCACCTGCTGACGGAGGCCCAAAACCAGTATCAAAAGCTGTATTGGACTTTCACATATTATTGTATTTTTGTTTCCTTCTCTAGAAGTGTACGCCAGGCTTCATGGTGTTAAACATGCCCCATAAATCATACTGTAGCCAAGTCAACATTTTTACGTGGCCTTTCTCTTTTGTAGTCCCATTTTCTTGGGAGTTTAAAATACAGTAGCAACTTTAACACAGATTCTGGTATTTTTAATAAAAATCATTCACATATTGTGAATTTACAGAGGGGTTGGGTGGCTATTTACTAACACACTCCACGTTTCACTGGAGTGAAAAAGGGAGGTTTGTGAAAGTGTCAGTAAAAAAACAGAGATTAAAAGCAGTGTGTCTCTGGGGCAAACCCCCCTGACAAGTCCTCTGCCACTGCCTCCCCCGCCGGTGCCAGCCAGCCATCCCAGCTGGCTCAGGCAGGTAGGAAAACCCGCAGGAAACTCGTACCCTGAGGTTTTGCGTCCGCTTGATTTCCCATCTTGGAAAAAGAAGGATGCAAGGTGTTAAAGTTTATGTGGTGCTAGTTGTTCTTACTGTTACTTGCAATTTTTTTTTTGTTTTTTTTTTAAGTTGCTTTGTTTTTGACACGGCTACCACATCTGATAGGGATCCCCTCAGGGCAGGGGGACCTTGGGAGGAACCAGCCAGTCCCCAGGGAAGATGGGGAGGCTGCTGGATCCTGTTTGCAGTGCTTGAGACTAGAGGAAAGTCTGGCCAGAGGGCTGTAGCCCCATCCCGAGATAGCTGCGCCTCTACCCCAACTCGGGGGATCGCACATGGCGAGGGGCACAGCTGCCAAAGGGGCATGAGGGAGCGGGGTGCTCGCACGGGAAGGGGCTGCTTGCCTGCCCATGGAGTGACAGGAGTCAACAGGAGCTGGTGTGCCCCCAGCCCTGACCCAAAGAGGCAAGGGCTGTGGCGGAGGGCCTGGGGCAGCGGTGCTCCGTGCATCCCGGAGCCGTGCCTCTGCCGGAGCGCCAGGCGTGACCCACACCAACGGCAGGCACAGCACGTGCTGCACCTCCCTGGCCCTTTTGATGTGGGTGTTATGCTTCTGTGGAGCCTCGAATTAGCCCTCATTAAGTCCCTGGGGAAGCAGGAGGCGTCAGTGGAGGCTCTCATTTAATCTTATATTTCCCAAAGTTCACAAAGCCTCCGCAGGAGCCCGCAAGCACCGGAATACACGTGAGTTAGTGCCATTCACACTGCGAGCCTGGAAAGTGCCCCGAGCGTCTGCCTGTCTCTCTAAGGAGAGATGGGTCCCCTGTCCATCCCCAAGGACTCCTCCAGCCGCTGCTCACAGGGTGCAGAAAGCTGCGCCCTGAAGCCCCCCACAGCAAGCCCTGTTGGGTACCAGCCCCACGCCCCCTCCCCAAACCACCGCAGCAGCCGCGAGATGGGGAAACAGCTGCCCCACCGGTGGGCACGCACCCCTCCTTGCCAGCGCTCAGGGCCGTCCCGGGAGGGAAGGGGGTGAGCCCGCTCCCCACCGGGTCTGTGCTGGCAAAGGTGGGGACCTGCCGCTTCACCCTGCCCCGAGCCCCCCCACACTGCACGTGTCGTTGGCAAAAGCCTCCCGGCTCCGTGGTGGGGCGAGAAAAGGTTGTTCGCCATCTAACAGGTTACACAGCCAGGTCACCACGGAAGTAGTTTTTCCTTTTACGCACCTCTTGGGTGCTGTGGGCCGGGAGATGCCGGGAGCCTTTGCCTCCAGCACGCTGCCGTCCCGTGCAGGGCACAGCCCAGCCTGGGGTGACTGGCCCCACGCGGCTGCAGGTGCCGGCTGCTATCGCCGGATGTCTTGGGGCCAGCTTCCCCGGGCAGGCGTCCTTCCTTCCTCTGCTTTGCGTGTTTACTGGTGGCTGCCTGAGCTTAATGTGTGTTTACCGGTGGCTGCAGGAGCCTAATGTGGAGGGCCAGGCAGAGCTGGAGTCCGGCCACTGCTCCCTCCGCAGCCGGGCTGGGTGCCACTCATCCTGTCCCAAGGATGGGGAGAGCAGAGAGCACGGGGAGCGTCCAGCAGCTGCTTTGAGAAGGGTTGGGGTGGTGGTGACCGTCCGGAGCAGAGCTGCAGCATCGCCCCGAGGGGCTGGAGCCAGGCTTGCGCGAGAAAGTCGCGTCTGGGGAGCCCAAAGAGATGCAAGGCTGAGCTGGGGTGATGGGGCAGGGCGAGAAGGGGGTAAGAGGGTAAGTGCAGAGGCCTCTCTTTTTTGGGAGCTCCAGAAGCGCATGCAGAATTCCTTGTCCTCCTGCAGCTCCTGGCTGCGGGCAGCGTTACAAACCAGCCTTTTCATGGGGGCCTGGGAGGTCGGGGCTGCCAGCGGCCGGCAGCGGGGCAGGCCAGCCCCCACCGCTGGCCGGGAGCGCGGGGCACCCGCCTCCCTCAATGCCGCCTGTGTCCCTGCCTCCAGCCCTGCCAACAATGAGCCTTTTCAGGGAACAGGCACCAGCGCAGCCGTGGCGGCCCTGCCTGCGAGCACAGGCAGCAGCGATACGCAGGCTGCAGGCAGCGTGCTGGGGGTCCCTGGGAGTCGGGGTCCCTGGGAGTCGGGGTCCCTGGGCGTCAGGGTCCCTTCCTACAAACCCAGGGGCATCTCCCACCCCGGCCCTGTCGCCCCGGTGTTGCAGCTCCCTCTGCTCCGGGCACGCGGGTTGCTCGGCATCCGTAGCCTTCCCCTGCAAACTGGGCTGGGGAGGAGGGTGGAGGGTCGGGGCTTTGGCCAAGATGCCAATAGGGAGTCCAAGCTGGTCCCGTGGGGACACAAGGGCCATGTGAGAGCTGGAGGTGGGCACCAGGCAGTCAAAGAGCCCACAGCACCGTGGCACAGGGCTGAGGCATGCCAGCTGGGGTGTTTGCTGCAGGCTGCCTGTTCTGGGGACCTGTGACTGCTGCTGTTGGTATCTGAGCATCGAAATCCCAGATTAGCTCTGTGATACAGGTTCAACAGATGCCTTCCAAGGTCAGCCAGCTCCCTGAGCCCTCCTGCCCGCCTCGTGTTCTCCCTGCTCCTGCTCAGGGCTTGCCCAACACTCCTGGCTGCAGCTTTTCAGCCCCCAGCGCTGGCTCCTCTGACAGCTCTGCTGGAGGGGGGACAGGGGAGCAGCTCTTGTCCTTACGGGGCACCTCTTCTGCCGAGCCTGCATGTCGGTGCTGCTTCTCCTCCAGGCGTAACGCTGGAGCTGATCCCCAAGGCTGCTGACCCAGCGTGGGGACAGGAGCAGGCAAGGACGCTGGCAGGGGCAGGGATGCTGGCTGGCGTCCACAGAGGAGGGCAAGATGCCCTGGAGCCTCTCGGGCCAGAAGCAGCGAGCAGGCAGGGTCTCCGGGCCAGGACCCTTGCGCTCCACACAGGCGGTGCCTGGCTCCTCTACGAGACGGCCACGGGAAAGGTTCATGGGCTGCAAAAGTGAATGCTGGTATAGATTCGTGTTTGTGCACTGTTCTCACAGCACCCAGCAGCACGTCTCGGGCCTGGCTCAGGGCCTGATCCTTCCCTGAGGAGCGTGGTTACATGTCATGCAGTGGAGCCAGAAAGAAGACAGGGTCATGGATGGAGGAGGAGGCACCATCGCGAGAGGCCAGCCGGGGCACCGGGGGCCTTGCTGGCTCCCCAGACGGGCTTGAACTCTGCATCAGGACACCGTGGGGCCTCGATACTGGAAGTTTTATGTCTTGAGCCCTTTTGTAGCCCCACATGTTTCAGGCTCTGACTCTATCCTTGTTCTTCCTCAGTGGCTTCTCCTGCTGTTCCAGGCGGCTGTCAAGCTCCTTGCTTGCACGTTCTGGTTTGATTTTGGTGGGCCACTTGCTTTTTCCACTTCTTCTTTTGTCGTGCCTGTTTTAGAGCTGTATTGATTTCTCTTTTTGCGTGACTTCCACAAAAGCTGCTCTTTGGCCCCAGCTGGGGATGCTCCTTTTCGCCATCCCTTCGCTTCCCTTTGAAAGCGCTCGCCCCGCTAACCCCTGCAAGCAAGAAGGCACCTCAAACCCCCGAGTACGGGTAGATGAAAGCCTGGATGTAGTCCCCAGTGCAAACTACAGCAGTTCTGGGCCTGCTGTACTTTAAACAGCCTCCTCTGAGCTGCCTGTGCCTCATCTACAATCCACCCCCTTCCTGCTAGAGCTGGTCCAGAACTGGCAGCAATTTCATGGGAGTCAAGGGGAGATATTTTGGGTTTGATGAAACTTCCCTTTCCCAAAGAGTGTACTGGATGCCATCCCATTTCACTACAGCTTTCACCTGCCCACATACTACTCCAGGACCCGGAGACCCCTCCTTAGACCTCCTGGGGATGGAATGGGAGACCACCATGGTGCTTGTAGAGTCAGGGTTTCTGCTGACCTCCTGTAGCCTTCTGTGGAGGCAGAGCGGAGCTAGGCAGGGATTTCAGGCACTCACAGGGATGGACTGTAGCCACCACCTTTGCCAGACGAAGAGGTGGAACTGGGAAGCCGCCCCTCTTGGCGAAGGATCATGGCGTGGCTCCCAAGGGAAGGGACAAAACCAGGCATCTGGCTGGACCCGGCTGGAGATGCCAGTGCTGCAGGAGAGCATGCAGATTGCCTGGTGCCTGCTGGAAACACGTCCCCTCTTCCTCCTCCCCCGAAGCAGAAGCCCCCTGAAGCCCTGGGGGCGGCAGGCGAGAAGGCTCGTTGCGTCCCCCCCGAGCTGGGGCAGCCCGAGCCTCCTGACAGTGGGGTTGCATCCAACATGCACAGGCACCGCCTGCTCCGGCACGATGTCGCCTGTCCCTGCTGCCCCCTCCGCTCTCCTCTCTCCCCCCTGCGCTGTCTGCTCCAGCCACGCTCCGAGCAGAGCCGACAAGCCAGGCACATTAAAAACTTAATGCAAAACTAATTTGCCAGCCATAAACAAGTGGCAAAGGCTTTAGTGCATTTTCTGCCCGTTTTATTCCGCTCCCCCCTGCGGAGGATGCGTGCCTCCTCTCTCTGCTGAACCAGCTCTGACTCGTCGGCACCGCGGTCGGAGCATGGCACTGGCAGGGCCAGAGGGGATCCCCCAGGGAGGCAGTAAGAGGTTTTGGGGGTCTGAGAAGGAGGGAAACCCTGTGCACACCCCTTGAGCGGGCTAAGGCATGGAGGAGGGAGGCTGGCATGAGTGGCCACTTCTGGTTGTGAGAGGGGACCTTCAAAGAAGATGCTGCCACCAACCTGAGCCTGGGCAGAGTTTAGCCCCTTGCAGCTTGGGAAAGGTCTGGGGCCACCCCTAAAGGGGGGACAGGGAGTTAGGGTCACAGGAAAACTCAGGCTGGAAGAGGGACTTCAGGAGGTCTCAAGTCCAACCTCCTGCTCAAAGCAGGGTCAGCTATAGGGTCAGACTGTGTTGCTCAGGGCTTTATCCAGTCGAGTCTTGCCAAACTCCAAGGATGGAGGATGCCACAACATCTACGGGCTTTTTCTTCGCAAATAGTGCCGCCAGGCCCAGTTCCCAGGACTGTGAACTGTGTGGGGAAACTGGGCCTCCACCTGCCAGGGGAAGGGAAGGGTGAGGCAGGGGAAGGGACAGCTCCTGGTTGGCATGGTGGCCATGCTTTCTGTCTTGCTCGGGAGCAGGGGTAGAAGGATGGTGGGTCCCTACAGCTGCAGATTGAAACTGAGAGCAGGATTCGCAGTCGGGCATGTCCTTGGCATGGCTGAGGCAATGGAAGGGCAATATGCGCCTCTGGAGAGCCCCACCAGCGTCCTGGGGCACCGCACCAGCCTAGGGTGGGTTGCCAGAGGGAGACTGGGGCAGTTTGTAGAAAAACAGGAGAACAGGCTGCAAAGCTTTGTGTGAAGAGAGACTAAAAGAGCCTCATGTCTGGCTTGGCTAGATGGAGACGGGGTAGCAGGGTGCAAATATCCAGGGGAGGAGGCAGAAGAGGGATGAAGCTAGAGAGAAAGGGGTGAAAGTGGGTGGGAAGCTGCCTGGTTATCCCAGGTCTGAGGCTGCAGAATGGTCCCTGGGAAGGAAGTGGGAAGCTTTCACATCAGCCTGGACAAAACTCCTGGGGGAATCAGGCGCCAGCAAGCTGCCAGGGAGCCGCGTGCCACAGGGCATGCACATGGCATGGCCTCTCCCCAGGCTGCTGCTGGCAGAGTGGCAGCGAGGACCGGGTGACATCTCCAGAGGACTCCACTCTTCACGTGATGCCGGTGACTCATCGGCACCTTGGAGCTAAGTGGCAGCCAAGGACACGATGGCTGAGAGGTCTGTCCCCGGGAGAGAGCTGCTCAGAGGGGACGTGGGTGAGCAGGTCCCTTGGGATGCGCCACGAGGGCGGCAGAGCTCCATTCCCAGCTCTGCTCAGCTCTGGAGAGCAGATGAGAGCCTTCTGCACTGACGGACGGTGTCAAGTCATCCCAAAAAGCATCATCTGAGAGCCAAGACTGTTCAACCTTTCCTGCTCTACCAAAACAGCAGGACCCACAAACAGGAGTCTGCAGGGCCTGACAGGCACTTAGCCCTCTGGTCATCAGGTCCTTCTTCAAAAATATTGCTTTAGGGTCATTTAAAGCTCTAGATCAGCATTGACATCTGAACATCTGCTTATATCTACACAGTCAACATGGAGATGCACATTTAATATTAGCATGCACTTAGAAATGCAGCAATTCAATATAAACTAAATACCAGTGCATTATACTAAGTGCATATTAATCCAAAGTGCTTCGTATTTCTGCATAGCTATGTACTGAGTGTGCGGTGAGGTATTTAAATTTGTAGCACCTATTACTACTGACTCACATTAAACCATATATTTATCAGAATCGTTTTTCTGACGTATATAATATACCGCAAGAAGCCTTCCAAAATCTTTTTTCCCCTAGTTAACATGTCAGTGATATCGGGTCAGCATGGGCAGGAGGTCTGTACAGCAAAGCCGTGCCCTGCCCGGCAGCCGGGCAGGGTTTGCAGGGGAGCAGCGCTGGGAGTGCAGGCGGTGCTGAGCCCTGGTGCCCTGGGGGCTGCGGGGATGCTGTGGGTGGAAGCCCCTGCCTCGAGGAGTGGAAGCAGTCAAAGAATGGGAGAGAAACTCAAGAGAAGCAGCATCTGGGAAAAATCCCATAGTAAGGAATAGGCTTCAGCCTCAGAAACTTTATGGTCTCAGGCAAAACCATTCAAGTGCTGGGCAAAAGGCAGCCCCATCCTCTCTCACATGCCTGTGCTGGGCTGCTGGGCACTCCCAGCCTCCCCGCTGCCCTCCGGCAGAGATGGGGCATCACACTCCTTCCTGGCAGTTTAGAACCCGTACTGCAGCCCTGGAGTTGCGAGCCAGGACATGGCAACGAGGATGGATTTAGCTGCCTGTGGTCCAGCGCGGTGGTATTCAGACTGTCCCGTCTGCCACAGCTTCTATCCCCAAGGATCCCAGGTGGTGCCCACGATGCAGGGCAGCCCCGTGGACCTTGTCAGTCTTAGGAGAGTTTAAATCAGCAAAGCTCCAGCCCCACAGCACAGTCACGCAGAGCCAAGGTGCGAGCATGTCTGGGATTCAGCAGAGTAACTGCTTTGTCCCGGCTGCCTTCCTTGACCGCTGTCTGGAGAGTGAAGGATAATGTGCTCAGGCAGTGGGTGATGGATGGCAGGGCAAGCCCTGAGATGAGGAGACGGATGGTACCGCTTGCGGAAGGAGCATGGGGGAGGTTGAAGGGCAGGGGCAGCCCAGGGTCGCTGGAGCCGTGCAGAACCACTGATGCGGGGGTTACAGACCCTCGGCATTGCAGCAAGGTCCTGGGAGGCTGTGGGGGAGCGGCATGGCCACGGGGGGAGGAGGTGGAGAAGCAGAGTTGCTTGGGTGACGTTGCCTTTGCATCTTCCACCTCGTCCCTGTCCCGAGAGGGCGGGATGGGGTGGGAGAGGAAGGAACACCACCGTCCTGTGCCCACTGCTGCCCCGGGGAAACATGCTGCTGTGATCCCCACCCCGGGGTGAGCCATTGTCACATTTGTCATTGCAAGGTTAGCTGAGGCGTCGGGGTCAGGGAGGCAGCGGCTGTCGTCGGCCCCGGGAGAGAGCTGAGCTGGCAAACCCCCGTGCCGGCTCCCCCAGCCTCCTCCAAGCTGAACCCCGGGGCGGTGAAGCACCGTCACTGGTGGAGGCAGGAGGAAATCCCAAGGGAAAGAGCGTGACAAACCAGCTCTGCGCAGACCCCGTGGAGTCTGTGCCTCCAAAGTCCCTGCAGGGACGATAGCACCTGAGAGCGGTAGAATGATCTGAGGGGCTGCTTAGAGCCCTCTCCCAGCATCTTCTCGCCGCAGGTGCTGGAGGTGCAGGAGACACGGGGGTCGGGGTCTGTCCCGCAGCGCTGGGCTGCTCTGGCATCCCCATCTCAGCTGGGGAGAGCAACCTCCTGCCACGGAGGGGCCTCCTCCCCGACACCATCGGCTTGGAAAGAGGGGGAGAAAAAGGGAAGAGGTGGGAGCCTGCATCACCTTCTCAGGCAAGCAGCAATGAAAGCCTGTCCCGGGAGGGCAGGGAGAGGTGGTGTTTGCTCCCATGTAGCACCCCTTTAGTTGTGAGTGGGGGTTTGCTTTTATTTTGATGGGCAAAAAAGTGCGAAGGAGCAGCCTCTCTCCGAAGCGTGCAGGCAGCTCCTGAGCCGGCCTCCCACTTGTGAGCTCTCCCTTTTCCACAGGGTTACAAATCAGGCGATGCTTGTCTGCTCGCAGGGTGCAAAGAGAGACAGCGAGTCCATTACCGTCCACAGGGCACCCGCTGTCTCTGTCATTTCTAACCGGCTCTGTGAGAGGAGTGAGTGGGAGAATCTCATTTCTGCAGTAATCCCTGTTTCCTAACAGCAGAGACAAATGCAGGCTGAATCAAAAAAAATGGCAGGGGAAAAAAAACAACGGGTCTGTCTAGCTAAGACCTGTGCTATGTCTCAAAGCAGCTCTCTTCTCAGCTGTGGGGGATATGCGGAAGAACAGGGGACAGCCAAAACATACCCAAACCCACCCGAGAGCAAACTGCTGTCCTCCCCTCTCTGGTTCGACGAGGAGGGAGGAAAGCTGCGTGCTGGGACCTGGAGTTTCCAGCAGCCTCGTCCTCTACTAGAGAGTTACAGCTGAGGTTTTGGTCCAGCAAAGCGGGGAGAGGCAGCCCCTGGGAGCGATGGCAGCCAGCACAGCCGCTCCGGTTAAACACCAATCCACCTAAGAGGGAAAGTGGGTCGGGGTGGTCTCTGCTCAGGTTAATTTGATTCCTCGTTTAGTTGGAACAGAAGGAAATTGTGGGCTCCAATTCCCACCCTTCCCTTTGACCTGTTGTGATAGCTACAGGCACTTGCTTCTTTCTGCAAGGACTGGATTTAGAACCCCAAAAAGCTGCGGGTTGTTTGCGAGGTGAGATTCCAGAGCAGGGCGAGGGGTGGTTTGTGGGAGGGCAACAGTGGGAGAGGAGTCCTGTTTTTGTGAGCAATCAGGGCACCCTTGCCCACCTGGCTCCCAATCAGCTTGTCCCTCCCTCCCCGAAAGGCTTATAAAGGCCAAAGCAGGGGTTTGTTTTGCACATCAGCCCTCCTAACCTTGCTTCTGGGCTGTAGTAGCAACTCTCCAGGGCGTGCTATCGAGGATGCTTGGCTGTTGCTGCTCTCCCTGCAAAGTGCTGCGGCAGATCCAGGTCTCCCTCTCCTCCGGCAAGCAGAAGCACCAGGAAGGTCAGTGCCAAACTAAACTGTTCCCATATCTGCTTCCAGCAGTGAGCATCCTGGCAGGGGCTGGGGAAGGGGAAAGGAAAGCCAAGCCATCCCTGGGCTGATGGAAAGGGGTCTCTCCTGCTTGCCTGGAGCCTGGGAGAGGTTGGGCACAGAGCAGCGTGGTGCTGGCAGGTGGCACCGGTGCCTTTGAGGCACTGGCACCTTTGCTGCCCTGGAGCTGTGTGTTTGTCCCATGTGCCACAGCTGGTCCCAACGCAGGCACCGTGGCCTGGCCGCAACTTTCGGCACCGCAGGTCGTGGCTGCATGGGAGCTGCAGGGTTCACCTGCCCAAGCGCTGGGCAGCGTGGGTCCATCTGTCCTGCTGCCTCCGGGGCCTTGCCACGCATGCTTCGCGGGGGTAGGGTGCAGCCATCCGAGCGTTGTTGGTGTATTTTGTAGGCGACGATGATAATTTTCTGCCGGCTGCACGCTCTTTAATTAACAGCTCAGAGGATGTGGGGTGAGAGGCGTAATGAGCGCTCCGTTTGCATATCAAAAGGCAGCATCGTTAATATCCCTGCGCTCACAAGAGCTCTCAGAAGGCAGGCGGGTCACAGGCAGGGATGCTGTTGGCGGCTGAAAGCCCTGTTTGGGGGGGGTGTGTGTGCGAGGGGCCGCTGTGCCGGCGGGCACGGGGGCTGCATAGGTGTGCGGCTGGGTGGTGGGCAGGGAGCGGGCAGCCGCAGCCTCCTGTCCCAGGGTAGCAAGCAGAAGGGTTTTGCCAAAGGGGCTGGGTAACAGGCTGGTTTCCAGGCAAAGGGGGACCTTGCTGAGGATTTTTGGCTGAGTTACCCAAATCCAACAATATCCCGGGCTGCTCTGTAGCAGCTCCTTTTCTTGACTCTCCTGCTGAGCTGGAAGAGTTGTCCCCAGGCAACCCTGCGCTGGCCGGTGCCGGTGGCCCTGGAAGGCTGCTCTGAAGTGGCTGATTGTTCAGATAAAGCTTATCCTGTTACCCAGGCTGTTTGTCGCCATACGGCATTTGCACAGAGAAGTCCCTGTAGATCTCAATTTGGCCGTGCTCAGCCAGCGGGATTAAATGTTCCTTTGCTTCTGTCTCCTGCATGGAGGAAATCAGCTACCCGGGTGATGGTTTACTCCTACACATGCACTCCTCTTTCTTTCCTTAACTGTCCTCTAATTAAATATAAAAATTTCCCTAGGGGGATGGGGGAGATGGCATGCCAGGGCATCCTTGGCTCTCCCTGCAAGTCCAGCCGCGGTGTGCTCCCCGGCAGCCCAACCTTGCCAGGCTCCCAAGGCTTTTTGTCAGCAAGAGGCTTGTTTCGGGCACTCGGGTAAGCTCATCCACTGAGTGGGCAGGCCAGGCAGGACTGGTCCAGCACACAGTTGGTTTCCCCAGTGCAAAGCTGGGGGAAGTCTCTGTGGGCTTTGCAGAGTCCTGGGATGAGAAAAGTGATGCCCAGGATTTCTTCTGCTCTGCTCCCACTTTCTCTCGGCTCCTCCTGCTTTTGTGCAGGCTGCATTTGTGGGGGTACCTTCACCCAGGTGCCCTCAAGTAGATGAGGATTTCCAGCCTCTGGAGGAAGGGGCTGAAAGACTTTCTAGAACCTGACTTTTTTTTTTTCTTCCTCCATATACAGTTAGACAGGGCATGCCAGACACCGAGAAATACGTAAGGAGCAGGTTTTGTGGGGGGACAGGAGCACTGGTTCAGTGGCAGAGCACATTACCAAAGGTACTTCTGCTCCCCAAGTTCATTATCTGTGCTGCAAGTTGACAGAATAAACCAATTTCTGTGTTCTGCCTTGCAAATCTTGTATGAAGGCCAACCAAGCAAATGTACATTTAAGTCAAGCACGTTGCAAGGCAAATTTACTACCAGATTCCTCTAAGCCAGTTAGAGGTGGAACTACACAATGATCAAATTAAGGGCACAATTAAGATTAAATTGATAGGTCTGAGTGTTCAAGTGCCAAGTGAATGCAGCAGGTAATCACATCAAACACTGAGGCTGATATTAGAAAGAATGACATGGTGTTCATCTTTCTTGTGCTGTGAGAGTTGAAGGAACAGCTGAATTGCTTCCAGGAGGGGGTCCAGCCAGCGTTGCATGGGGACGGAGCCAGGGAAGGAGCTGCAGGACATGCAGGTCCCTAAGATCAAAGACCTGCTGCTAAGGGGAACTTCTGGTACCTGTCCTCCGCCTCCTTGAAGCTGAGGCTACCCAGGGTGGGGTGGCATGGAGGTGCCACCAGACCATCTACCTCTTGGGTTTGGCTGTTGAAAGGACACACACAGCAGAGCAAAATTAAGGTTAAATGCGTATGAATTTGGAGAGCTGTTGATCAGGGCCACCAAACACTTCCTTGGATTGACAGGTCTTTACAAGGTGTTGTGTATTGACATCGAGCACTTGAATTTTAGCATTTTCATCCTGTCTAGCGAGCCAGATACACACTGCCTTCCTCGTTTTGCTGGGATCAGAACAAGGGCCCATGTAAACAAACTTTCCTGTCATCCCAAAAGATCTCACTTCCTTCTCTAGAGGGTTTGTTTGGGTTCTTTTGTTGTATTTTGTTTTGTTTCTTCCAGCAACACTGCTCTGTCCATAGCTCTTTTTCTTGGGAAGGAAAAGAGCTGCTGCCCACAAACCACCACAGGAAGGATGCATAGCTCGCACGGGATCTGTGGTAGTTTGCAATTTGCAGCATGTATTCCTTGGTGAGCAGATGTCTGGGAGGAGGAGGAGGAGGCCAGGAGCTTCCTTCACTTGCATAGCAAGGTCTTGGTACACCTCCTGTTTTGGAGATCACTTTCCTGAGGAGCATTTGGCAACTTGTTTGTGCAGCAGGAGGAAGGATTAACCATGAGCATCCTCACCAATGATGTCTGACTGAAACCCAGGGGCTCTTGATACTCAAACTCGAAAGAAGGAGCCGTTATGGTGTGTGTCCCACGCAGGTCTTGGTGCTCCTTAGTGCTGTCCCTCATCATTATTTACCTCCGCTGCTTCAGTGCCCCGTTCCCTCTTCGGTCCCTCCTTTCCCATGGGGGTCAGGGGCAGCCAGCCATGCCCATGGGCAGTGCTGGCACATACGTGTGTGGCATTAGGTAGAAGGGGACAGGCTCCATGGCATGCCCGCAGGTGACAGCCCGGGCGCTGCACACCCCGGCAGTCACGGCAGCCGGCCCAGCACCGCTGTTTGGGGTGAAATCCTGACCATCCTTGGTTTTTTGCCAGAACAGTTTAATTGAATTTCCTCAGGGAGAAGCATTTCCATCTAATTCAGCTCTTAATTAACCCCGTGCACCCCAAAGAGGCTCTGCAACCACTTGTAAATTAAATATGAAAAGCATTATTTATCTAGGAATAGCAGCCTAATGGCTGCAGCTCTGACGTTTATAGTTGCTAATGATGATGGATCTGGGAGAGAGAAGTTGGGAAGGGAGTGGAGGGGAAGAGTTCCTTCTCTCTGAAAAGATACAGAGACAGATGTGTAAGGGCCATGTTCTTGGGGCACAAGTGGACTCTTTCTTCCATCGATTTAAAAATGAATGTGAAAGGAGCACAGGGAGGCTGGAGGAACATATTCCCGGTGTAATAACCTGCATCCTATACTGTGTTTGGCAAGGTGAGCCGTGGGGCTGGTGTTGTGAGGCTTGCGGGAAAGAGGAAAGTCGAATCTGCTTGCTGCAATGGGAAATAATTTTGCAGCTGATAGGTGCCAAAGAGAAATGCTAGGAGCCTTTCCACCTTTCCCAAGGAGAGGGTGAAGGGGAAAGGTGCCAAGCAAGGGCTGAGGCACTTGCCTCTCGCCCTGCAAGCCCATCTCCAAGCCTGGGTTTCATCCCCAGCGCAGTGACTTGCTTAACACAGCGTCTGTTTGTCAGCACCAAATAAACCACGTCCACGAGCGGAGCCACCTCTCGGAGGGGATCACAGGGAGTCAAAAGCCAGGAGGGCGGCAGGTCAGGGCTGGGATGCGCAGGGACTGGCTGGGGAGCGTCCGGTACAGCTGAGGGGCCAGGGTGGCAGGGCTGCGTGTGAGCCGGCTGGGGCTGGAGCAGCCCCGGGAGCCTCCAGCTCGGCGTTTCCTTAAAGATTTCCGCTTCCTATTTTGTCTCCGCTCGAAGGTTTTGTCCCGTTTTGCGAAGCTGCCAGCCTTTTCAGCGGGCGCGAGGGCTGAAGCCAGCTGCCTGCCTTCTCACGCGGGGAGGTTTCCTCCCGGCACAGATGGAGGATATTCCCGGTGCGGCGTTCCCCCGGGGCTCGGCATGGCTATAGCGCTGACGGGTACGCAGCTGTCACTTGGACTGGGTCAGCAGGTGGGATAGCGCAGATGGGGTGACGTGGGGCAGTTTCCCTGCTATGGGATGCTCTGTGCTGAGAAGCATTAAGACCGTCAAAAGTTTGCAGGGGCAGGGTGCCAAGGAGGAGTGTTTCTGCTCCTGAGGGATGCTTTGAACATTCGTCACCCCATTCCGCAGAGCAAAATTAACTCTTGCTAGCAGGGCCCAGACAGACAGGAGCAGTCTCCCTGCCTCTGGGTTGATGCAGACCCCGCCGGCAGCGGCTGGGGCAGGGTAAGTTGTGGGGCTGGCAGAGCGGGCACAGGGCAGCCTGACCTCCTGGGGTCTGGCAGAGGCAGGGGAGCCGGAGCCCCAAGCACAAGGCTTTCCATCCCCGTCACAAAATGTCACCAGTAATAGCGGTGCTCTGGATTTTGTCAATATCTGCATGTATATCTAATCCAGTGTTGAATCTCATTGAGTTTCTAGTCTCAAACAGCTATTTCCTGGGGAAAAAACACTGTCATTTAATCTCACGTCGGGTGAAGTGGCATTTTCCTGCCTCGTCCCTGTGTCTCACTGACCAGCCTCCTGCTAGGTGACAGGGAAAACCATGTTTTCCCATCTTCTCTCTGCCACCTGTTATTGTATAAGTCTGCCTCGTGCCTCCCCTCCCCGAAAGCTGGGATCCTCGTCCCTCAGGCCCCCGACCCCTCTCAGTGGCCCCCGCAGCGCCCATGCCGTGCTCATCCCTGCGGCACTCGCCACGCAATGCCCAACCCGTCTCGGCTGCATCCAGGCTTTGCTGGTGGCTGCTGCGCCTTGAGCAGGGAGCGTGGACCGAGCTGTTCCTGGGGTAGCCCTGGCCTCCTCCAGGGATGGTACAGAAACCCTCCCAGGTTTACTAAAAGTGCACGTTTTGTGCTGCAAAGTGCATTTCTTTGCATTTATCAGCATCAATAGAGTTTGTCACCGTGGTACCCATCCATACAGTACATTTGGGGCTCTCTGAAGCTCCTTGCTGTCTCCCGTGCTCGCGAATCACCTGAGGAAGTTTGCACTTGCTTCTATCTCCTGCCTCCACTAATAACACCCTTGCACAGCAGGAAGCCTAGCACACATTCCCACTTCACTGCTGCTAATCTTTTTGCTGTTAGAAACCCCAACTATTTATCCCCTCTGGTTTGGGACTCCTTGCCAGTTTCCCATGCAAGAAAAGATGGTGCCTTTTGCCCCCCCCCTGGCTAATTAGCTTTTTTAGCAGCTGTCTGGACAATCTTTTGTCGGAGGAGCTCTAAATAAATAGCCACTTCGTTGTTCTGTGTCCACCGCTGGGCTGATATGTTCAAGGAAATCTGGGAGATTAGTGAGACACGATTTTCCTCAGAGATGTGCACACTGGGCTGTATTATGAGATGTTCTGGTTTTAATTATCATTCCAATCAATTTGGTGCACACAGATGTGCAATTTACTGATCTGTAATTCCCCAAATTACCCCTGGAGGCTTCATTTTTATTGTCAGTGTAACATTTGCTACCAACTATCTGTTTGCTTTTTTTGGGGGGGAAGGTTTTCTTCTTGTTGTTTTTTGGTTTTACACCTTCAGCCATCTGCTCTCCAGAAATCCATTTTGGCTCGTTTTTTTTCTTTCTTGTTACCTGCTATAATTTCTTGTTGCCAGGTGAGGTTTTGATTTCCCCATTTGGGAGTACCCCCATGTGTTGCAACTGAGCTGCAGGAACCCGGAGTCTGTTCTGGGCTCTGACGATGATTCACTCTGCAGTCAAATGCTTTCTGCTATAACCCCATCTGGGATTCCCCACCGTAGCAGGCAGACACCGATCCCACCGCAGCTCCAGGGATATGGCTTAATTAATTAGTGCTTGTAGAGCACAGTCAGGAGGTGCCGGGGAAGATGAACATCTCCTAAGTGCCCTCTTTACGGAGATAGGTAATCACTCCTTTTGGGGAGCTGCCAGCGTGGGGTGGAGGTGGCTCGTGGGGCTGGCACAGCTGGACCCTCCGCGGGGAGGGAGGCCGTTAACTGCTTCTCCTTGAGGAGACACAACTTCCTCTTGGGAAATGGGAGAGCAAACCCAAGGAACACAGCGGGATGGGGGAATTCACATCTGGCTGGAGACCCTGCTCTGCCACCTGGGGCATGTCGCCCACCGACCTCTCTCCCTGCTGTCCCCAGACTTGGCCATGCCCTTGCTGCCCAGGAAAGGCCTCTCAGCATCCCAGCTCTGCATCTGTGTCCCCAGGGCATCCTGGCCCCAAGCAGCTCTCCCCATACACCCCCATGGCACAGCTCACTGGCTGCATGCTCAGCACTGGAGTCCTCCAGGGCACGCTTCATCGCGTGCTCCTGGGACGTCCCGGGTCTCACCGGGTGCTGCAGCCCTCCTCTGCTTTACTCTGTGGGTGCTTAATTATTAATAACAAATCCTTCCAGCCCTGCTCTGACATAGGGAGCCGCAGATCAGCTTGTAGCCCGTTGGGTTCCCCATATGAGACCGAGGCGAGGGATGTGGGGGAGCTTTAAATCCAGTCCTAGTGATGATGGGGGACCTGGGCTGCCAGCGCTGCTGGGGGCTGCCAGAGAGGGAGATTTAATAAGCACAGCGACCTGGCGCTGGCAGTGCATGCTAGGCTGGAGATAATCTCCATTTAATTCTCTTCCAGATAATCCAGTCTCGGATGTGGTCCCATGCTCCCTGACCCCCTAATCCTATTGCCACGGAGCCTGTTTAATGGGGAAGCTGGTGAGGGATCCTGTGAATGGCTTGGGGCATCCCCCCAGCTCTTTGTCTGCCCCTCTTGCCTCTCCCATTCCTTCCCGGCACGGATCTGGCACTGAAATACCCCCTTTCTCCCTGTGTAGCCTCTTCCTAGCTCTCCTTCCTCCCCTCTGGCTGAGAGAGATCCTGAGCTGCCCAGAAGCAAGGAGCAGGCAGGGAGGGGGGATCTGGCTCCCAGACACGTTTACCGGGCAGCTGCGAGGTGATCTATCTGGCAACACAAGCTAGACGCTGGTTTTCCAAGCCTTGCTCTGCTTTGGAAAGGGGTGGCTGTGATGGGGAGGGGGAGAGCAGAGCAGCCCTCCCTCGTGCCCTGGCTTTCTGGTTGGAGGCTGGTGCATGGGGAAGTACCTAGAGAGCATGTCATAAAACTTAAAGCGAGATCTGATGGGAAGGGAAGTGGTTTTACTGTGTGCAATCTCTTAGCAAGTTGATCTGACATGCTCAGCCTCTCCGACTCACAGATGCCACGAGCTGTGTCCCCAAGTGATCCCAGGATCAATACTGGGTGTACATGGAGGAGAGGGGACGCTGGTCACTGGGCCCTTGCCGTGTGTCCGGGGTCCCTCTGGACAAGTGAATAAAGCCGGTTTTGAGACAGATCTCTCTGTTAGGAGCAGTCTTTTGTTTCTACCTTCCTGTAGGGCAAACAGAAAGCAACCATGCTGTGCTGCAACCCTGCTGCCGTCCCCACTAGCGAGCAGGTTGCCTGTCCTGGGGCCAGAGGACAGCACAGCCACCTGGGCTGGGTCCTCCTTGCTTTGGTTAACTGGAAATGCAGCCATCCTTCCAGCCCTTCCTTGCTGTTCCTGCTGGTGCTTACACAGTGTTTGCATTTGTATTTCCAGGGGAGCGGGGTTGGAAACGTTGACCCTGAGGGTGCAGATACACATTCACGCTACTGAGGGGTACTTGAGCGGTTTCCCTGGCTGCCTGGTGAGCACTCTGCAGCTCGAAACCTTCCTCTAGGTCAGGTTATCTCTTTGCAAGGGATCAGTGTTAGCTCGGTGGCGTGGTGCTGGCTGTGTCTCCTGGTGACTTGCCAGGGCTCGCTGGGTCACTGCCAGCCCATGGTGGACTCTGACCCTCCTTTGTGGCCATAAAAGCTATTCGTTCATGAACAAGCTGTTCCTGGGAGGCATGCAGTCAAGCGGTGTGGCCCTCTGGGGACGTCAGCCATGCCCAACTGACAGCCTGTGCTCCCTTGTTGGCTTCCCACCGTCCTCCTCCAAAAGGCTGGTGGGGCTTGGATGCTGCCGTGCCCCGCAGGTTCCCAGCGGGAGCCTTTACCCCCTGCTGAATTTGTGAGTGAGAGCGCAGATGTTCAGCTCCTTGGAGTCAGACAACAGGGAAACAACCTGTTCCTGTTCCTCTTCATGCTTCCTTGGGCTGACACTAAGGGCAGATTCAATCATTTTGGGCCTGTATAGGAAGCAGAAAGGTGAAGTGTCCTGAATTGCCAGGGAATGGCCACGTCTTTTTTCTGCGTCGCCCATCACCCTGCATCCCATTCTCGGTGGGAGCAAGACTGTAAAGGAGACAGGGCTGCGGGGCGGCGGGTTCAGTGCAGGCTCTGAGTGGATCCTGAGATACTCTTTTCCCATTGGCTTTTCCTGCAGTGCCTCTCCTTGGCTCTCCAGAAGCACCTGCAGAGCTGGAACCCTATGGAGGTGGTGGGTGGCTCTGCTAAAACTATCTTTTGAACCTGAAGTTTTGCAGGGAGACGCTTCATCTCTCTCTCTTTCATTCTCGCATGCATATTCCGCCAGAGAAAGTGCTGTTCCCCTAAGGTGAAATGCGAGGGTATTAATTTTCCAAAGTTCTCAATAGCTATTGAAGATTAATTTTAGGGAAAGCTGGGGGATATGATGGATTGGAGCCCAAGCCTGCTTAAATATGCAATATTAAAAATTGATCGTTGTCTCTCCTTGTCATACACCCTGCCCTGGTGTCTGGGGCAATCCCGCAGTCTGACGAAAAGCCAGGAAAATACTCAATAAGCCTCACGCCCAGCTGAGTGCAGATTTTAATAACGTCTGTTGCCATTATTATTTTTAAAATCACTTTTATGAGTTTCTGTTTTGTTAATGCCTGGCTCCGTTGTACGGATTGGCAGCTGGGAGCTTGGGAATCCTCTTCTACCTGCCGGTCTGTGAGACATTGCTGCCCAGCACAAGCCGCTTCCCTGTCCTCCCCTCCAGCCCCTGCCGTGGGGATGATGCTCCGGGCAACCAAGGAGCCGCAGGGAGGGCAGCCTGGGGTGGAATGGGGAGGCTTGGCCAGGGAGGGTGGTGGGTGCAGGGGGCTGGTTCAGCCTAAAGACATCCATCCAGGCGCCATGCAGCATCGTTCATGCTTTAGAGGCTTGCCCAGACCTTGACTGCGGCAGGCAGCACTTGGTACACGGAGGAGAAGTTGCATCTCTTGGTTTTACCTTGCTCAGTCGGGGCTCTGGGGCAAATGATCCCTTTGTATCAACATGGCATTGTAAGCATTGACTCTGAGGTTTCTCACTCGCAGAGAAACAATAAAATCTTACCAAAATGTTGGAGTTCATCAAAGCAGCAATGAACTCTTTTGAGATTGCAGAGGGACCCTAACTTTGCAGCCAGTGTAAGGCGCAGGATGACTCTAGCGGGGCACTCAGCAGCAAGGAGAAAGCTCTGTGGGATTTCTCTTCGTCCCTGTCTGG
This sequence comes from Gavia stellata, assembly GCF_030936135.1. NCBI lineage: Eukaryota > Metazoa > Chordata > Aves > Gaviiformes > Gaviidae > Gavia > Gavia stellata. The sequence continues at coordinate 43,899,613 of NC_082600.1, forward strand.
CTGAGGAGAGTCCAGGCAAAGTCCACCTGATACACAGTGATCAGAAAGCTGCTGACATTTTTTTCCTCCCTGCAGTTAATGACTGCAGGAGCAGGGATTTGCTGGCATTTGCACTTCACGGAGAGCTGCGAGGGGAGAAAGCAGGTCCCGCAGAGGGTGCAGGGAGAAGAGGTATGGTGTAATCTAGCATCAGGCTTTTCTAGCCAAGTTCCGTTTTCTATGAAGCCAAGTAGATAAGCAACATAGTGATATGGAGATACTGCAGTGACTGATGGGACATAACGATCTTCAGGGCCAGTTTGACCACCGGCCACTCTTTTGCTGGGTGACAAGGGATGACCAAGTTGCAGCTGGACTGCAGAGCCACGCGTGCGGGCCCTGAGGGGTGGCAGTGTGACCCCTTTTGCTGTGCATCCTCTGCGACGGGGTTGGTGCAAGGAGCCACAGTTGAATACAGAAGAGTAGCACACTTGAGCAAAGAGCTATTATTTGCCAAAGGTCCAATCTTCCCTGATTTGCACTTGGGCTGTAGTAGCACTTGTCCTAATGATTCATCCGTGCTCTTCATCGCAGCAGGCTGACAGTGAGGGATGAGTGTGTTTCTGCAGCTCCCAGGGGTGTGCAGGCTGTGCTCGGAGTGCTGTGTCCCTCGTTAGCAGCCCCTGCAAAGGGATGTGTCCAAAACAGCTGCCTGGACAGTCTGGAATTGATGCCACCCGGCCTCCATGGCTGTGCTCAGGGGTGGCCTCCATGTCCAGAGGACCAGGAATGGGGAAGCCTGGCAGAAATCCACAACGAGGGGAAGAGCACACCATCAGCAAGCTTGAATTGACAGATAAATGCTCACGGGCAGCGACACACTGGCCTGCGTGCCGGGAAACAGTGGCGTGTTCCCTGCTACCGACACCACTGGGATGTGATGGTGCAGGTGGCTCACACGGTCACCGCCGTTGGTTTTGCTGCACTCTACTTGGACCTTGGGGTACCAGGGTGGTGGCCGCAGCTGCAGTGTGAAACCCACAGCGATGCTAGCTGCTGGTTTTGCTAGGTCGGAGACGTGTGAGCCAGGGGAGCAGGAGGGATCTGAGCACTTCTCAAAACCCTTTGAGAGGGACTCAGACCTGCCCCAAATGTGCGAGGACCACTTCCAGCCCTTGCCAAGGTCCTCTCAGAGAATTTTGGAGACCTGTCGTCTTGCCTGTGCACCACACATGTGGGGCAGCCACCTTTATGGGCCTGGTTAGTCCCATACAAAACTGAATTTGGACCCAAAATGTGCCAACTGGCTTGAAGCAAGTACTGCAGAACAGTGCTGGGCACGGATGTTACATGGGCAGTGGTTCCAGGTCACTTTGGATGGTACTAGTTCAGGACACAGCGTTTTCATGATTACATCTAAGGATGTAACAGAGTGCGGCACTCTGCAGTGTGACCGCCTTGATACCTGGCAAGTTGGGCAGGTGTGCTAATGATGTGGTTTTACCTGTGCAAGAGCACCTGCGAGCACCCTGCAGACATATCAACTCCGTCCTCGTGTTAGCAGCCGTGGGACCGAGTGCAATGCTGTCTTCTACCCTTGACAAGACCAGGTAAAGGAAGAAAGACAACAGGAAGGGATGAGGAGTGGTTCAGGTTTTTTTCCTCCACCAAATGCAGTTTTACTTCTCTGTTAAAAATTTATGGAGCCCTTCATTTAATATTTATAAAGTGAGTGTCTTGGTGATAAATTACTAAGGAACACAACAGGGCAGCCTTGCTGCTCATGTAGGAGTGCCCGATGGGGACTGGGAGCTCCCCCTGCATCCAGCCTGCCTGCACCCTTTGTGCAGCATCCCTAGGTGTAGCTGGGTTTGTGGGACTGATAGGGCTGCAGGGCTGGGAAGGAGGCTCCCTCCTACCCCCAGCCAACCTTCAGGGTGCCTGGACTGAGCTGGTGTCTGAGCTGGACATCTCCAAACAGGGGAGTGAACTGGGAGCCCATGGCTAAGCTGCCTCCTGGGCTTTGGCATCTCTACAGCTGGAAGCCAACCTTGGGCTCCACGCATGGGGTCCCATTGCTGAGAGCTAGAGCTCAGCAGCACGAGGCTGTGGCACCGCTGACTACAGTGTCCTGCATGGAAATGCTGCTAGGGACCAGCATCTGTCAGCTCCAGTACAGCCCCTCCTTTTGTCCCAACATCTGCAGCCATCGGAGAGGGGCTGACCTCTCATTGCCCGCTGTGAGCCACAAAGAGCTGTGAGAGACCCCAGAGTGGGATGGCAAAGGGTTTCCTGCGCATCCTGCAGCACCCATGAGGGACAAGGAAAATAGGGGTCTGGGTGAGACCAGAGAGCAACCGTGAGGAGCTCTGGCTGGAGAGAGGCTGGGCTGCCATGGGCTAAGACAAGGAGCATCTGAAGGTGACCTGAGCATCCTTTGAAAACCGGGCTGGATCAAAGCAATCGATCCTCCTAATCATTTTCTCTCTGCCAAAGGGCAGAGCAAAACCCCTGAGCTCACAAGCAACCCATTGGCCTTCTGCCACAGTGTCCCAGGGGCCAGCAGGGAGCCTGGAGACCCACATTTGGGAGAGGGGAGTCTTCCCTGGTGGATGTGGTCCTCTGGGACCCCTCTGGCTCCTTGCTGGTGTGCCAGAGCTTGCACCCCAGGGGGAAGAGGGCACAGGGCAGTGTGGGGTGGCTGCCCCCCCGCATTGGGGAAAGCACATCCCTCCCATGCTGTTTCCCCCACCCCTGAGATGGGTTTCCTGGCCCAGGCTGGTGGTGCTGGCAGGGGAAGAGACTGGCCGTGACATGTTACCCGAGCTCTGTCCTGGACCTCGCACACGCCAGCCACCCATCCCTAAATTTTCCTTCTGCTGCTGCAGGTGTAACGCTCCCAGCCAGCGCAACGGCGAAAGCACCAGTGTAGGCAACATATCGGAAACTACCTGCGTTTCAGCTACAGAGCGGATGGCTGCTCTGGACGGGTTAAATGACGCTTCCTCGGGGCATTTCAGGATCATTTGCTCCCTTGCTCAAGCTTCCTAACTAGGCCCAAGGAGGCAGCGAGGGAGTGGATGAGGTGGCCAAAAGCAATTTCAGCCCTTCGGAAGAAATAACTGGCGTGTGACAGTGACAGGAAATTGTGCAATTAGTACAACAGGGCAATGTCAACAAGCTCTTAATGCCAGTTGTTATGGCAACACCAGGGAAAGAGATGTTGGTGCTGGAAAAATCGAGAGACTGAGAAATAACAACAGCAGCAGCGGCAGCCGGGATGGCTCTGGCTTTGCTTGCAGGTGTCCGGGACACGGCAGCATCCCGGCAGCACCACAGCCACCGCCTTGATGCCAGTCCTGTGCCCTGGAGAGGATGGGCAGAGGTAGGGGACCTGGGCCAGCAAGTGAGAAACAGGAGCCCTCAGCAGGGACCGGGAAAGGCTTTCCCACCTGCATCCCCATGAAGCTCTTCCCTGTGGTGCTGCCCTGCAGGAGGGGCGGCCGGGGCAGCCCGCGTCATCCCTGGACATGAGCGTAGAGCATCAAATGGCTGAGAGCTGGCAGCCCCGGCTTGGCTCGTCATGCTAATAAAGTAGCATTGAGTGAATTGCGTGAGAGAGAATATTGAGTGTTTTTCTGCTAGCAAAATTATGATGCTTAGGGTCTGGCAGCGCATTCACTAATCCTGGGCAAACATATGGCTAGGCATGTTGACAAGCTGTGTCTCGTGTGGCTTTGCAGGCAGCTGGCTCCTTTGCATCCACGCTGGGCATGGATCGGCCTTTGTAGCCCCCCACGTGCCCCCGCTTCAGGCTGCCACTGTGCCCGCCGTGGGGCTGGCGCAGGGGAGAAGAGGGAGGCAGAGGGCTGCCCGGGGAACATCTCAGTCCTTGCTTCCCTGCTTGAGCTGTGCCACAGCTCTACCTGCGCCAGCCCATCCACCTCGCTGATCAGACCCTGACGTGCCGGTGTGAGCCTGGGCTTGCCTGGTGATGGCTGGGCTGAGGTTGTCCCTGCTTGGTGTCACCAGCCTGGCTCTGCACCCCTGTGATGCTCAGCCATCTGGAGGGGCTGTGATTTGTGGAGTGCACATGGAGGGGGTCTGTGGTACTGCAGGAGAGAGCCATTAATGGTGGAGCTCAGGGTGTATGCAAGCCTCTGCGATGCTCACCAATAGAAAGGTGGGGAATTTCTCGACACGCACAAAATGTGTCTCTTGTATTCTGTCCCAAACATGTCAAAATAGAAAGGATTTGATTTCAGCTTACTGGGGCATACAGCAGCTCCCTCCCTGTGCTCCTGCCTGCCAGGGCAAGTCCCTGCAGCAGGGTTCCCCCAAGAGCCATCCAGACTTCTCTACAGTCCTGCCCTCTGCTTTACCCCAGCATAAGCCAGCGTATTCTCCTTTCTCAGCATCAGCATAGCTGCTTTTGTACCAAATTTGGTGCCTACAATGCTAAGCAAAGGATTCAGGTTACTCCCAGCTCCCTTTTGTGCAACTTTAGATCTTTTCTGGGCAAAAAAGCCTTTGCAGTAGGGGCAGGAGAGACCATGCGATGCTTTCAGAGGGAGCCAGGGCTCCCAGAGTCACAGGGAGCATTGTCCCTTGCAGCTCAGACCTGTCATTATGGGGGTCCCAGGTCTCCTCTAAGGCTTCAGGAGCCAGACGGGCAACCGAGACTCTGACACAGCAGAAGGATGCCGGTCCAGGGGAAGCTGCTGCAGCATACCCATGAAAGCTAAAAGCATATGGCTTCAGAGGGAGAAGCATCCTGAGCCCTTTGGAAAGAGCTGAGTGATGGGAGGATCAAAGCACTAGAGAGAATTGTGTTTTGTTTAAAACGGAGGTCTTATGGCAGCTTTCGAGTGAATCTTAAGAAAACATAATGGGATCTCTTAGAAAACAGCAACGCGAGCCTTGCAGCTGGTACAATGAAGAAGAGTGAAGACCTCCGTGTGTTATTTGTGAAATGTTATTGTCCTTGCAGCAATAGTTGAGTTAGTCATTCAAGTAATTTAGGATGTTGGTGACTGAGCTTTTGGATGTGAGGGGGTGCTTTTCTGCCAGCTGAGAGCTCTGTGTTGTGTTTCCATCTGGCCAGACGGTAAGACCTTTCCTCATTCCACAAAGCATCTTGCCGTGGGAATGCTCTTACTGATCTTGCTGGAGCCGTTTGCAGAGCAAACGTTGTAACGTGTCTGTAAGGAGACACAACTGAGTCTGCAGTGAGGAGAAAGCTTCCGTAAAGCTAATGAGCTCCTAATGAATGTGGCTGATTACCTGATGCTCTTGCCTGTAAATGCAGTAACAGTGTGTATGCGATGGTAGATGACTATAGCATAGCTTTGGAAAACCTCTAGCATTAATCCTTCCCAAAGATGGCAGAACCATCAGGTCTCTGCGCTTCTGGGCCTGGTGGGGCACAGCGTGGTCCTTTGGTCCACTGTGCAAGTCAGAGCCGGGTGATGGAGCACGATGGTGCAGCACAGGCGGGTGGGGAAGGAGATGTGCTGCCTCTGCGCCTCTCTGCAGCTGCCACGTGCGTTTCAGAAAGGAGAGACTATTCCAGGGAGATGACAGGGACCTTTGATGAGCTGATTTCCCATCCCAGCCCACCTGCTAGGAAACATCTGGAGAGCTGCAGCATGACTTTTTTCTCCTGCTCAACTAGCTGGTTCCTTGCTGGGGAGCATGGTGAGCATCCCACTTTGCCCGTGGCCGTTTGGTCTCTCGCTGGTCTCCTGCCTGGGATCAGAAGCAAGGCAGGAGTGATCCCATGTCTCACTGTGACCCCCAGCTCCGTCTCATCTTTGCCTTCCTCCTTCTCTTTGTCTGTTTGTGCCTTGATCCAGAGTTAGCTGCTGGGGTTATTTAGGGAGGGAGGGAGGCCTTCTCTCCCTCCCAGTGAGCGTGGCCAATCTCCAGCCCACACTGGGCAGCAATGGACAGGAGACACTGCAGCCACTCCAGGAGAGGAGATCCAGCCCGTTAACCATGTCTTTCATCCTTGATCCTAGTGAGGGACTGAGGAGAGCAAGCCTCTGATGCCATAAGCAGCCCTGGGACGCCTATCCCAACCTGTGGGAAATAGGTCCCATCATCTTCCTCCCAAAGAGAGCAGGGATGTCCTGCTTCCTTACATCTGTACCAACTCTCTAGTCTGCACGACTAGACAGCATAAAGGAACTGGCAGTTTTGGAGCATAGCTCGTTTGACTTCCTGGGATGTCTACCTTGGGGTGACCTCATGCTCCTCCGGTGGGAATAAGGTGAGATGAGTGGGCTGGAGAACATGTGTGACAGAAATGTGGGCAGGAGGATGGCACACTAGCAACACAGGAGGCAGGAGTTCTCCAGCAGCGATCCCGAGTTCACCTAGTCCCTGGCAAGCTGCGGCTCACTGCATAGAAAGGAAAGAATAAAAAACAAGGTGGTTAATAAGATTTAACCCCAGAAATTCCTGCGGACCCATTGCCTGCGCTCCTCCTCTCTGCGAGAGCAACTTGGTCAGCGCTCTTGGTATGCTGCCGGGACACATGGATGCTGAAGGTGAGTGTGGCACAAGGCTCTGCTCTAACATCTAATCCCTCTTTGTGCTCAACTCTAAGCCCAGGGGAGGTCAGAAGCATGGGGAACCTGGAAGGTTGGAAAGGACTTGCTTCTCTGGCAGGAAAATCTCAGCAAGAGCTTTTGAATGTGAACAGTTACTGTTTGGGCAGAGGAGGAATGTGCAGAGAGCACCAGAAATAGGATATAGGAGAGGGCCCATTGCCCTGGGTTTTTTGCAGGGTGTCTTTGCACCCTTGCATGAAGTTGTGCAGAGGCTGCAGTAAATCTGCGGAATCCCTGTCTTCTCAAGGGCTAGGAAACGCAAGGTGAAAATATACAGTGAAAATGGTGCACCCGGTAGGACTTTTCTTCATGACTGGTGGAAAGGAGGAGCAAGAAAGTCATCTGATTTACCCATCACGGCGTATTTCAGCATCCCTGCTTTTGTGCCTCTGAGGCATGCACCTCGCCTCCCTCTCCTTGCTCCGGTGGTCAAGGTTTCTGATGTCCTGGCTTTCCCTCTTGCTCCCAGCTCAGTTATCCAAGTCCTTTGATCAGCCAGGGCTGACCTCACCTCCTTCCTCCCTTCTTTGGGTTGTTACCTGGATGATACCTACAGGCAGCAGAGAGAAGCCATGCCTTGGTCCATTGTGCAAGGGCTTCTCCCAGCCCTGTTCCTGAGAGGTGTAAGTTTAGCTCCCTTGGCTTCCCCTCACCATCTTCTTGCTGCTTGGCCATACTGAATATATACCATTTCTGTGCTGCCTCCTTTGATTTCTACAGAGGAAGCCTTTGCCGGCAGTGAACGTGTCTGATTTTTCTCGCTCTGCCACGGCAGCTTTGGAGCTGTCGAGATCCCTGGAGACTCAGTGAGTCTTCAAACAGTCAGAAGAGCTGAGACCCAGTCTCCTGAGACATCTGAGCACAGCACAGGATCAGCTTTTTGATACAATGCTATCAAGACGTTTCTCTGTATTCCTTTTTTTGCAAATCAATAGAATGGAGCTGGTTTCCCTCCTGCTGTTGTCGGGGGCTGTTGGAGAAGGAGGTGTTTTCATTTCAGCTCTTGAGTCAAAGCATAAAGGAGGAGGAGAAGGTGGGGGAGAGGAGGTAGGAAAGAAATATCAGAGAGGACGATAAGGGAGAGCATCTGCTCACGGCTTTTCCAGAGGGCTGGCCCTCTCTGAGCTGCGGGAGGAGGCAATCAAAGGGCGCTTGCCTGACAAAGGAGCTGGTGCTGGCATGCAAAGGCCGAGTGGTTGGAGGTGAGTAATAGCGAACAGGAGGTGAATAGAGGGGGCAGAGGGGCTGCAGGGGGCTGGGACACGGCGGGGAGCCCAGCGGGGGCCTTTGCATCAACAGACAGCAGGGCTGGGCAGGATGGGGCCAAAGGAGCCAGCTGGCTTTGCTGAGCCTCCGACCAGATGCCTTGATGCTTCGGCCAATAAATCGGTGTGGCATGAGCTGATTTCCTCCTTCCACCAGTGCAGGTGAGGTATTGGTTTTGCCCCCTCCCAGCTCTGTGGGGGCACCTTGCTGCACCTCTAATGCTGAGTGAAGCCACCCGCAGGGTTTCCCACCAGGCTGCAGGCTCCTGACCCGGGGTCCTGTGCTCTGCCCTGCCGCCCCAGCCCACCCTTCAGGGACCCCAGCTCCCTCGGCTCGGCAGCCGCCTCTGCCAGCGCTTCCCCGGTCCCAGTCCCCGCTCCTGCCCTGGAGCGCTCTCCATCGGAGACTGCCACGGGGATCGAACCGTTCGGATACAGGGATGCTCCAGGTTATCTGAATGAACACCCGCATTGGCCCCACATAGTACCTGCCAAGCAGCTGGGCATGGAGCAGGATCTGTCCCCGTGCTGCCTTGGGTTACAAGGCCAATGTGTTATTCCTAATCCCCATCGAGCTCCTTCTTTGGGTTTGGCCTGTGACCATTAGTATAAAAAATACCCTTGGCACACAGTGCCCTCCGCAGAAGTAATCCTCCCCTCCCGCTTGGCTCGACTCCGAGCTGCTGCCCCACCGGACATCCCAGAGCCTTCTGCAGGAGTCTGCTTCGTCCCAGTTCTGCTTTGCCTTTATTTAATCTCTGCCCCCATAAAAGCACCTTAAAATCAGAGCCTTGCTGAAGCCCTCTATGCTTTGTGTCCATATAGGCACTCCCTATTCGCTCCTCTGGCATGTCCCTTGGCACCAGTGGGACACAAGATCTTCAGCCGGGCTGCTGCTCACCCTGTGGGGCATCTCAGCAGGGACCTCACCTTCCCTTGGAGCTGTCTGGAAGTACGGTGCCACTGATAACGGGTCCTGAAAGTCTTGCTGTACGTGCGAGGAGCATGTCAGTTGTTACCACCTGTATTTCCTGTACTGCCCATACCTTTTCCCTGCTCCCATATGCATACTCTCCTCTGACCTCCCTTTGTTCTCCCCGAAGCACGTTCGTTTTAACTTTATCTGTGATTTCCTCTTGCAGCTTGGAGCACCCAGACCCTCCTGCTCCATCCCCACATGAGATGGAAGGGAATGATGAAGGACGCTGGCACTTCCCCTCCTGCCTCTCTGCACTTGATCCCAGCATCTTGGGAGAAGATCTCTACCTTATCCTCCCCACAGAGGGTCTAAGAGGCTTTTAAGTCCCCCCTGACGCATGCACACACTCAACTCCCCACTAATCCGTGGTGCCATTTAGTAGCAGACCCAGCGATGGCTGGGCAAAACTTGTGAGTCATTAATTCAGCTGGAAGGATCAGCTAATGAGAGGAACCTTGTGAGCTTCCCACTCCTGGTTGCTCGGTGCATATTAATCTTCCCGAGCACATGTGCCAACAGCATCCCCAGCAGCTGAGCACACTGCTGCCTGTTTGCTTTATGGGCCATTGTTCCCGGTGCCCAAGACCTCTGCTTGACTTGCTATAGTGCTTCCCAGTGAATTTATTCCAAACCAGATGATTTAGTGGCGCGCAGAGACCTGGAGATGGCAGGGGGAAGCCATGCACATTAATGAGGCCCCTGTTAGTACTTGGGTGCTATCGCCTGGGCAGGGGCACAGCTAAGTCCCCAATTCCTCTTTGCCCGGTGGGACTGAGCATGGTCCCTCCTGCAGATGGTGAGGGGCTCTGGGGTACGGATTTGTCCAGCTGGGCTGGATTACAGCATTTCAGCTGCTGTGGGGCCATGCTAGCATCACTGAAGTGTAATTAATTCTGCGCGCTACCCAGGGGATAGAGGGGAGTTTGAATACGGAGGCTGTAAAACTCTCCCGGGTGAATGCATCCATCTTGGTTTGAGCTTTGCGAGCTTTCCCAGTTGTATACCTCCTAAAAATATTCCCATGGAGCCACAAATTCTTGTAGAGTAACTGTAAGGCTGCTGAAGAGAGGCTCGCTTTTCTTAGTTATGCTTAGAAATAGCCCACAGCACCCTTGGGATCCATTGACCCCCAGCTGTAAACCACCGACCCGCAGCTCGTAGAGGAGGGAAATGAGAGGGCAGCACCGTGATTTCCACCCAGATAAAGCTGTGCACACCGAAGGTGCCGGGACAGGCTATTAGTTTAAAAACTCCTGCCTGCCATTATAAACCTGGCACCATCAGGCCAAGGGCTGTGTGGTCCCTGGGATGCCAGGAGCATCCCAAGGGGGAGCGGGCAGCTGTCCTGTCTCCATTGGGCTCCGGCACGGGATGAGGCTCGGCATGCGGTGGCCTCCACGTGCACGTTGTCTACAGCACGGTTCTCGGTTTGTCTTCTCAACGTAAACATTTGATTTCTTTTTAAAGAGAAATTTCAGAGGGCTTGGTCAGCCGTTGCCACTGGAAGGACTGCCACTGGGTCGCAGCCCGGGCTGGGGGACAGAAGAAACTGTGGTTTGATGCCATCAAGCAACAACCCAGTTTTAGGTTTGAGCGTGGGAGGACTCTGCTTCTTCCTTGAGCTCACATGGCTGCTGGTGCCTGAGCCCTAGGAGCAAGATATATTTAAATATTACTGCTAATTGAGAGTATTTTAGGTCTGCATTTCTCCTAAAAATTAACTCTCTTGATTTGAAACTCTAAGGCGAGGTGTAAAATTACCATAGGTTATTAAACCCATGTAAATGTAAGTAATCACAAAATGCACGTTTGTTGCTCAAAAGTTAACGCTAAGCCAACAACTCAGGAGGCACCCAAAACCTGGAATGAAATACAAAACCAAGACTTTGGCAACAGCAATGGGCTCTGTAAGTGCAGAGAAATTACTGTCTTCAGCTCAAGGGTAAGCTCGGTCACATTTGAGAAGCTGCAAACCCCCAAAAGCAGAAAGGCTCGTTTTCCACCCTTGTCCTAGCAGTGACATCTGCAAGGTTGAAATCTGTACTGCTGAAAATCTTCAAGGACCCCAGAGCCAGAAACCAAGCCGAATTCATTAACAACCTCTAATGCTGACTTTAATAAATTGTACGGCTTTTAAATACGAGCGTATTTTGAGAGACCTTTTTTGTCCTGTATCTAGGACAGGTAAGGCAGGCTGATAAAACCAAGTGTAGATTCTGAGTTTGCACATGTTTCAGTTAATTACCATCCAAATTAAAGCTTACTCAACTGATGATTTTTTATGAAAAATAATTAAACAGCTGTGAATAAATGCGATATTAAGCCTTTCAACACAAAGTGGAAAAAAAAATCTGAATAAATGTTAATTACATAATAGCTCTAATAAGGTGGTTTAACTACAATGGGAGCTGGCGAAAAACAAGTCCTGGGTTTTGCTGACCAGCGCCAGTCAGCTTGCTTCAGGAAAACAGCGAAGTAGCTCAAATGTGAAACAAGATTAGAGTGGATTATTTAAAGGCTTCCTGTTTACATATTTAGATCAACGTGAACTGAAATCAATTCATCTTTCCTGCCTGGAAGGGGTTTGCTCGGTAAGATGACGGCAGTGGCAGATCAGGGATTGTGGCAGGTGCAGTCCCCCTTATTGCCTCTTCACCTCTCTCCGCAGAGGGGTGTTTCACATACTTTATATTAAAAAAAAAAAAGACTGTGAGATGAATGGATCTCATCTATCAGTATTTCTGTAGAGGAGAGATTATTTAGCAGGGCGTTTCCATTTAACGGATGAAGCCGTAGCGGCTGGATCATGCCACGGAGCAACGCCACTGGCGGTACCCTCGTAGTGAGGATGCTGCCGGCGCGGCGTGAGCAAAGGCAGTCCTCGCCTTCACAGGGAGGGAAGCAGGACGCTGGGTGTCTGCCACCGTCCCCATGTGCCCCAAAGCCACAGTGGAGCCGCGAGACCCTCGTGCTCCCCCCACGCTCGGCTGGGAAAGGGCCCCCTCCTCGCCCCCCTCGCAGCGCTGCCGCAGATGGGGCTGGTGTGACAGACAAATCCCCGGCGCCCCGGCCGTGCCAGATGCCTGGCACATCAGTGTTGCTAAGCGAGGAGAAGTTTTAACGCGTTGATTAATGCCCTGACTCTGGGTGAGTAATTAGAATTAATGTGGGATATCAAATCAGGAAATCAGGCATTATTAGGAGGAATTAGTGATTTATTTTCATTTTACGCCTGGCTCACCCCAATCCCCCAACACAGACGGGGGATTTGGCAAGAGACAAAGCTCCTTACTTGCAGCGCGAGGAGGGAGAAGTAAGTGGTGATGGGAGGAGGAGGAAGAAAGGGGAGAGCACAGTTCCTGCACGGTTAATCACAAAGTCTCATCGCAGCCTGCGACTGCTGTGGGCGAGGTGCAGAGCAGAAGCGATGGACCATCGCCGCGACTGCTTCTCGGGGTCCCGGCCGGCCGCAGCTGGAGGGATGGTGTGAGCCCAGGAGCCACTTGAGCAGGGAAGTGCCATTCTGGCACAAACCTTGGCACTTCCCTGCTCTGGTTTGCTTTTGCTCTTATAGACCATGGATGGAAAGAACATGCCAGAGGCAGGGGGCCCCGGGAGGCAGGGATGGGGTGCAAGCCCTCCCAGCTGCAGCGCGTTGTTCAATCACACAAATAAGAAGATGGGTTTCTCCACGGCTCATTGATTGTGTCTGAGAATGAATTTTAATTACACTGCCCAGGCTCAATAAATCACAGGGGCAATTAAAATCCCTGTTTGCACTGACTAATTGCTCCGGAGCATGGATTGTGGTAAGATGTTAAGCTACTTAGCCATGGTACAAGGCGGAGATGCAAAGGAGCAGGGTGGATTTGAAAGGGAGCAGGGAAGGGGGATGTGGGCGGGGGGATGGAGCCCACCCATCTTCCCCAGTCCCCATCCCACATTCTTGGTTGACTGTGCGATTTGATGGCTAGTTAGAAAAAAGCCCAAGGAAATCTCTGCAGGTGGCAGGGCCTTTGATGTGCTTGGTTCATGTGTGCTGGCTATGTAGACCTGGTGTCCTGGGCCATCTTCTGCCCGCACCTCTCCATACATCCCTTGCAGCTCCAGCAAGCACATGCTAGAGCTCATACCTTCTCCCGGGGGTCTGGCTCAAGTTGCCCCAGCCCTGGCATGGGGAGGAGAGTGCGGAGCAGGGGAAGGGCCAGCCAGGGGTAATTGCTGCTGACCCAACTGCTGCACAGGCTGGGAGCAGGGGAGATGGGCAGCGGTAGCTGCACCCCCAGGAAGGACAGCGAAAGCATCGCCTCCTTGGGAGAGAGGACCCTCCTGAGCGATGCTCCTGTGCAGGACCCCCAGCCCATGGGTTTGCTGCCAGCCAAAGGAGGAATTCACGGGGTTGTACGGGAGTGTGAATGTCTGAAGGCAACAGCTCCCGCAGGACCTGGTGGATGCCATTTGGTGGTCTGCCCCATGTGTGCTTATAGCAGATGAAGCTCTGACTTCAGCCCTGCAGGGTGCCTCCCTCCAGGGAGCTTAAGGAGCTCTTGGCCCAGTAAGGAGGTAAAATGGCCTTTGTTGTGCTGTGATGGGGAGGTGGGAGGGATGTGGGGAGCAGGGAAACACATGAGCTCCCGGATTGCCCAGAGGGCCTGTGTCATGGCTGGGATATACAACACAGCCTTCTAGGAGCAGGACGTGGCCTGGAGCAGGACAAGCTCCCTCGGTGGAACAGCAATGACGCTGTCTCAGATGGCTTCAGCATCTCCAAACAGGGCTCCCTTTCCAGTTTGCGTGACCTCAGGGTTTAACTGCAATTAAACCTCATTTGACCGGGACATAACTGGGCTACTCCTGTTGCAGACGCCAAGGTAAACCTTCATTACAGGTTTGGCACGTGGTCCTTCTGCCTGTGCCCCATGGGTGGGAGGTGAGGTGGGTGTGCTGACTCCCTTCTCGCCCTGCCCTGGCAAATCTCACCAGGAGGCGTCCAGATCAGCACCGCTGTTACACCCAGCTGGGGAGCAGGAGCATCTTCCATGGGTCTCTCTCCTCCTAGATGCCTTCTGCTGCAGAGCCACTGCCACGACAGGTTGAGCCCCAGACGGAAAAGCCGGCACATGGCTGATGATTAAAATCTCCAAGATGGTGCAGACAGATGGAAACTTCCCCTGGTTCCTAGCTGCTGCAGAAAAAACAGGGTAAAAGGAGGAAAAGTCTGCCTTTCCCAGGGTGGGGGTTATGGGCTGGACACCTCGGTACGGTAACACAGCCACTACTGATGATCATCCCTCTTGCGCTTTTGCCTCTCCGTGCTGGTTTGAGGGAGGGGAGAAGCCCCAGGGCTGGTAGCAGCAGCCGGCTCAGCCTTTCTTCCTGTGGAAGAGTGGGGAGCCGGCTGGAGGGGACACCGGTGCAGCGCCGGGGGGGAGCTGAGCCCTGTGCTGGAGCCTAGGCAAGGGGCACAGCCCAGGGCAGCGGCTCTGGCCAGGGAGGGCTTTCCCATGGCTGCACACTC